>NC_041214.2:55726538-55761815 GCF_002837175.3 Physeter macrocephalus
CATGCGGCTGGGCCCGTGAGCCATGGCCGCTGGGCCTGCGCGTCCGGAGCCTGTGCTCCGCAATGGGAGAGGCCACAACAGCGAGAGGCCCGCGTACCGCAAAAAAAAAAACAAAAAAACAACCCAATAAAAAAGTGGGCGGAAGACCTAAACAGACATTTCTCAAAAGAAGATATACAAATTGCCAACGAACACATGAAAGGATGCTCACCATCACTAATCATTAGAGAAATGCAAATCAAAACTACAGTGAGATATCATCTCACACCCGTCAGAATGGCCATCATCAAAAAATCTAGAAACAATAAATGCTGGAGAGGGTGTGGAGAAAAGGGAACCCTCTTGCACTATTGGTGGGAATGTAAATTGATACAGGCACTATGGAGAACAGTATGGAGGTTTTTTAGAAAACTAAAAATAGAACTACCGTACGACCCAGCAATCCCATTACGGGGCCTATACCCTGAGAAAACCGTAATTCAAAAGGAGTCATGTACCGCAATGTTCATTGCAGCTCTATTTACAATAGCCCGGACATGGATGCAACATAAGCGTCCATCAACAGATGAATGGATAAAGAAGATGTGGCATATATATACAATGGAATATTACTCAGCTATAAAAAGAAACGAAATTGAGTTATTTGTAGTGAGGTGGATGGACCTAGAGTCTGTCATACAGAGTGAAGTAAGTCAGAAAGAGAAAAACGAATACCATATGCTAACACATATATATGGAATCTAAAACAAACAAAAAATGGTCATGAAGAACCTAGGGGCAAGACGGGAATAAAGACGCAGACCTACTAGAGAATGGACTTGAGGATACAGGGAGGGGGAGGCGTAAGCTGACACAAAGTGAGACTGTGGCATGGACATATATACACTACCAAATGTAAAATAGATAGCTAGTGGGAAGCAGCCGCATAGCACAGGGAGATCAGCTCGGTGCTTTGTGACCACCTAGAGGGGTGGGATAGGGAGGGTGGGAGGGAGGGAGATGCAAGAGAGAAGAGATATGGGGATATATGTATATGTATAACTGATTCACTTTGTTATAAAGCAGAAACTAACACACCATTGTAAAGCAATTATACTCCAATAAAGATGTTAAAATAAAATAAAAATTTGAGTATCACTGAAAATAATAACTTCAGTGGATTGAAACACATCAAATATATTTAATACCATGATTTCATCCCATTGCAAAAAACTGGTCATCACTGGAGGATGCTAAGGAATTATCTTTTTTTTTTTTTTTTTTTTTTTTTTTTTTTTTGCCATACCTCGCAGCTTGCAGGATCTTAGTTCCCCGACCAGGGATTGAACCCGAGCCCTAGCACTGAAAGCACCAAGTCCTAGCTACTTTACTGCCAGGGAATTCCCTCTCTTTATTTTGAAAACTGGTAAATAAAAGAAAACAATCAAGCATTTATCCTGCCTTTCCTGTATAAACTGTAACACTAGATAACCAAATAGTAGATGATGTGAGGTTTGTCTTTATGGAAGTGGTCAATCAAAGAAACTAAAGAAGAAAGAATAGAATTTGAATATCAACATTTTTTGACAGTCTCGAATGAATTATTGAATCTACGCATTGAACCCCAATGGCTGTTAGTTTCAGAAAAAGACAGGTAAACAGATATTTTGTGCCTGGAAGAACACAACACCACCTATAAAGTAATATTCCTCCCCACCCTTAATAGTAATAATCAAACGTGAATGTAACTCAGCCTGGAGATACAGGAAGTGATTTTTGTTGCAGCCTGCAATCCAAGTCCTGACCACTCTGTTTTGCAGCTTGAAAAAGCCAACTGCTTCTATGTCCCACACTAGAGCTGTTTTAAATATTTGGTGACTGTAAAGCAGTAGCCTTAACTGAAGACTGTGCCTCAACCCTTTTCCAGTATCATCTCCTCGGAATCTTCATCTAGAAAATAGAAACAAACTTATTAGCAAAGCTCAGAGTAGGAGTGCTATCTTCCAAATGGTCTGAAGCTACCTATGGATGAGAGGGATGCAGAATGGAGAGGCCAGTAAGTAACTGATAAGCGTGTACATTAAAATTATGCTTGGATAAATTTTTGGCTGTGGTTCTCACAGTAGACCAGAAGTCTACTAAGTTTTGGAGTAATCACAAGCCAAAAATTTTTTAAAGCAACAGCTTATGAACTTCAATCCTTAAAATAATCCCAGCCGCAAATCTGCACTCAGCATAGTCAGCTCCAAAAGTTGTACATTCCCAGGAAAGGCTTCCTCCCAAATCATACCTTGAATGAAATCTTGGAAGAAAACATGCCAGGAAAATCCTCTTGGTATAACTTATGGAATTTTTTTCATTGAGATAGTTGATCTGTCTTAAGTTTATTTTGGGAAAAGGAATGAGATTGTCTCAACTTCATCTACTGAACAATTCTTTTCTCCACTAATTTTTGAAATACAACTTTTATAATACTTTCATATTAATATTGTCATATGATATTCTCATATTAAATTCAATATATGTGGGTCTATTTCTGGATTCCATTCTGTTTCATTGATCTACTTATTTGTGTAGTACTACCAAATTTTAAAAATGGTACTATGATTATGCTATAATATTGCATGAAATATAAAGAACTACTAAAACGTAAGCCTCTGTCAGAAATCAGGAAGCTTCAAGGAATAGGAGTTCTTCTTTCTAGAATTCTGCCATTAAAGTAACTCAGCTCTAAATTTCAGGCTCTGGGTGACTTGTAGTCCAAAATTTCAAATTCCTTGGAAAATCTGATTGGCTTAGCTTAGATTGAGTATTAGTCCCCAAATCAATTATCTATTCTTGAGGGGAGAAATCCATGTATTACAGACATGACTGCTGGGTGTCCAACCCTGTGTATCATTGGAAGTTTGCAAAGAAACAAATTGTGAGCTGAACACTACTCTAGAAACTGTCTACTCCATTATGCCCACCTGCCCATCTCATACCTCTGAAGCTTTCCTATCTCTGCATGATACACATCTCCCACACACAATTGCAGCCACCACTTTCCAATAAGAGATGATGCAAACTGCTGTCCCTGTATTGATCTAGAGGCAATGTCATAGGGTCATACAGCTGCAAATCAAGGATTTTCTAGAGCATGCTTAATCCTCCAGTTCTGTCAAAATACCCTTACATATTCTATTGGGTTGGCCAAAAAGTTCGTTCAGTTTTTTCCGTAAGACGGCTTTAGTAGCGCTTAGTTGTCTTTAACTTCATTTGAAACAATTTTGTTAGGTTGTATTGTGACAGCTGTCATATCAGCATGCATTGTTTAAAAAAGTTATCAAAACTGGTGAATTTTTGTGTAGTAGCCATTTTAATATTGAAGATGGAAGAAAAAAAGCAACATTTTTGGCATGTTATGCTTTATTACTTCAAGAAAGGTAAAATGCAACTGAAATGCAAAGAAAGATTTGTGCAGTGTACGGAGAAGGTGCTGTGTCTGATCAAACGTGTCAGAAGTGGTTTGTGAAATTTCGTGCTGGAGGTTTGTCGCTGAACAATTCTCCACAGTCAGGTAGACCAGTTGAAGTTGATAGCAATCAAATCAAGACATTAATTGAGAACAATCAACGTTATACCACGCGCGAGATAACCAACATACTCAAAATATCCAAAGCAAGCGTTGAAAATCATTTGCACCAGCTTGGTTATGTTCATTGCTTTGATGTTTGGGTTCCATACAAGTTCAGCGAAAAAAACCTTCTTGACAGTATTTCCTCATGCGATTCTCTACTTAAACCTCACGAGAATGTTCCATTTTGAAACAAATTGTGCCAGGCGATGAAAAGTGGATACTGTACAACAATGTGGAACAGAAGAGATCGTGGGGCAAGCGAAATGAACCACCACCAACCACACCGAAGGCCGGTCTTCAACCAAAGAAGGTGATGTTGTGTATATGGTGGGATTGGAAGGGAGTCCTCTATTATGAGCTCCTTCCGGAAAACCAAACAATTAATTCCAACAAATACTGCTCCCAATTAGACCAACTGAAAGCAGCACTCAATGAAAAGCGTCCAGAATTAATCAACAGAAAATGCATAGTCTTCTATCGGGCAAATGCAAGACCGCATGTTTCTTCTTCTTCTTTTTTTTTTTTTTGCGGTAAGCGGGCTCTCACTGTTGTGGCCTCTCCCTTTGCGGAGCACAGGCTCCGGACGCGCAGGCTCCGCGGCATGTGGGATCTTCCCAGACCGGGGCACGAACCCGCGTCCCCTGCATCGGCAGGCGGATTCTCAACCACTGCGCCACCAGGGAAGCCCCCGCATGTTTCTTTGATGACCAGGCAAAAACTGTTACAGCTTGTCTGGGAAGTTCTGACTCATCCACCATATTCACCAGACATTGTAGCTTTGGATTTCCATTTATTTTGGTCTTTACAAAATTCCCTTAATGGAAAAAATGTCAATTCCCTGGAAGACTGTAAAAGGTACCTGGACCAGTTCTTTGCTCAAAAAGATAAAAAGTTTTGGGAAGATGGAATTATGAAGCTGCCTGAAAAACGGCAGAAGGTAGTGGAACAAAACAGTGAATACGTTGTTGAACAAAGTTCTTGGTGAAAATGAAAAATGTGTCTTTTATTTTCACTTAAAAACTGAAGAAATTTTTTCGGCTAACCCAATACAACACATCAATTAGCTGGAAAATTTAATCATCACTAACACGTCCTAAATTACAGTGGTTTTTCATGAGCTCCTTCCGGAAAACCAAACAATTAATTCCAACAAATACTGCTCCCAATTAGACCAACTGAAAGCAGCACTCAATGAAAAGCGTCCAGAATTAATCAACAGAAAATGCATAGTCTTCTATCGGGCAAATGCAAGACCGCATGTTTCTTCTTCTTCTTTTTTTTTTTTTTTGCGGTAAGCGGGCTCTCACTGTTGTGGCCTCTCCCTTTGCGGAGCACAGGCTCCGGACGCGCAGGCTCCGCGGCATGTGGGATCTTCCCAGACCGGGGCACGAACCCGCGTCCCCTGCATCGGCAGGCGGATTCTCAACCACTGCGCCACCAGGGAAGCCCCCGCATGTTTCTTTGATGACCAGGCAAAAACTGTTACAGCTTGTCTGGGAAGTTCTGACTCATCCACCATATTCACCAGACATTGTAGCTTTGGATTTCCATTTATTTTGGTCTTTACAAAATTCTCTTAATGGAAAAAATGCCAATTCCCTGGAAGACTGTAAAAGGTACCTGGACCAGTTCTTTGCTCAAAAAGATAAAAAGTTTTGGGAAGATGGAATTATGAAGCTGCCTGAAAAACGGCAGAAGGTAGTGGAACAAAACAGTGAATACGTTGTTGAACAAAGTTCTTGGTGAAAATGAAAAATGTGTCTTTTATTTTCACTTAAAAACTGAAGAAATTTTTTTGGCTAACCCAATACAACACATCAATTAGCTGGAAAATTTAATCATCACTAACACGTCCTAAATTACAGTGGTTTTTCAATCTGGGGTACAAGTAAATTTAGAGGTACATAAAAACATTCCAAGAGGTACTCCAACATTGAAAGTTTTGAGGGAATCAATGTCCAGACTCTCAGCTTCTTTCCTACAATTGATCTATCTGAAATGTGTTTGAGTTAGAGGACTCTTGAGGCTCTCTGCTTCCCCATCTCCTCTTTTCCAATAGGCTCTGACTTACTTTATACCTTTCCCCCATCATGGATCTTACTATGGTTCATGTATGGTTCATTTAAAACCCCAGAGGAACAAACGACAAGCTATCTTAGGCCATTCATGTTGGAGAAGTTTTCTTTAATCAAGGCACCGTAAATCCACAGGAAAGCTATTTGTCTTTTGCTATCTAACATGTTTTTGGGTTGAGAGAAAAACATTAGAAACAGAATATTCTGAATTCAGATATATTAGGAAGTGGCACAGCAGGAGAAATGACAATTTTCCTTCAATGACTTAGTCTCCTTAACCCCCGAGGTTTGTAAAAGAAGTATTCCCCTGTGGGAGGGTCCCTTAAAATCAGAGCAAAGACCATTGGCAGGAAATTGGAGCTCCGGCCCCTTATCTCACCCAGGTGATAAACCCATGACAAGGATCTGTGTCCTGTCTAACTTGGATACTAAAGATTTGACAAGACTAGAGGTGAGGCCAAGATGGCAGAGTAAGAAGGCCCTGAGGTCACCTTCTCCCACGTTCACACCAAAGTTACAACTATGTACAAAGCAACTAGTGAAGAGAAAAACTGGAAGGCTAGCAGGAAAAACGGTCGACAATTAAAGATGTAAAGAAGGAACCACAGTGAGATAGGAAGGAGGGGCAGAGATGCAGTATAGTCAAGACCCATATCCCTGGGCGGGTGACTCACAAACAAAATAATTACAGTCACAGAGGTCCTCCCCAAAGAACAAGTGATCTGAGCCCCACATCCAGCTCCCCAGTCCCAGGTTCCTGCACCTGGAAGACAAGCCCCCAGAACGTTTGGCTTTGAAGACCAGTGGAGTTTACTTTCAGGAGGCCCAAAGGACTATGGGAAATAGAGACTCCACTCTTAAAGAGCACACACAGGGACTTCCCTAGTGGTGCAGTGGTTACGAATCTGCCTGCCAATGCAGGGGACACGGGTTCGAGCCGTGGTCCGGCAAGATCCCACATGCCGCGGAGCAACTAAGCCCGTGTGCCACAACTACTGAGCCTGCGCTCTAGAGTCCACAAGCCACAACTATTGAAGCCCGTGTGCCACAACTACTGAAGCCCATGTGCCTAGAGCCTGTGCTCCGCAACAAGAGAAGCCACCGCAGTGAGAAGCCACCGCAACGAAGAGTAACTCACCGCAACTAGAGAAAGCCTGTGCGCAGCAACAAAGACCCAATGCAGCCAAAAAAAAAAAAGCGCGCACACGCAAAATCTCACGGGGACCCAGGACAGAGGTAGTAATTTGAAAGGAGCCTGGGTCAGACCTACCTGCTGATCCTGGAGAGTCTCCTGGAGAGGCAGGAGGCAACTGGAGCTCACCGTGGGTCCATAGACACTGGAGGCAGCTTTAGGAGTTCATTCTACCACATGGACAATGGTGTTGGCAAGCACTGTTTTGGAATCCACCCTCTAGCTTATTAGCAATGTGACCTGGTCCTACCCACCATCCTTTTGGCACCAGTACTAGGATGCCTCAGGCTAAGCAGCTGGCCAGGCAGGGACATAGTCCTACCCACCAGCAGGCCTGCTGCCTTAAGACCCCCTGAACCCACAGCCACCCAGGACCCAGGCTTGTCCACCAGAGAGCCCAGGACATGGCCCTGCCTATCAGTGCACTGACACTAGCACTCAGACCCCCAGGGTCCTGCAACCAGAGACCTGGGAACCTGGCTTTGCCCACCAGTAAGCTGGCACTAAACCCAAGACCTCCTGTACCCTAGCCCCACCCACTAGCAGGCCAAGACCAGATCCAAGACACCTTGGACCCCTCAGCCAGCTGCCCCAGGATCCAGCCCTACTCACCACCAGGCCAACACTGGCTTTGGGATACCCCCAACCCTGTAGTCAGCTGTGTCAGGAACTGGCCTTACCCACCAGCACGCCAACACTAGATCTGGGACCCCCAGCTCCACAGCCACCTGGTCCAGAATCCAGCTCCACCCACCAGTGGGCCAGTACTATCCCCTGGATTTCCTGGGGCCTGCAGTCAGCAGCTTTGTTTTTGTTGTTTTGTTTGTTCTCTTTGGGCCACACCATGCAGCTTGTGGGATCTTAGTTCCCCAATCAGGGATTGAGCCTGGGCCCTGGCAGTGAAAGTGCCGAGTCCTAATCAGTCCTAACCTGGACTGCCAGGGAGTTCCCAGCTAGCAGCTTTGTGACCCAGCCCTGCCAACCAGTGGCTGTGGCAGCCTCCACACAAGGCAGGGCCTGGCAACAAACCAGACCGAGGGCCAGCCATGCTGACCAGACCACCCAACAGTAGTCAGCCCACCACAACAGAAGGACCCATGCAACCCAATAGGGGGCACCCCTAGAGTGTATAGTTCTGGTGACCAGAGTGGGGTGTACTGCTGGGAGGCATAGCACATCTCCTACAAAAGGCTACTTCTCCAAGGTCAGGACATGTAACCAACCTACCAGATACATAGAAATAAAAACAGCAAATTAGACAAAATGTGGCTACAGAGGAATAGCTTCCAGATAAAGGAACAAGATAAAACCCCAGAAGAAGAATGATTGTAAAGATGTACAAAGAACTTGGGAGAAGATTAGGTGAACAGAGTGAGAAGTTAGAAGTTTTAAACAAAGAATTAGAAAATAGAAAGGAGAACCAAACAAATATGAAGAATACGATAATTGAAATGAAAAATACATTAGAAGAAATCAATAATAGATTAAATGATACAGAGGAATGGATCAGCAAGCTGGAACTCTCTGTCCAGGAAGCAGAAGAGTGCCAAACAAGATCAACTCAAAGAGGACCATACCAATAACATTGCAGTTAAGATAGAAAAAGTTACAGATAAAGAGAGAGAGTTAAAAGTGGGGAGGGAAAAGCAAAAAGTTATGTACAAGGGAACTCCCATAAGGTAATCAGTTGACTTGTCAGCAGAAACTTTACAAGCCAGAAGGGAGTGGCACGATATATTTAAAGTGATGAAAGGGAAAAACCTACAACCAAGAATACTCTACCCAGCAAAACTTTCATTCAGATTTGATGGAGAGGTCAAAAGTTTTACAGACAAGCAAAGGCTAAAAGAGTTTAACACCACCAAACCAGCTTTAAAAGAAATGTTAAAGGGACTTCTCTAAGTGAAAAAGAAAGACCACATCTAGAAACACACAATGAAGAAAGGAAAAATCTCATCAGTAAAGGCAATTATATACAGTAAAGTTAAAAAGTCAGTCATATATAAAGCTAGTAGGAAGATTAAAAGATAAAAGTAGTAAAATAATCTATATCAGCAATAAGAATATCCAAACAAAAGATATAAAATAGGATGTCAAAATATGTAAATGTGGTGATGGGAGCGGGGTTGGGGGGTGGGGGTGGGGTTAGAATGCAGAGTTGTTAAAATGTGTTTGAACTTAAGGGATCAGCAACTTAAAAACTGGCTATCTACAGTGCGGGGAATATAGTAAATAACTATGTAATATCTTAGCATGGTGACTTATCTTAACTAGACTTATCGTGGTGATCACTTTGAAATGAATAGAAATACCAAATCACTATGTTGTGTAACAGGAACTAACATAGCATCATAGGTCGGTTGTACTTCAAAAACAAAGAAACTCATAGGAAAATAGATCAGATTTGTGGTTACCAGAGGCAGGAGGTGGGGAATTGGATGAAGGTGGTCAAAAGGTACAAAGTTCCAGTGACAAGACAAGTAAGTACTACTAGGGATTTAACATACAACATGAGAAATATAAGTAATGCTGCTGGGGGAGGGATAAATTAGGAGTGTGGGATTAGCAGATACAAAGTACTATATATAAAGTAGATCAACAACAAGGGCCTACTGTATAGCACAGGGAACCATATTCAATTAAGAAAAAACCCCACTGCTGTACATTATATATGCAAGTTGTTAAGAGAGTAAATCCTAAGAGTTCTATCACAAGGAAAATTCTTTTTTTCTGTTTCTTAAGTTTTGTATCTATAGGAGAGGATGGATGTTCACTAAACTTACTGTGATAATGATTTCATGGTGTATGTTGGTCAAATCATTATGCTGTACACCTTAGATTTATACAGTGCTGTATGTCAATTATATCTCAATAAAACTGGAAAGAAACAAAAAAGATTTTATGAGACCAGTTCGAGAAATACCCATTTGCTTAGAAGCAACCTCCCTCTGCATTTACACCACTCTCGTTTGCTTGGTGGTTACTTCCATGCCCTTGTGGCTTGGTATATGTCTCAGTTGTACATTTTTTGTTTTTGTTGTTTGTTTGTTTTGTTTTTTGTTTTTATTTCAAGAAAGAGGAAGCTAAAAATTCTATTTTTACTTCTGAGAAATAGATTAATATTATATCTTCAAAGAAAAAGAACTTATATTGAGAGTGTTAGTGTTTTGCCCTTTGTTGATCTCTCACTCAGACTGGTAGAAGAATCATTTTCAATGATGTTTAACAAGAGTGTTACTTACACCAAATCCATATTTATTTTTACTTGGAGTGAAGTCTACAGCTAGCTGTCACTCATTAACCAATTCTCTGCTCATTTATTTAGTCCTAAAATGTACTAATTAGATATATATTAACAAACAGGACTATGTTTTGAATTTTGTTTTATTCTTTTTTTCTTTTTATTAAACTATAGTTGATTTATAATATTGTGTTAGTTTCAGGTGTACAGCATAGAGATTCAGTTATTTTCTTCTGATTATATTTCATTATAGGTTATTATGAGATATTGAATATAATTCCCTGTGCTATACAGTAAATCCTTATTGCTTATCTATTTCATGTAAAGGAGTTTGTATCTGTTAATCCAGTACTCCCAATTTGTCCCTCCCAGGCTCCCTCTCCCTTTTGGTAACCATAAGTTTGTTTTCTATGTCTGTGAGTTTGTTTCTGTTTTGTATATAGATTCATTTGTATTATATTTTAGATTTCACACATAGGTGATATCGTATAGTATTTATCTTTCTCTATCTGACTTACTTCACTAAGTATAATATCCTCTAGGTCCATCCATGTTGCTGCAAATGGCAATATTTCATTCTTTTTTATGGCTGGGTAATATTCCATTGTATATGTATACATCACATCTTCTTAAGCCATTTGTCTGTTGATGGGCACTTGGGTTATTTCTATGTCTTGACTATTGTAAATAGTGCTGCTTATGAACATTGGGGTGCATGTACCTTTTCAAGTTAGAGTTTTCAGTTTTTATGGTTATATATTCAGGAGTGGGGTTACTGGATCATATGGTCTCTATTTTTAGTTTTTTAAGGAACCTCCATACTGTTTTCCATAATGGCTGCACCAATTTACATTCCCACCCACAGTGTAGGAGGGTCCCCTTTTCTCCACACCCTCTCTCTAGCATTTCTTATTTGTAGACTTTTTATGATAGCCATTCTGACTGGTGTGAAGTGATTCCTTATTGTGGTTTTGACATGCATTTCTGTAATAATTAGCAATGTTGGGGATCTTTTCATGTGCCTGTTGGCCATCTGTATGCCTTCTTTGGAAAAATGTCTATTTAGGTTTTCTGCTGTTTTTATTTTTATTGATATTGAATTGTATGAGCTGTTTATATATTTTGGATGTTAAGCCCTTGTCAGATGGCCATCTGTATGCCTTCTTTGGAAAAATGTCTATTTAGGTTTTCTGCTGTTTTTATTTTGGTTTGTTTGTATGTTTTGGTTTTTATTGATATTGAATTGTATGAGCTGTTTATGTATTTTGGATGTTAAGCCCTTGTCAGATACATCATTTGCAAATATTTTCTTCCATTCAGTAGGTTGTCTTTTCATTTTGTTGATGGTTTCCTTTGCTGTGCAAAAGCTTCTTAGTTTGAGTTTATTTCTGTATATGGTGTGAGGGAGTATTCTAATTGCATTAATATACATGTAGCTGTCCAGCTTTCCCAATACCACTTGTTGAAGAGACTGTCTTTTCTCCCTTGTATATTCTTACCTCCTTTTTCATAGATTAATTGACCATAGGTGTGTGGATTTATTTCTGGGCTCTCTATTCTGTTCCATTGATCTATATGTCTGTTTTTGTGCCAATACCATGCTGTTTTGATTCCTGTAGTTTTGAGTATTGTCTGAAGTCTCAGAGGGTGATACCTCCAGCTTTGTTTTTTCCCTTAGCATTGCTTTGGCAATTCTGGGCCTTTTGTGGTTATGTATAAATTTTAGGATTATTTGTTCTAGTTCTGTGAAAAATGTCATGGGTATTTTTGATAGGGATTGCATTAAATCTAGTTTGCTTTGGATAGTATGGCCATCTTAACAATATTAATACTTCCAATCCAACAGCATGGGATATCTTAATTACTTTGAACTATCTTCTGTTTCCTTTATCAGTGTCTTATATTTATCAGCATATAGGTCTTTCACCTCCTTGGTTAAGTTTACTCCAAGGTATTTTATTTTTTTGATGTGATTTTTAAATAGGATTTTTTTTTACCTTCTCTTTCTGATATTTCATTGTTAGTGCAAGAAATGCAACAGATTTCTGTATATTAATCTTGTATCCTGCTACCTTGCTGAATTCATCTATTAATAATAATAGTTTTGTGTGGAGTCTTTAGAGTGGTTGTCTATTTAGAGTATAATGTCATCTGCAAATAGGGATAGTTTTACCCCTTCCCTTCCATTTTGGATACCTTTTATGTCTTTTTCTTGTTTGATTGATGTTGCTAGGACTTCCAATACTATTTTGAATGGAATTGATGAGAATGGGCATCCTTGTCATCTCCCAGAATTTAGTGGGAAGGCTTTCAGCTTTTCACTGATAGTATTATGCTGGCTGTGGGTTTGTTATAAATGGCTTTTGTTATTTGTTATATGTTATATGACAGTTTTTTATCATAAATGGGTGTTGAATTTAGTCAAATGCTTTTTCCACATCTGTGAAGTCATCATGTGGTTTTTTTTTTGTCTTTCCTTTTGTTACTGTGGTGTATCACATTGATTAATTTGCATGTATTGAATCATTCTTGTGCCCCTGGAATGAATCTAACTAGATCATGGTGTATGATCCTTTTTATGTATTGTTGGATTTGGTTTGCTAATATTTTATTGAGGATTTTTGCATCTATATTAATCAAAAATATGGTCTGTAATTTTCTTTTTTTTCTGTAGTATCTTTGTCTGGTTTTGATATCAGGATGATGGTGGCTTCATAAAATGAATTTGTGAGTGTTCCCTCCTCTTCAATTTTTGGGAAGAGTTTGAGGAGAATAGGTATAAGTTCTTCTTTGTATGTTTGGTAGAATTTCCCAGTGAAGCCATTTGGTCCTGGACTTTTGTTTGCAGTGAGTTTCTTTTATTACATGTTCTATTTCACATTTGGTGATTGGCCTGTTCAAATTATCTGTTTCTTCTTGACTCAGTTTTGTCAGGCTGTGTGTTTCTAGAAACTTGTCCATTTCTTCTAGGTTGTCCAATTTGTTGGCACATAACTGTTCATAGTATTCTCTTATGATTTTCTGTGGTATAGTTTTTAATTTCTCTTTTTTTATTTCTTATTTTGTTTATTTTGGATCCTCTCTCTTTTCTCCTTGGTGAGCCTGGCTAGAAGTTTGTCAATTTTGTTTATCTTTTCAAAACACCAGCTCTTGGTTTTATTGATCTTTTCTCTGTTTTTTTAAATCTCTATTTTATTTGTTTACTCTCTGATCTGTATTATTTCCTTCCTTCTGTGGGTTTTGTTTGTTCTTTTTTTTTTCTAATTCCTTTAGGTTGTCAGTTAGGTTGCTTGAGATTTTTCTTATTTCTTGAGGAAGGACTGTATTGATATGAACTTACCCTCTTAGAATTGCTTTTGCTGCATCCTATGGATTTTATAAGGTTGTATTTTCATTTTCACTTGTCTCGAGTTATTTTCTGATTTCTTCTTTGATTTCGTTGACCCATTGGTTTTTTAGTAGCATGTTGTTTAATCTCCATGTGTTTGTTCTTTCCCCATTTTTCTTTCTGTGGTTGATTTCTAGTTTCATACTATTGTGGTCAGAAAAGATGCTTGAAATAATTTTCCTCTTAAATTTGTTGAGGCTTGTTTTGTGAGCTAGTATGTGATCTATCCTAGAGAATATTCCATGCACGCTTGAAAAGAATGTGTATTCTGGGTTTTTGGATGTAGTGTTCTGTAGATATAAATTAAGTTATACTGGTCTATTGTGTAATTTGCTACCTCTATTGCCTTATTGATTTTCTGTCTGGATGATTTGCCCATTGATGTCAGTGGGGTAATAAAGTCTCCTACTATTAGTGTATTATTGTTAATTTATCCCTTTACGTCTATTAGTATTTGTTTTATATACTTAGGTGCTACTATATTGGGTGTGTATGTTAATGAGTATAATATCTTCCTCTTGTATTGATCCCTTTATCATTATATAATGTCTTTCTTTGTCTTTCTTTATTGCCTTTGTTTTAAAGTCTATTTTGTCTGATATGAGTATTGTTACCCCTGCTTTCTTGTCATTTCCATTTGCACGAAATATCTTTTTCCATCCCCACTCTCAACCTGTGTGTGTCTTTTGCCCTGGAGTGAGTCTTTGTAGGCAGTGTATTGTGGTTTCTTGTTTTCTTATCCAATCTGCCACTCTATGTCTTTTGATCAGAGCATTTAGTCCATTGACATTTAAAGTAATTATTGATAGGTATATAATTATTGTCATTCTAATTCTTGTTTTCCAATTGTTTTTGTAGTTCTTTGGTCACTTCCTCTTCTTTTTATTTTTTCTTTTGTGGTTTGATGATTTTCTTTTGTAGTATGCTTGAGTTCCTTTCTTTTTGATTTTTGTGAATCTATTGTATGTTTTTGATTTGTGGTTTCCATGGCATTCAAATATGTTGACCCATAACTATAACTACTTGCTTTAAACTGATAGCCATTCAAGTTCAAACACATTTTAAAAGATCTACATTTTTAACTTCCCTCCCCCACATTTTGTGATTTTGATGTCCTATTTTACATTTTCATGTTTATCCTTTTACTGTTAATTGTAGTTACAATTGCTTTTACAAATTTTTTTGATTGTTTTTTAATCTATGTACTGGCTTATTTAAGTGCTCCTCAATCCTTTTATATATTTGCCTGTCCTATTGTGATTTACCCTTTCCTAAATTTTTCTGCTTCTTTCCTATTTAGAAAAGACCCTTCAATATTTCTTTTAGACTAGGCTTAGTATTGCTCAATTCTTTTAGTTTTTGGTTGACTGAGAAATTTTTTATCTTTTCTTCTATTCTAAATGATAATCTTGCTGGATAGAGTATCTTAGGATGCAGGTTTTTCCTTTTCAGGACTTTGAATATATCATGCCACTTCCTTCTGTTCTGCAAAGTTTCTGCAGAGAAATCAGCTGATAGTCTTATGGGGGTTCCCTTATAACCAACTCTTTGTTTTTCTCTTGCTGCCTTTAGAACTTTTCTTTAACTTTTTGTGATAGGTCTTGGTGTGGGTCTGTTTGGGTTCATGTTGTTTGG
Source organism: Physeter macrocephalus (assembly GCF_002837175.3). Taxonomy (NCBI): domain Eukaryota; kingdom Metazoa; phylum Chordata; class Mammalia; order Artiodactyla; family Physeteridae; genus Physeter; species Physeter macrocephalus. The sequence goes on from NC_041214.2 coordinate 55,741,668, forward strand.
GACCCTCTGTGCTTCTTGTACCTGTATATCTGTTTCTTTATTTAGGTTTGGGAAGTTTTCATCCATAATTTCTTTAAATATATTTTCAATCCTCCTCTCTCTCTTGTCTCTTTCTGGAACCCCTATTATATTATAGGTTGGCATATGTTTTATATTATCCCATAGATCTCATATGTTGCTTTCATTTTTTAAAATTTGTCTTTCTGTCTGCTGTTCTGATTGGGTGATTTCCATTATTCTGTCTTCCATATCATTTATTCATTCTTCTTTGCCAGTTAGTCTGCTATTCTTTGATTCTAGATAAATTTTTATATCAGCAATTGGATTGTCTGTTTTTGATTGGTTCATTTTTATAGTTTCTAGTTCCTTGTTATAGTGATCTGCATTTCTATCAATAATCTTTCATAATTCAGCTGGCACATTTATTACCACTTTATTGAATTTGGGATTTAGTAGATTGGTGAGCTCTGTTTCATTATTTGTTCTTTCAGGGGATTTCTCTTGTTCTTTTAATTTGGAGTTGTTCCTCTGCCTTTTCATTTTACTTAACTTCTTCTGTCTTTATGAGTTTAGGAAGAACAGTTATTTACTGTGCTCATTAAGGGGTGTTTTTATGAGGGAGCTTCCCTCTGTAGGCTGTGTGTATCCAGTGTTTTTGGTATAAGGGCTGATTTTGTTATGGATGCCAGGCATGTCTTTCCTCAGGGTGTGCTGGCTGTTATCACCTTGATAGGGGATGTGATTGGTGTTGTGTTGTCCAGAGCCTGCACTGGATATTTTGTGGGGCCTCCTCTCTGCTCCATGACTGATGCCACCCTGTCAGGGTGGGGTGTGCTCCCCAGTTGTTGGATTAGAAACCCTGAGGGTCAGGTTTGATCAGACTCCATTGCCCTTGAGTGCATGCCCTGCCACAAAGGAGCTGATTGTTGAAGCAAGTGAGGCCCGTGCGATCATGGAGGACCTATGCACCACCTGTGTAAGTGTCCTCAGTTCCACTCAGAAGCATCCCAAGGTTGCATCCATTTCTCTGTTGTGTTTGTCCCAGATCTAGTGCAAGGTTGTGGTGTGGAGTAGGCTGGGGTTGCAGATCAAGTTATTTGGCTGCAGGAACTGAGGTGGCTGCACTGCTGCCTGAGATCTGGGCTGCCTCTGTGGCAGTCTTCTCCCAGGACCTGTCTGCCTCAGAGCTAGCACTAACCTGTAGTGTGGAGTGGGCAGAGCTGGGGCCCTCTCACTGGGAAGTGAAACATTACTCCAAAGTGTGCTGACAGCAGCCATCACCACCACACCCAGACCACACCCCAAGCCCTCCAGGCTGTCCCTGTGTAGCTAGATGAGTCCTCTCCCAGGGCTTGTCTGCCCAAGATTCAGCACTTAGCCATTGAACACACTTGTGATGTCACCTCATGCATGTGTTGACAATGGCTTCTGAGGCTCCATCTGGATTACACCGTAGGCACCCCACTCTGTCTCTCTGTAGCTAGTCATTTCCCAGGGCTCAGTTGTCCCAGATCTTGCACCAGGCTGTGGTGTAGAGTGAGCAGAGTCGGGGTGCTCCCTTCTTCAGATTGGGAAGTGTGGCAGGGCAGCAGCTTCTAGTGTACAGCTCTCTCTACCCTGATTATTGGCAAGCCAGCATGTGCACACTCCTCCCAAGTAGAGCCTAGGCTTCTCCAGTCCTTCTGTCTGTCTCAGCAGATTTCCCAGCAGGTAAGAGGGCTTGCCTCCTCCACACAGGACTCCAAGACTGGGACACCCAGATTGTGGCTCGACCTGCCCGCTCCCCAGGGCGAGGCTTTGTCCGTGTGAACTTTCTCTTCCTTACAGATCCCTCCCAGGGTGCAGGTCCTGACCCAATGCCTTTTTTTCTGTTCTAATTCCTTTATAAGTCAAGTGGTTTCTAATTCTTTGCTAGCAATACAATTGAAGGAGAACCTAATTGTGTTGTAAGGTATTAGATTCTTTTTTTTTAAATATCTTTATTGGAGTATAATTGCTTTACAATGGTGTGTTAGTTTCTGCTTTACAACAAAGTGAATCAGTTATACATATACATATGTTCCCATATCTCTTCCCTCTTGCGTCTCCCTCCCTCCCACCCTCCCTATCCCACCCCTCTAGGTGGTCACAAACCACCTAGCTGATCTCCCTGTGCCATGCGGCTGCTTCCCACTAGCTATCCACCCTACGTTTGGTAGTGTATATATGTCCATGCCACTCTCTCAGTTCGTCACAGCTTACCCTTCCCCCTCCCCATATCCTCAAGGCCATGCGCTAGTAGGTCCGTGTTTTATTCCTATAGGTATTAGATTATTAAAAATATTTTTGGTGCTAGATACCATATGGTTTTCTTCTTTTTTTTTTTTAAATTTATTTTATGGTTTTTACAAAACAACTCAGAAGGAATTCAAAGAACCAAATGATACCATTAGGCTGAAACCTCTTTTATTCCCAACTACTTATTTGTATGAATAAGATTTATCAGAAATAAAATCTATAAAAATTTAAAAATTGGAATATAATTAATTATTCACCCATAAATCCATGTTATATATTTTTAAAAGCTCCATTTAATTCAGAAAGTGACAAATGTCTAATAAGTTTTTTATTTTTATATTTATTTTCTTTGATCAAAATATTTTTATATGTAAATTGTTTTGATCATTTTGTGTTTACATAATAATTGTATGATTGATCCAATCTAGAAGACATTTTAAAAAAATCTTAGAGTCTTAAATTCACAGAAAATCTAAAAACGGTAATTTAATATATATGCATATTTTTGCTACACAGAGTATGAGAGAATGGTCAATAAAAGACACTCAGGCAGGGCTTCCCTGGTGGCGCAGTGGTTGAGAGTCCGCCTGCTGATGCAGGGGACACGGGTTCGTGCCCCGGTCCGGGAAGATCCCACATGCCGCGGAGCAGCTAGGCCCGTGAGCCATGGCCGCTGAGCCTGTGCATCTGGAGCCTGTGCTCCGCAACGGGCAAGGCCACAACAGTGAGAGGCCCGCTTACCGCCAAAAAAAAAAAAAAAACACTCAAGCATAGAAATATAATACATTAGTGTGAAATTTTGTCAAGGAAGTAGAATGCAAATATGAGTTTAAGGAGAAAAAAATGATGTAAAACTTTTGACTGTTAAAAAAGAGCTTGTTCTTCTAACTTTAAATGAATGCTGGTCATTCTTATATTGCTATATTGTTAAGTTTCTATTGAATTTATTTGAAAGAATGGTCTATTTTATTTTTATTTATTTATTTCTTTTGTGGTATGCGGGCCTCCCTCTGCTGTGGCCTCTCCCGTTGCGGAGCACAGGCTCCGGACGCGCAGGCTCAGCGGCCATGGCTCACGGGCCCAGCCGCTCCGCGGCATGTGGGATCCTCCCAGGCCGGGGCGCGAACCCGGTTCCCCTGCATCGGCAGGCGGACGCGCAACCACTGCGCCACCAGGGAAGCCGGTGTATTTTATTTTAAAATGTCAATATTTATAATATACTCCACATTATAACCACTTAAACTTATGCTGAAAAACTTTAGGTAACTTAAAATCGTGCAACAAAGTTTTTAAAAATATTCTTCTGAGGAATTACTGGCAAAGAAATTTGCAGACTACTGCTATAAACAACAATGGGGAAAAAGGAAGAGTAAAGAGGTGAAAGATTTTTGTTCAAATTATGCTATATCTTAGAAATAATAGGGAGAAGGGGTGATGATTCAAGCTTCTTGCAGTACACTCACATACCAGGCAGAAATATGAAGTCTGAAGAAGGGAACATGAAAGCTACTACCTTCCCTTTAGAGGCACAACCTAGAAGTTGAATCCATCACTTTATTTAACTTCTTATAAACCTTAGTTCATAGTCACAGACAGCTGCAAGGGAGGCTGGAAAATGTAAATCTTATTCTGATGGCCAGGTACCCAATTAAGAAAATACAGTAGAGGTTTTGTTCTCATTTTTACAACTGGTCATGCAGCTTTAGTTTGGCATTAATGGTTTCCCTTCTCCTTTATTCATTCCATTTTTCTGCTTTTAAGGCCAAAGTCCATGATAAGAACAGGTGGAGCATTATACCACTGCTTTACATTTTTTTTGCCATTAAAAAAATTCCTGGGGCTTCCCTGGTGGCGCAGTGGTTGCGCGTCCGCCTGCCGATGCAGGGGAACCGGGTTCGCGCCCCGGTCTGGGAGGATCCCACATGCCGCGGAGCGGCTGGGCCTGCGCGTCCGGAGCCTGTGCTCTGCAGCGGGAGAGGCCACAGCAGAGGGAGGCCCGCATACCACAAAAAAAAAAAAAAAAAAAAATTCCTGTTTGGAGGCAACATTGACTAGGAAAGTATGGTGGTGTATAGGATGTTCAATAAATATACAGATGTTAGTGCTGGTAGAAGAACGATGGGTAGGGGAAGCCAAGTAAATACAGAATTAAGCATCTATTCTTATGGTCTACATGATGAAAGGGGTCAAATAAAATCAGCCTGGCAACAGGTAGCTAGTTGTCAGGACCCTAGAGGTATTTTGGTGCTAGAGTTTGCTACCATACTGGAAAATTAAGTACTCAACAGTGGCAGGGTGGGCCTTTGGGAGGGAAAATCCCTTATTGAGTCCGTGTGTATGCCATCTCTGCAAATGACTCTTGGTACTTTGTTCATTAGATAATTAGAGACACACCCAGCAGGTTGAGGAAGAAGGATGACTAACATCCATGGAAACAGTTCTCCTGTGTGTATGGTTATTTAAAGCCTCCTCCCTCCCTCCATCGTAGGCTTGTGTGATGAGTTAAATGGGATATGTATTAGAGAATCTGTTTTCTTTGTAGTAAGATCCAAATTAACAGTGGCTTAAAGTAAGATAGAAGCACACATAACTCTCCCATAATAGTTTAAACATAAGCAGTCTGGGGTTGATACGGTATTGAGGATCCAGGTTCATTCTATCTTGCTGCTCTGTCATCTGTAGAATATTGCTTACATGCATATGGTGGGAAAGACTCATCGCTGCGTTCACACAGGCAGAAATCTGAAGTCTGAAGAAGGGAGAGTGAAAGATAACTCCCTTCCCTTTAGAGGCAAAAGCCAGAAGTTGAGCCCATCACTTCCTTCTACTTCCTATGCACTAAATCTTAGTTCATAGCTGTAGATAGCTGGAAAACGGGCTGGACAATTCAGTTCCTCCATTATTTCAAGGGCTTACTCATCACATGCGGCTCACAGCTGCTCTATTGCACAGCACAGACAGAAAATCTTCATCCCTTGTAGGAAGTGACATTGAGCAGAGCTGCTTTGGATCAAACTACCCGTTTATAGGAAGTATGAAAACTAGAAGGACAAATTAAATGATGCCATGAGGAAACAACCAGCCAAGTCATTCTGTGGGACAAATGACTTACTTTTTTCAAAAACTAAATGATATTTTTAAAAGGTTTTAGGATACATAACAATCAAATGTGATGAGTAATTTTGAATCCCAATTTGAACAAGCTAAGTATAAAGAGACAATTTTTAGATAGGAAAATATGAATGTAGACTGTATATTAGATGTTATTAAGTAATTATTGCTAATTTTAGAGATACAAGAATGTCATAGTAGTTATGTAAAAAATAAAATATTTTTCAGTTACAAAGCCATACTAAAATGTCTGGAATTTGCTTTAAAATATTTAAGCAAATGGGACTTCCCTGGTGGTCCAGTGGTTAAGACTCAGTGCTTCCACTGCAGGGGGCGTGGGTTCGATCCTTGGTCGGGGAACTAAGATCCCACAGACCGTGTGGCCAAAAAAAAAGCAAAAAGCAAACAAAAGAATGGAGAAGGATAGGTAAAATGAGATTGGCAAAACTATAATTGCTGAAGTTATGTGAAAGGTACAAGAGGGTTCATTATAATATTCATAATGAAAATTAGAAAAAGAAATAAAGGTGGCAGCTGCCAATAAGCCCAAGCTGATTGCTACACAGGAACAAAGCCTCAAGTTACCAAATCTATACATTTTTCAAAAGAAGAAAAAATTGCAGATTTGGAAAAAGTAAAACCTCTTAATTTCATAAAACAAAAACGATGTGGTCAAACAAAACACATCTGTGGACTGGAATTTGTCCCTGGGCCATCTGTTTCTGGTCTAGGAAAAGCCTGTTTTGTTAATGAGGTGTTTTCCCCAAAACTTAGAGTATGCTCAAGCTTTCAAATAACTTCTGGAAACCAGTGGTAATGGTGAGTGAGACATTGCTACCACCCAGAAGGAGCTCTGAGTCTCATGAGGGGATAGGCATGTGGGCAAAGGCATAGAGCACAGCATAATGGCATGCACGGGGAGGATCAGGCAGGGATGTGGTGTTAGCCCAGCCATGGGCTGAATTGTGTCCCCACGCCCACAATTCATATGTCGAAGTCCTAACCCCAGTACCTCAGAATGTGACTGTACTTGGAGACAGGGACTTTAAAGAGGCAATTAGGTTGAAATGAGGTCATTAGGGTGGGGTCTAATCCAGTATGACTGGTGTCCTTATCAGAAGAGGAGATTAGGACACAGACATGCACAGAGAGATGCCCATGTAAAGACACAGTGAGAATATGGCCATCTGCAATCAAAAGAGAGGCTTTCAGAAGAAACCAAACCTGCCAACACCTTGACCTTGGGCTTTTAGTCTCTAGAATTGTGAAAAAATAAATTTTTGTTGCTTAAGCCACCCAGTCTGTGGTATTTTGTTATGGCATCCCTTCCAAACTAATACACATGGGAAGCCTTAGTTTTGCCTAGGGAAGTCTGTGAAGAAGTCTTTGAAGTCTTTCATAAAGAAAGTGCTACCCATGTATTTGCAGTAAAAGTCCTGATTTCCATGTGTCATTTGAGGAAATTCTTAGGTTCAAGTGTTCTGCATCTCTCTAAGAAAGGTCATCTTTTCCATAATTTTAATTGCTTTCCTTTTGTTTATGACTTTAAAATTTGTCTCTTAATCCCCTTTTTTTCTCTACACGTGACCATTCTACTGGTCACTAGACATGTTCGCCTGGATCCCCAAAAAATTCTAAATGGGGAATTCCCTCCTCTTCTACCCACTCTCCAAACACTCCTTCTCTTGTCTTCTCACTTACTAGTCATCATTTGTAGAATAGAGAAATCTGGGACTCAGCCTAGACTTTTCTCTCTCCTTTACCTCCACGTCTAATCCGTCACTAGTTCTAGCTCACCTCACCTCCTAACGATCCTGAAAGAGGAGGGAAGGGGGCAGGGCACAACCTTTGAAAGAATGACATAGCCCAAGGACATGACACAAACTGATTAGAACCAAATGGGTCCAAGATGGCGGACAAGTCGACTTCCACTAGACCTTGAGCCTCAGTATATGCTCACATCAGCAAGCTAAATGACACACCCACAGGTGCCATGACAGTTCCAAGGCCGACCATAAGGATTAAAAAGTGGGCGGTGGCCTAATTCCTGGAAATCCCCGACCCTTCCCGAAATAGCTGGAATACTCCTCCCACTCATTAGCCTATAAAATTACCCACCCCTATAAAAACTGACAACCCCAAACCCTCGTGCCTTTCTCACCTTTTGAGATGGCCCACACTCTGTCTGTGGAGTGTGTTTCTCTCTAAATAAATCCACTTCTGACCTATCACTTTGTCTCTCACTGAATTCTTTCTGTGATGAGTGAGACATCAAGAACCCCAGCTTCATTAAGTCCTGAAACCAGATGTGTGATCTCAGTTGGAAGACTGTGGGTTTTGGCCAGGTTCAAGTCCCGGCCAAGTGGGTTTGAGTCCCAATCTGAGTTTTGGCTGGGTTCAAGTCCCAGCACGTGGGTTCAAGTCCCAATCTGAGGTGTATGATTTCAGTCCCGTCTTCCCTTCCTATCTCAGCCCTGTCTTGGTTCAGGGCCTCACCAATTCCTCTCTAGATTATTCCCTTGCCATTTTGGTCTCTTTCTTCTCCAGTCCCTCTCCATTTTGCCTTGGGGTATTCTTCAGAAAATGCGAATCTGACAATGTCATCTCTCTGTTTAAAATCCTCTGATGCTATCTCATCACCCATTACATAAAATGAAAAATCCTAGGCTTGTCAGGCACGGACCTTCACCAAGAGGACCCTGCCTACTTTTCTCCGTCTCATCTTCTCACTTCTCCACGTGTACACAATATCACCATGCCCAACTACTAGGAGTTCCTCCGATAAGCCATTATTTCATAACTCTTTTGCATATCCATTCTCTCTTTTTCCTTCCCTGTAAACCAGCGGAGCTCCTGCACATTGTTGAAGACACTACACAGATATCACCCCCTTTATGGAGCCTTCCTCACCTGCACCTTCCCAGGCACACTCTATTCTTGAAGACGGTTGATGGAGACTAGCCAGCACAGGCAACAGACAAATGCCTGTAAACAGCTTTTCTTAACTTTGCTCTGAAGCCACTCAAAGGCACCCCTGGGAAAGGATGCTGGTTACATGCTGCCACCAGATGAACTGGCAGCCAATGCAACATCAACAGGCCAGCCATTCTGCCATTTAAAACTTTCACATGGTCTGTGAATGTTTTTGATGGCTCTCCATTCGATATGACACTCTCAGGCACATAATTAATCTAGGTCACTGGGTCACCATCACAGCACTGTCTAGGCTCTGATGCCATGCTGTTGATGGTGAGCATCATTACTAGAATAGGCCTCCCTGCCCTGCCCTTCCCATCCCCACTCCACTGGAGCAGCCACTGAGATTGCAAAAGAAAATCATCTGCTCCTCAGATATCAGAGCTACCTGCTCTCTGACCACAGCGGCTCCATTAGGTGCTCTGGCTCTGGAAGGTGCTGCTTCACGGTCTTCCTGTCACTGCCATTTATTTATATCCACTATGCACAGACACACCAGCTAGGATTCTAGAGCAGGGCATCTCTAGGACAACATCTTTGAAACAGAGTAATCACTGGAGAAGTTTAATAGCTAACACCAGAACAAGGCTGGTATTTGGTTCTCTATGAAGGATCTGCTGTCTCTTTTGGGCCAGCAGAAGAGAAGAAAAAGCCTTTGGAAGCAAGATCTCATTATTTGATGCCTTTTTGGTTTTCTGCACGATTGTTTCCTTTTTGTTCTTTTATCATAGTTTGCAAAGCATTTTTAAACATGCTGATTTACCACAGCAATGCTACGTTGAACAAAATGTAGAAATTGAAATTAATCACAAGTCTTTATGTTTCAAAACACATAAACCTAAACTGGGTTAAACAATAAAGAGAAGTTAATGGTTTCTGAATGGTAACTGAAAAATCTGGAGGTAGGACTAGCTTCAGGTGAGTCTTGATTTAACTGCTTGGCTATGTTAATAAGAGCTGAGTCCACTGCCCTCATGGAACTGAGAACAGATCACAGCAAGAGCAGCTGTGGACTTTGGTGTCTGACAGCAACAGGATGCACTGTGGTGCCTCTGTGAGAGTCAGTCTAGGAAGAAGCAGAGACCAGCCACTCTGTCTTAGACCATGGAGAATATAGAGGAATACACTATGTATATTCCAGGACCTTGTTTCCACCTCTGGCCGTAACTTTGCATAGCCACACACCTCACTGGTAGACCCACAGCGCACCCTGGAGAGAATCTGGGAAAAGATGTGAAGCTCTGAAAAACAGTATTTACTTGGGTTGTTCAGGCAGAGACTGAATTACATAAAAGAGATAGTTTATTTAGTTGGATTGGACTATGTTTACCAGATTGTAATAAAATTTAGCTTTTCCTTCTTATCCATTGTATTGGGGATTATTAAAAAGATCAGATCTGTTATGGAGAAATTTTTAAAGGTTGTATTTTCACTGAACATCTGATCATAAAATGTGTAAATTTGTGACCATGCTGTTAAGCTTATTTTACCATTAACAAATAATGTGTGTTCATTAAGGAGAATTTGCAAAGTTTGAAAATATAAGAAAAATATGGCTCAGTGGCATGCAAACACAGTCACTATAAATATTTTTATTATATATATTTCCTTCCAGTGTTTTTTCTATGCATAGATTTTCATTACATAGTCAAAATCATATTATGTATGTAGCTTTTTATTTCTTTTTTACTTGTTATTATATCAAAGAACTTTGTCTCTCTATATATACTTAAAATGAGTGTATATTATTCCATTAATATTCCATTGCATAATATCTCAGAGTTTACCTAACTGATCTTTTAATACTGTATTATATTCCTGAAAGAAGAAAAAGTCAAAAATATGTCTATCATGAAATGTACATAAAAAGAACAAAATAATTTTAGTTATTCCTTAAACTATCCAGATCCTTTCACTGAACTACTTCTTGGTTTATAATGAATCAAGTTGAAATATTGGTCCAAAGACCTAATAAGCTCTAAAAGTGAAGTGTCACATGCTTCAGCAATGTAGAACTTGTCATATGACTGGTTTGAGAAGGTCAGATCAAATGGGCAGGGGAGAGTTAGCTGATAAATGTGGGCAGTGTCTATTCCCAGCTCACATCACCCTGGACTGTTCCACTAATTCTTCGACTCAGCAACTTAGTAGACTGGATACCAGCTCTGCTTTGCTTGTATAAAACTGGCCAGGTCTGCACTATAAACTTTCAGACTAATAGGCTCACAGAAAGGGTTTGGAAAGACAGAAGAATGCTGGAGCACTGTCATTTTCTTTTTCTTTTTCATTTTAAAGCACATACAATCTACCCAAATTGCTTTCCATAAATGAATTCCATAAGGAGATTATATATGTATAGTTTCAATGTGAGTAGCATTGCTTAATGTCTTGCTCAACAGCATCTCCTTCAGTCTGCACCATCATTGAATTTCTTGGTGAACTCCTTTTTACTGCCAGAGGTGAAACCAAGTGGAGAAAACAGTTAACATTTTCCATTTCTTTGGCCCTAGTGACCTGGATCTTGCATTTCACTCTGCTTTGCATAACTAGCTACACATGTGCATATAAAAAGTAAAATTGAATGAGGAAAGGAAAGGAACATATAAAACACTCTTTCATTTGATGAAGAAATCAAGCTACTCTCTATTTCTCACTGTGGTAAAAAGCATACATATGGTACAGGTATTGTGTTACATTTCTGGTCACATATGTATGCTTAACTGCACACATGGAAAAGGTAATAGTTATGAGGTACAACATGTAAAATCTTTTCTTAAAATTTGTTTGTAGCAACATAGCCTCTATGTTGTATGCAAGTTAAATTTCATGTTTAAAGTATTTCTTGCTTTAGAGTTGACTAGTATATAATTTATTTATTCCAATTCAGGAAGGGGTTTCAGAATAGAAATGTCTAAATAATGGTCAAATTTTCCTATAGGTCAATTCTGATGCAGGATGCAGGGTTTAATTATAATGGGAACTGTCCTTTGGCCCTCATGTTAAGGTCAGCAAAGATGGAATTCTATATATCTTAATCAAATCTCCTGTGACTAAATCAGTCCATAGGATTGTGCTTGTACTTTATAGGTAGCTTTCAGTAATAGTGCTCATTCTATCAATCAACATCAAATTAACCCCAAGATTACTGAAAATCTAGAATAAAATATTGAATCATTCATTTTTAATAGTATAGGTAATAAATGTGTGTTCTCTGGAAAGACGACTCATGATTTTTTAATGTAAAATTTATGAGACAGTTTGGGAGAGTGGAGAAAGTCCTACCCTCTCTCCTCCATGTTGGAGTATCAGCTCAGTGGGAACAACCAGCAAACATCATGCATGGCACATTGGTCCACTTGTGTCTTGTATTCCTGAGGCTGTCCAGTCCCAATTCCACTTAAGGAAATTCTATTCAATGTAATGTTGTTCAACACTTCAATTTTTTAAAAAAATTATTTTTATTTTTGACTGTGTTGGGTCTTCGTTGCTGCGCTAGGCTTTCTCTAGTTACGGCGAGCAGAGGCTACTCTTCATTGCAGTGTGCGGGCTTTGCATTGTGGTGGCTTCTCTTGTTGCGGAGCACGGGCTCTAGGTTCATGGGCTTCAGTAGTTGTGGCACGTGGGCTCAGGAGTTGTGGCTCGCGGGCTCTAGAGCACAGGCTCAGTAGTTGTGGCACACGGGCTTAGTTGCTCTGCGGTATGTGGGATCTTCCCGGACCAGGGCTTGCACTCATGTCCCCTGCATTGGCAGGCGGATTCTTGCCACCAGGGAAGTCCCAGTACTTCAATTTAATAGACATTTAAGGAGCAAAGCACAATGCTAGGTTGTATTAATAAGGGATCCCTTAGTCATAAGGAAAGACAGTTCTAACTCAGATTTGTTTGTATGAAGGGTAAAGGTGCAGAGAAGCCTATGCTAGGAAGACAGTCAGGCCTCACTGGAACTGGAAAGCTGACAGACATCTTTTGCCTTCCCTTCCCCTTATGCACACACCCTCTTTGGTTCTGTCTTCTGTAAAAAATTAATACAAAGAAACCTCAATTAAATAGAGTTGGGAGGGAATTCCCTGGTGGTCCAGTGGTTAGGACTCTGTGCTTTCACAGCCTAGGGCGTGGGTGACCAGAGTGGGGAGCTCTCATGCCCTGCAAGATAGCAGAGCCCTGAACAGGAAGAATAAAGACTCTGCTTCTTTCCTGGGAAGGATTCAGCCAATGAAAAGCCAGGGACTCTTTGTAGTCTAGCCCTCCCCACCTCCTTTCCTCTCTATAAAAGCATTCTCCTTCCCTTGCCTGCGGGAACTTGCACAAGGCTCACCATGATTGCAGACCCTGAACTGCAATTCTCTGCTGGTCCCAAATAAGCCCATTTTTTTGCTGGAGAAATATCTGGCAGTCTATTTGTTTTTGATCAACACTTCTGTTTCCTTTTTCTCCTTTACTGCATGGCGTCCTACCCTTGCAATATTTCTGCTTCATTCTGCTTTCTGTAAGCCTCCTCTCTGCTCTCTGACCTGCTTGTAGATGACCCATCAGGACTACCCCAAATTAGAGCTTCAGACCCTAAACTTACATGACCTTCCTAGATTTTGTGTGTGTGTAAGTGAGTTTGTGTGTATTCTAGTTCCAAATTCAGAAGGATCTGACTGGCCTAGCCTACGTCAAATATCCATCCTGCTCCATCCAGTCAGCTTTTTGCCACAGGAAGGAGGGTTCCAAGGTCATGTAAAATTAGTGATGTTGCTTTAACACTGTGGACCGCACAGGTAAATTACCCAAGAAGAAATGGGAGTAAGGAGAAAGAGTGAAACACCAGTTCTGGTCCCTGGGTCTCTATTTTGTAGGAGAGGCCAATACATATATCATTTCAGCACAAGGCAGATTGTGAAAGAGGTTCCAAAAGCTCTTGGAGTATGGAGGAGGGGAAGATTGAGACAACAAGGGTCTAGGGAAACATCTATGGTTACGGGACACTCAGTATATTAGGAATACCTTGAACGACAGATGGAGACAAGGTGTGTGGAACGAAGCCCAAGGAGATGTGGTGCTGCAGAGGTAGGCATGACTGAGAAGCAGCTGGTGTTTGCTTTTCTGCAACAGGAAATCATCAAGGGTTTTTTCATCAGGAGAGTCGCATGATCAGGTCTGTGTTTCACGAAGATGTCTTAGGACATGGTAATTAGATAAACTGCATGTGATGTAGGGCCTGGAGGGCCTGTCCTCCTCCAGGAGCTAGGCAGATCAGTGAATCTGCATGAGGTGTATTAATGGTCTGAATTAGGAGAAAAGGCATGAAAGAGAGTGCTCATGAATAATCATATTGAACGAAGATGATGTTAACTGCCATGGAATGTATGAATCATAACTAGAGTTTGAAATACTGGCAAGGTGTTAAATATTCCTAGTAAAACCTGGCATGATTTTTAAATAGTTAATGTTTAAGTGCAGGAAAGAAGAAGAATATGAAAAAGGAAAACTGTTAAGCTGGTTGTTTTTAGTTTAAAAAAAAAAAAGCTTTCTATCATCCCTGGAGGACTGCTGGCCCAAAGGCCAGTGGTTAGGATGGATTCCCCTGCTTAGTCCACACCTGGCGTGATGGGGTGCCATGGCTGGTGTCTCAGTGGGGACAGGGAGCAGCACAGCTAGTGACAGAGTTGGTGTGAGGAATAGTGTGCAGCCACCAATGTGGGAGAGACGAATCTTAAATCCTAGATTAAAATGCTGACAAGGAAAGAGGTCCCAAGGGCTATAGGTTGGAGAGTTCTATAAAGCAGTAGGTTCCCAATTCTCTGGAAGATGGTAAAGACGGAGAAATTGGACTCAAGGGATGCTGAGAGAGGATTATGAGATAGGGAAAGCCAGGCTTATAAATATGAAATCTTATAAATCTTGTACAAATATCTCCTGGGACAAATAGGCTGTGGCCATCAGCCCTATTCTCAGTCGTGCAGTATGTCCTTATTGAGCGCTTAGCAAATGCAAAGCACCGTACAGGCACCAAGGGGCCTACAAAGCCAGTGGGACAGAAGGGGCTAACATTTTTTGCGGACCTACATTACTGGAGGCTTTGCAGATGGTATTTAATTTCATTTTTTTAAACTTCTAGACCTTTAAAATCGTTATTGCAGTTAGTAGGTCTTTTTCTCTGTCTACTCTCCTTGCTTTTTTTGTGCCATACTCTAGAAACAATTACTTTTCTCCCAAACACACAAGGTTGCAGGGAAACTACTTCCCTCCAAAAGTCAGTGTTTGAGATGAGGAACTTGCCTTGTCCCCAGGTCATCTGGATTTCACGCAGCTTAGGCTTCTGACTCATCCTTCACACCCTCAATACCTTGTCATCCTGTCTGCTCTGGGCTCTGGCCCTTCCCCAGGGCCTCAGGCTCATCCAGAGCCGCTACTGTTTCTTCTCCTCAGGCAGCTGCTTTCTTCTAACCAGAGCCCACAATCTGTTTGGGGAGCTTCACCTTCTGACACCTTTCTTCTAATGCCTGGGAAGCACTTTTCATCAAAAAGACAATAATTAAAAAAAAAAAAAAAACAAATCCTGAATCACCTACTCTCAAATACAGAGTTTTGGAAAACCAAAAAAAAGCTCACTGAGAAGATAATACCTTGCACTATTTATTCTCTCAGATCTCACTGCTTTGTATGTCATCTCTTTATTTGTTTATGCAAATGAGAAAAACGTTTGCACTAATTCTTCTCTGTAATAATTGGTTTCCAGTTTACAAAGTAGAAAGTCATTTGATATTAGAAGTAAGTAAAATATGTACACAGAAGGATAAGAACTAGAAAGACAGGAATGTTTTAAAATTAAAAATAGTCATAGAGTAATTGAAGGTAAGTTTTTTTGTTTTCAAGCTTTGATTTACAAATAATTTTTTAGAGTAATTTGAATATAAAGCGCAAATCTGGAGGTTTTTTTTTCAGTTACATTGGTGCAGGATTCTCTCCAGCTCTTAGCTTATTGTAAACATTGTATCTTGAACATAGTGAATTATGTTGCATAAGAAATCTATTTTAACAGTTTGGGTCATTTTAGCAATTCATTTTTTTAATGAAAACTATACACAATTACATACAATTATATTAGAAATACTTTCCACCTATTTAGATATTTTAAATCAATCAGACTATTTTCTCTATCTGGAATGTCCTCCCTTCACTTATTGTATACATGGATTCTTCCTAAATTAAACACACACACACACACACACACACACACACACCCCACAGAAATATATATAGAATATATCTTTTCTCCCTTAATGTAAAAAAATTCTGATTATGTTTGGGGTAACAGTGTGACAACTGAAAAGCTAGGTTTCCCAGGCTTCCTTGCAGCCACATGTGGCCACATGACATAGTTTTGGCTAATGAGATATAACTTTAAGTCTATTGGGAAAGACTTCTGGGAAAGCTGTTTTTCTCCCTGAGAAAAAGAAGTAAGCTCATCTGGCACACATCTTTGTTCTCTTTCCATCTTCTTCCTGACTGGAATTTGTAGATAATGCCTAGAGCTGGAGCAACAATCCCTTAACTGTGAGTGTGGAAGACACAGCCAAAAGATGGTGGGACCAAAGCTAGAAAGAGCCTAGAACTTTGAGGCTCCCCCCACCCCTACCCGAGACAGCCTACCTCTGGACTTATGTGAGCAAAAATAACTCCCTTTCTTGTTTACGTCAGTGTTCTAGGCAGTTGCGTATGACATACTTCCAATACCCAATTCCAGCCCGAACCCCAGAGATTATCAATCTTAATATTTAGTATGTATCTTTTGGGACCCACCTATATTCATACCACATTAAATTTTTATCCAAATTTTTTTCCAAAAATGGGATACTACTATATTTATTATTCTGAAACTCCTTGACTTAATAATATGGTCTAGACATATTTCCATGTCAGTACAAGAAAAATTACCCTCTAAAAAATATTATTTTAAAGAAGAGATTTTTTTCTCTAAAAAGTGACACTTGCTTATTCAAGCAATAGAGAAAGATTTAAAGTAAAAAGCAGCAAACGTCCCTGAATCCTACTATCTTGAAATAACCAGTATTATTGTTGGTGAGCATTATTCCTATCAACTCTCTTTGAAAATACTGGGAGTCTTTCTCTCCCACTACCACCTGCATGTTTGTGTGTACATACACATGGCACACACACAAAAGTACATACAAATACATCCAGATACACACACAAACACACAGCATACAATCACACACACACACACATACAAATACACACAACTACTCACATGGGAAAGGGAGAGAGAAGTAACCTCACAAAATCAGAACCTATTAAAAAGTGCTTAATTTTACTTGAATTAAACCAAGAACTAGTAGAATGTCTTTGAAAGTTATGACTAAAATAGTCATAAAAAGCCAGAGAGAGAGATCCAAAATTCAAACCAGATATCATTTTAGTACCCATTAAGACTTATAGAATTAATAACAGAGACAGTGAAGAGGCACAAATATGCCTTATTAATATTTTCTTTTGCTAAAGAATCTGTGTATATGTAGCATGATAAACTTGTAATGTTAACAAGAATTTGACTTATTAGATTAACAAGGTAGTTTTAATTTAAAATGTAGAATTGAGTAATTGAGTAATATGACTTTAGGTAGAAATTTTACTATTTATATATAGTATTAGAATATTTAATAGATTTTAAAGCTCACCATATTTTTGAGTTTAACTAATTTAATTCCTAAGAATGGCTTAATTACTTGGGAAGGTTTGTCATTCAGACAATTGAAGGACTTAAAGACAATATATTAAATTTATAAGCCCAGTTTAAAACATTTAAAAGAGTTTATTAACTAAATTTGAAAATGTAACCAAATATTAATTGAAGGCCATTAAAAGCGACAGTTCAAATTTGCTAGGCCTACAATGGAATAATGAGATTTGTAAACTGAACTTAAGAATTAAAGTAGAGTCTGTGAGTTAATAAGTTGATTATTAATTTTAAAAACCAAAGTAACCTCTAAATTGCCTTTTTTTGTGATCATAAAGAAACTCACATTCGTGCAAGAAGAAAAAAAAAACTGAAGTGAAACTTAAAGAATTATGACTTTGGATAAGTGTTTCTTCACCATTCACCATTATGTCTTATATTCCCTAAGGTTAAGATAAAAGGTTATGAAAACCATTAAGGATTTGTAGTCATGATGTTGTTGTTGTTGTTTAAAGTTATGCTTTCATTTTAGCACTGAATGCTTTCCTGCTATGAAAGATAACAGGATTAACACTGGGAAGATAGGGTGATCAACCATCCCAGTTTGCCTGGGACTGAGGGGTATCCTGGAACTCTGGATGGGCAGTGCTAAGTCCAGGATTGTTGGCCACCTTAGTGAGAGGTATTGTGGCATAAAAGCTAAGACTGTTGTTTAAACCTATATTTGAGACTTGACTCTTCAACTTACTACCTATTTATCGGGGCAAATAACTTATTTTTTGCATCTATTTTCTCTGCAAAATGAGTTACTATATGGAAAGCACTCACAACAGTATCTAGAGTTGAGTAAGTACTAAGAACATACTATTGGTTTGGCAAAAAAGTTTGGTTTTTTTCTGTAAGATGGCTCTAACAGCGCTTAGTTGTCTTTAACTTCATTTGAAACAATTTTGTTAAATTGTATTTGACAGCTGTCATATCAGCATGCATTTTTTAAAAAGTTATCAAAATTGGTGAATTTTTGTGTAGCCATTTTAATATTGAAGATGGAAGAAAAAAGCAACATTTTTGGCATATTATGCTTCATTATTTCAAGAAAAGTAAAATGCAACTGAAATGCAAAAAAAAAAAAAGATTTGTGCTGTGTATGGAGAAGGGTGCTATGACTGATTGAATGTGTCAAAAGTGATTTGCAAAGTTTTGTGCTGGAGATTTCTTGCTGGACAATGCTCCACGGTTGGGTAGGCCAGTTGAAGTTGATAGCGATCAAATCGAGACGTTAATTGAGAACAATAACGTTATACCACGCAGGAGATAGCTGACATGCTAAAAGTATCCAAATCAAGCGTTGAAAATCATTTGCACCAGCTTGGTTATGTTCATCACTTTGATGTTTGGGTTCCACATAAGTTCAGCGAAAAACACCTTCTTGACAGTATTTCCACATGTGATTCTCTACTGAAATGTAATGAAAACGTTTCGTTTTTAAAACGAATTGTGATGGGTGATGAAAAGTGAATATTGTACAATAATGTGGAACAGAAGAGATTGTGGGGCAAGTGAAATGAACCACCACCAACCACACCAAAGGCTGGTCTTCATCCCAAGAAGGTGATGTTGTGTATATGGTGGGATCGGGAGTCCTCTTATTATGAGCTCCTTCCAAAAAACCAAATGATTAATTCCAACAAGTACTGCTCCCAATTAGACCAACTGAAAGCAGCACTCAATGAAAAGCATCCAGAATTAATCAACAGAAAACACATAACCTTCCATCAGGATAACGCAAGACCATGTGTTTCTTTGATGACCAGGCAAAAACTGCTACAGCTTGGCTGGGAAGTTCTGATTCATCTACTGTATTCACCAGACATTTCACTTTCAGATTTCCATTTATTTTGGTCTTTACAAAATTCTCTTAATGGAAAGAATGTCAATTCCCTGGAAGACTGTAAAAGGCACCTGGACCAGTTCTTTACTCAAAAAGATAAAAAGTTTTGGGAAGATGGAATTATGAAGTTGCCTGAAAAATGGTAGAAGGTAGTTGTAAAAGGTACCTGGAACAGTTCTTTACTCAAAAAGATAAAAAGTTTTGGGAAGATGGAATTATGAAGTTGCCTGAAAAATGGCAGAAGGTAGTGGAACAAAAGGGTGAATACGTTGTTCAATGAAGTTCTTGGTGAAAATGAAAAATGTGTCTTTTATTTTCACCTAAAAACCAAAGAAACCTTTTGGCCAACCCAAATACCTCTTATTGCTGGTGCCCTATCCCTTTTTCCTGATCCTTTTGCTTATATTCCTTTACTCCCCAACTTGTTGACCCTTTATTTCATGCTTAACTAGATTCAAAGAACACCACCAGTCCTTTTACCATGGCTTGTCAAATTCTGAGGTTTATTTTATTTAGTTTTATTTCTGAATCTTGATTCATTTATTGGTTGGTTGGGTTTCATGATCAAGTAGTTTCTCTCTTCTTCCTCACTAACAGAACTCCATTTTGTTTTTGATGGCTATATATATATGTCAGTAGCTTAAAAACTTGATTGACTGGGCTTTCTTCAAGCTAGGGGTAGACATATGACGTATGGTACAAGTCTGGCCAAGGAGATATGTCTACCATGTGGGATATTTAGAAAACCTGTCTTTAAAGGGTCTAAGTGGGCACATGTATTTGTCTTTCATCCTTCTCATTATTCCTTCCTTCTCATTATTCCTGGAACATAAGTGCAAGGTGGAAGAAGAGCTATCTTGGTATCAAGAGGTGTTCACAAGGATGAAAGCTAAACACTACCAATGCTAGAGCGGAAAGCTAACTAGGTCTTTGACAGCTCCTTTGAAGAATCAATGAAAACAACTACCATAATTTGTTTAAAAAAGTGTTTAGCTAAGTTTCTTGTTATGTACAACTGAAAGCAATTCCTACTGCAATGAGGTATCACCTCACACTGGTTAGAATGGGCATCATCAGAAAATCTATGAACAAAAAATGTTGGAGAAGGTGTGGAGAAAAGGGAACCCTCTTTCACTGTTGGTGGGAATGTAAATTTATACAGCCACTATGGAGAACAGTACGGAGGTTCCTCAGAAAACTAAAAATAGAA
>NC_041214.2:55762052-55819272 GCF_002837175.3 Physeter macrocephalus
TGAATTGGGAGATTGGGATTGACATGTATACACTAATATGTATAAAATGGATGACTAATAAGAACCTGCTGTATAAAAAATAAAGAAAAATAAAACAAAACAAAAGAAAGTAATTCCTACTGTTACAGACCATTCATTTAATTTTTAGCAATGTAGAAAACGTGGAGTACTTCAGTAGGTTTCATGTCATTTGGAGATGGGGTCGTGCTAATCCCATTTTGGGGATTTGCTCTGATTTTGATGTATGTGCTACTGAAAGGAGCAGGATATTGTTTTTTTCTTTAATGGTGAAAAAAAGTTGAAAGGAAAGAAGTCAGGTTGTTCTTAGAGAAATGGGCATTATATTTTGTATCTTTCTGGCAGGTTTTCAAGTGATCATTTTCAAAAATTTGACAATGAGATGTTTTAAAAAAATATTTTCTGTTTTCAACTGTTTCTGTTTTCTACTGTTTTATAATACATGCATACTGAGATAATAAATTTGATAAAAAGTAATTAAAGCAAGAGAGCATAAAATAGTTCAACTCAAGAAAAAGGACTATGGCCAATATTGGCTTGGGATTTAGAACAAATTTGTACCTTTTGTTGTTATTACTAAATTAGACTTGCCTGGTGACTCTGCCCAGCTGTTAATTAAGCACTGAGGCAGCCACAGTCATTAACTCCTTCAGTGAAGATCTCCAGGATACTATTTAGTTATTGCTTTAATTTACTGTACTAAGCTCACTAATAGGTAATGCCTTAAAACACTGAGACTATCTGGCTCATAATATGTTTAGTCTTCTATATGATTAGATGGAAAAAGCAATTCTAATTTAGTTCCTTGTTCATTTTAATTTGGGTTAACAGATGTTCTATGTGTACTGCAGTCAACTATTTAATTTGCATTATGGAAGAGCCTATAATAGCAATTTATCAGGTTTTTTTTTTCTTTTCTGTTATAGTGTGGTTTTAATTTCCTCCAAAATGTTGCCATTAAAAATAGGATACCTTTTATTTTCTAATTCACGTAGAATGTCCCAAGAGCAAGATTGGGCTCATAAAGTTCAAGCAATATTTTAAAAGTAGTTTTGTTTGAGGAGGGAATGAGGGAAGTAGCAAAAAAAAGTAAAGCAAGGGAAAGAAGAGAAGTAAACTGAACAATGATACTCTCAGCTTGCCAAGGGTCCACAGCCACTGTGAGAACAGGTAGGGGGTGGGAGAAGCTGTTCACGTGGAAAACATTTCTATTTCTACTATAATGTTACTGTTCGAAAACTTATATATATATTTTTTCATGGGTATGTATATATTGAGGAGCATTTTTGTACAAACCATTATAATTACATAGGTTATAATTACATAGGTTTTCCTAAGCCTTATTTAGGCTTAATTAAACAATAAATATCTGTTGTTTCAAGCTAATAAGTTTTGGGGCAATTTTTTGTGCAGTAATAGATAATGAATACAAGCTATATTGTAAGATTATCTTGATGAGTGAGAGCAAGTGGAAAATACATATTATTATTATTAGTTTGGTTTATCAGAACTTTGGTCAGGAAGTTACTTCTTTTATATGGATTGCACTTAGTCTATTGATGAGTTCAATTTGTTGATGTTTTGATAACTTTTAGGTCATGTTTTCGGTTTCTCCAAATTCTCCCATCATTCTCAAGTTAGAGGTTATAGACATTTTTACTTTTATTTCAAATTGGAAATATATGTTTGGAAGAAATAGTGAATTTTTAGATCTTATAATAAAAATAACATGAAATTAAATTGAAAAAGTACTCAACAACTTTCTAAAAACCTGTATATATAGATTAATGCAGAAAAAAGAGTTTTTGGCTTGTATGCTGAAAAGTCACTTAAGCAAACCATGCATATTCTCTGTAGGGGTTTGATTAGAGTGGTTACTCCTATAATCTCCTATATTTGGTCCTGGTTTTCAAAGACCACTGGGCCTTATCAGTAACAAGATGAATCTTTACATACATTGGCAAATAATGCTTATAAGATAGTATTTTAATCATATAAGGCCTAGATCTCAAACTCAATTCCTTTACGGATGAGCAGGTAAGGAAAATGGATAGAGTGAGCTGAGGGCACAGGCCCCTTAGGAGCTGCAAATACTCAGCTCGCCCCAGTGTTCTCATGTAGGAATTTGAATGCTGGGTTCCCACATTCTCCAAGTTTCAAGAGAAAATGGAAATCTGGATTTTTGTTTATGCTTTTTAAAAATTTTTTGAGGGAAAACTCTATATATTTAAAAATACTGTTTTATTTTCTAAAAATACTTGTAGATCAAGCAAAATACATCTGTAAACTAGAGTCTTTTCCCAGGTACCAAGAAGTGAGAGAGAAGCTGAGTGTATGGCCTGAAAAGTTGTTGTTTTGTGAACAAAGCCTGTATCTACTGGAAGAAAGCTTCAGAAGCTTGTGTTTTGTGCTTTCGCAAGTGTTGGATAAATAATTCATGGTTGGGCTTCCCTGGTGGCGTAGTGGTTGAGAGTCCGCCTGCCGATGCGGGGGACACGGGTTCGTGCCCTGGTCCGGGAGGATCCCACATGCCGTGGAGCGGCTGGGCCCGTGAGCCATGGCCGCTGAGCCTGCGTGTCTGGAGCCTGTGCTCCGCAGAGGGAGAGGCCACAACAGTGAGAGGCCCGTGTACCGCGAAAAAAAAAAAAAAAGCATGGTTTCTATGAAGAGGACAGCACTGACACTGCATCATGAGACAAATGTAGTGTTTAAAGTCTTCTCATCAAGGGTGCTCATTCATACAGATAAACTAGTTAAAATTTCCAAGAAAGAAATTTCCCTTGTGTCTGTAATCACTTTCTTATGGATTCACAGAGGTCTACGTTATGACATTGCTGTTTAACCAGCTGCAAAAACAGTAAATGGAAGCCAGTCTTGAAAAGGTCATCTGTCAGTTGGCTAACTCTTTCACCATCATAAGTGTCAGGAAAGCTGGGATTCTATCACAGTCACTTCAGTTATGTCAGCAATTTGGAGGGTCCAAAAAAAGTGTGCTCTATTTTAACCCTTACTCTTTTCACTTTCACAAGGTTTATCACTACTGTGCACGTAAAATCTGAGTCTGTTGTCCGTAATCATAATCTCAGGAATATTATAAATGCATGATTACATAGCAGGAGAAACCTTTGGAATTGTTGGAAAATGAGGGAAGATGACATCTTTAGCTTCTTGCAGATTGGTTCACATTCTGTTATTTCTATCATATGTATTGTTTTTATTACAGCTACTATTTTGGACCCTATTGATTTCTGGCTATTGAAAAAAGTAATATAGAATACTTTGTTATTCTGATAGTCTGTTGGGTCAAATTTATTGCATTCTAAATTTTGACCTGGAATATACTCTTTCCCAATTAAAACTCCAAAGAGAATGGCTCCATTAATGGTATACATTACTCATTGTATAAATTTTATTTTAACAACTTATTAAGTGCGCATACTTTCCCAGACTGCTATTGATTATAAAATGTTGAGCAAGACCCTAAATTAGTCAAGTCAATCCAAGTGGAAGTCAAATGATCACTAACAATATTTCCTTTTATATATAAGAATGAAAAATCAATAGTTTTATCTGTTTAAAATATTAAGACAGTGGACATTTTTCTTTATTTAAAAAATGAAGGCGGGCTTCCCTGGTGGCGCAGTGGTTGGGAGTCCGCCTGCCGATGCAGGGGACACGGGTTTGTGCCCCGGTCCGGGAAGATCCCGCATGCCGCGGAGCGGCTGGGCCCGTGAGCCATGGCTGCTGAGCCTGCGCGTCCGGAGCCTGCGCTCCGCAGCGGGAGAGGCCACAACAGTGAGCAACAGTGAGAGGTCTGCGTACCAAAAAAAAAAAACAACAAAAAAAAACCCCCCAAAATGAAGGCATTTAATATTAGCAGTTCTTCAAAGAATTGGGATATTTTGTAAAAAGCAAGATTAAGCAGTCTCTACAGAGATTCTAATTCTCTTCATACTATGTATTCTGGAAGGTTGAATACCTAAAAATGATGAGTCCATTGTCATATTTCTTTTGTCTTCTGAAAGAGAATTGTGAGGTCAGTGTGATGTAGCTTCTGCCCTCCTGCATATGACAACCATAAAGTCTAGGCAAAAATAAACAATTCCCTGAAGGCATCAGAGACTAAAACCAGGTAGAAACTGGGTCTGCGATTGGAAAAGGAAAAATGAACTGGGTGAATTTCCCTATTTTTAAAGACTTTTAGCTCGAGGACAAGCCCTAGGAGGGGAGCTAAACCCCTGTGCACAGAAATACACAAATTTACTGGCTTAAAGTACCAGGGATAGAGGTCAGAGGGACCACAACAGCAGGAAAATAAAGGGGAACATCCTGGAAAGGAGTCAGAGGGGGCACCCCAAATTCTGCATATAAACTCTGCCTAAACCTCTGGTTGGACTCTAAAGCACATGTGCATGGGGAAGGCTCTAAACAGCCCAGCTAAGGATAAAAGAACCGCATAGTGATAGTGATTTCAGATGTACACCCACCACAGGGAAGACAAAGTTTCGGGTTTGGTTCCACCCAAGTAAACTGCCTAGTAAAACAACAACAACAAAAATCAACACTTTTCAGAGGAATGGGTCCAGAATGGGGTCACGTGCTCATGTCCTAAGTGCAGCTGAGCCAGGGAGGTGATAGTTTGCCATTTTCAGTTTCTTTAGTAGGAAACAAATTCTGCCAGGAAGGAAGAAGAGTGTTGCAAAGTAGGTAGGCAACGTAGAGAGCCTGTAACTTTAGAAAAATTGATAAAGCCTAGTTGGGGCAACAGAAGCATGTCTGTTGAAATGGAATAGGAACTAAATTTTAACTCCCTGTCTGGTAATCATTCCTGCTATATATTTTAAAACTTGTTATTGTGAAAACATCAAACATAAACAAAAATTGGTATTGTGAATCCCCGCATATCCATTACTTGCCTTCAACAGTTATCAACATTTTGCCAATATTGTTTTCCTCTGTATTTTAAATTTTATTTCCCTTCAACTTTTAATTTGAATAATTTCAAATGTACATAAAGATGGAAAGGATAGTACAGTGAATATTCACATACCTTTCACCTAGATTTAATAGTTGCTAATATGTTGACATATTTGCTTTACCTTTCTCAAATATATATTTTTATAGATATTTGTATATATGTGTGTGTGTGTATATATATATATACTTTTTTTCTGAAACATTTGGAAGTAAGTTGCAAACATCATTATACTTTACCACTGTATCAGTTTAACTTTTGCTAGGGAACAAATTACCTAGTATCTTAAATAATCATTTATTTGTTTATGATTCTGTGGGTTGGAACTTTTTTTTTTTTTTTTTTTTTTTTTTTTTTTTTTTTTTTGTGGTACGCGGGCCTCCCTCTGCTGTGGCCTCTCCCGTTGCGGAGCACAGGCTCCGGACGCGCAGGCTCAGCGGCCACGGCTCACGGGCCCAGCCGCTCCGCGGCATGTGGGATCCTCCCAGACCGGGGCGCGAACCCGGTTCCCCGGCATCGGCAGGCGGACGCGCAACCCCTGCGCCACCAGGGAAGCCCTGTGGGTTGGAACTTTGAGTAGAGCCTGGCTGTAGTGATTTTTCTCTGCTCCATGTGGGTTTTTCTGGGCTCAGTCATACATTTGTGCTCAGTTGGCAGGTTGGCTGAGAAATAGCTTGTTCTTGATCGCCTCATTCACATGTCTGGCAGCTGACTGAGGCCTCAGTTCTCCATGTGGCCTCTCAGTCTTCAGCAGGTCATACCAGGCCTCTTCCATGGTAGTGTCAGGGCAGGGTTCCAAGAGGATAAGAGCAGAACCTGCAACATCTTTTGAGGTTGAGGCTCAGAAATCACACAGCATCACTTCTACCATACTGTATTGGTCAAAACAAGCTAAAGACTAGCTGAGAGTCAAGAAGTGAGTCGGTTTGCCCTAGAGAATCCCTGAAGGATTCACATATTGGAGATACCACGGGTTACGGTATGGTATTGAAAACAGGAATATCTTCTCAAGTCGGTATTCAGAGAGGCTAGACCCCCAGTTCCCCTCCTATGTGCCTAGTGACTATCCCCAGGCAGCAATCACAAGCTTATATCTTGGAGAAACTGAACCAGAGGAGTAGGTCTCAGGCACACCATGTGTGGTAGAGGGTGGAAATGGAGGACAGAGCTCTGAAAACCCTTGCAATTTCCTGAGTGATAGGAGTACCTTTGTTATTCATAATGAGCACCTTTAGATACACCTGAATTTATACTAATGAGATGACTTTGGTTGGGGCTCCTAGATAGCCTCAGGAGGGGCTGGTCACCAGAAAGACCAAGTGATTAGAGGGTTGGAACTTTTAGTCCTACCCATCAACCTCCAGGGATAGAAGCTGGGTCTGGAGAGTTGTCTATAAAAACTCTTGAATGATGAGATTTAATGAGCTTCTGGGTTGGTGAACATATGAAGTGCTGGGAGGGAGGCAAGTCAGGACAAGGCATGGAAGTTCCATGCCTGCCCCAACCCTGGACCTTGCCCTACACACCTCTTCCATTTGACTGTTCCTGAGTTATATCCTTTATAATAAACTAAGTAAAGTAAGTAAATTGTTTCCCTGAGTTCTGTGAGCCATTATAGCAAATTAGCAAACTTTAGGAGGGGATCATGGGAACCTACAATTTATAGCAGTAGGTTAGAAGTATGGGTGGCCAGACTTAGGATTGGCATCTGAAGTGGGGGTAATCTTATGGAGGACTGAGTCCTAAACCTGTGGGATCTATGCTAATTCCAAGTATTAGAATTAGTATTTCATATCAAAATTGAATTATAGGATACCCAGTTGGTATCCAGAGAATCAGAGAATTGGCTGTTGGTGTTGGAAAACACTCCAGATATGCATACACATCTTTTCTCTATATACTGATTACTAATATCTTATTAATTCAGACTGATTCTTACATTTTTCCCCTCCTTGAAATAATTAGAATATTAAGTAGGACTTCAGAAAGATTTTCAATTTTCTTTTCAGTTGGTTTACTGGCAGGAACTTTTGGCAAATGTGTTTTTCTGCATCAAAATGATAATCAGCAATGGTATTCTCCTTGCTGATATGTCAGCAGTTTATATTTTTCCTAATTAATAGATTTTGTGGAGCTACTCATATTTTTTCCGTTTCTTTTTTCACAAGCTAGTTTATTAATTTTTATTTTTTAAAATAAATTTATTTATTTATTTATGGCTGTGATGGGTCTTTGTTGCTGTGCGCGGACTTTCTTTAGTTGCAGCGAGCAGAGGCTACTCTTCATTGTAGTGAGCGGGCTTCTCATTGTAGTGACTTCTCTTGTTGCCAAGCATGGGCTCTAGGCGCATGGGCTTCAGTAGTTGTGGCACATGGGCTCAGTAGTTGTGGCTCACGGGCTCTAGAGCGCAGGCTCAGTAGTTGTGGCGCATGGGCTTTGTTGCTCCATGGCATGTGGGATCTTCCTGGACCAGGGCTCGAACCCGTGTCGCCTGCATTGGCAGGTGCATTCTTAACCACTGTGCCACCAGGGAAGCCCTATTCATTTTTTAAAAAAATTTATTATTTTTTTTAAAGACACCAATTGTACTTGAACATTTGTTACTTTTTTTTTTTTTTTTTTTTTTGGCTGTGTTGGGTCTCCATTTCTGTGCGAGGGCTCTCTCCAGTTGTGGCAGGCAGGGGCCACTCTTCATTGCGGTGTGCGGGCCTCTCACTATTGCGGCCTCTCTTGTTGCGGAGCACAGGCTCCAGACGCGCAGGCTCAGTAGTTGTGGTTCACGGGCCTAGTTGCTCCGCCGCATGTGGGATCTTCCCAGACCAGGGCTCGAACCCGTGTCCCCTGCATTAGCAGGCAGATTCTCCACCACTGCGCCATGCAGGGAAGCCCCATTTTTAAAATTAATATTATTTCAGAATATGTCTTCATTAATTCAAAGTGAATTCAGAAAGAGTATAACAAAGAAATCAGAAATCTACAGAAAATAATTATAAAACTCTGTAAGTAAACATATTTTCTAAAATTTCATTTATTACCTAAGCTCTTTTTTCAGTTTCCAAAGATTTATTTTCCTCTTTACTTCTTTTTAAAGTTTCCAACTATGTTCTACACATAGAATATTTTAATCACACACACACAAATCATTTAAAAATTGTTTTATAATGATGGAGTAGGGAAGAAATAAAACAGAAGAAGAAAGGAGATTGAAAGGAGGTAAATAAAATTTTTAATCATGTTTTTCTCAGCTAACTAGAAGGAGTACCAATGAAGCCTGACATGTACCATCTATCCTTTCACTCGCTCAGATGACATTTATTACCATTATATTGTTACCTCCTGTTAAATACCTGGACAACTCCAAAGATGTCACTATCTAAAGGGCAACGACTTAGAGATAGTGAGATCCCAGGCCCTGGAAGTATCTGAGTAGAAAACAGAATATTATTTGTTAGGGATAATATATGAGGGACTCAAGTATGATGGACAGTAGGACTGGACAACTTCTCAAGAGTCTTCTAAATTTTGAGAACTGACTCCCTGAAAATACCACCAAAATAATCTGTTGATAAAACAAAGCTGAGTTTGTTTATTTATTGCTCACAATGGTAAAGGAGAAGGCTACCTTGAAAGGTCTTAGTGTTTCAGAGTGCAGAGAGCAAAGGCAGGATTTTTATGAGGTTTTCTAACATATGGTTTAAGGTGGGCCTTGCCATGCATTTGAAGATAGGGCTTTTAAAGAGGTGATTAAGTTCAACGGGCGTAGAGTGAAGACCCTAATCCAATATGACTGGTGTCCTTTTGAAGAGGACATTTGGACACATAGAGAGACACCAGAGGTGAACACACACAGAGTAAAGACCATTTGAGGGCACAGCAAGATGGCAACCATCTGCAAACAAGGTAGAGGCCATAGGAGAAATCAAACGTGCCAATGCCTTGATCGTGGACTTCCAGCCTCCAGAACTGGGAGAAAATAAATTTCTGTTGTTTAAGCCACTCAGTCTGTGGTATTTTGTTATGGCAGCCTGAGCAGACTAATACAATGTTATATGCCTAAATACTACTTTTCAGTATTGCAATGGAAATCCGAGTCCAGGACTTTCCCACGTTTTGAATATGACGATTCCCTGCAGATCATCATGGAGACATGATAATGTCCAGAACATGCTCCTGATTGTGAGTTCTCTAGTAATCTTTAGGCAGACAGTTGCAGACAGTTCTATTTTGAGGCTTAACAAGGAATTTCAGCGTTTTGATTGTTACCTATTTGGCTAAACTCATAGGTTTTGTTGCGTTCCTGAATGAGTTGTATTTTGAAGGAAGATAAATAGCTTCTCCTAAAAGTCAGCAGGGGCTTTTGACAAGTTGATGGTCAACATCTTACTGAGAGTCTTTGAAGAATTGATCAGTTATACCAACTTCTCCTAGCCTTGAGCATTCTGTGATCTATTCCAAAAGCTCTGATAATTTCTCCAGGCTTTGACAGCATTTCCTGGTATGTGACAGGCATTTTGCACTTGTATTAGTAACAGTAAGAAAGATTTATCTATCTGTGGTCATTCCTCGGTGGCTAATATTTACTTCACAAGGTGTATACTTTCTGTAGCTCTATCTCTGCATACTTTGGGTGCACAATTTTTGAAGACAATTTAAGAACATTAGGACACCAAACTTAGGTTAAAACTGAACCTTGAATATAATTTTCAATGCCAACTTACTACTCAGCTTGCTACTGACAATATATTTTTAACTCCTCTGATCCTACGTAACCAAAAATCTTTACTAATTTTATACATAAAAGTGGTATCTTATCACTTGATGGCATATATATGATATATCTCAATTTTTAGATGACATGAATAGAAATAGATATCTTAGAGCAAAGAAATTTGAAAAATCAGGGGAAAATAATAATTTAAAACTAAACCTGAGTGTAGCCATTGCTGCCTTCTGATGGCATAATTCATATCAGCAGTTAGGCAACACATCTCTACTTCTCTCTTCCTTCCCTTCAAACACTGGTGGGAAAAAAGAAGGGAAAAGACTGAAGTTGCAAAGCCTCTGACCATTTTTCTCTGCAGATAAGGAGTGGGATCTGGAGTTGATGCCTGAGTTGTTAAAGCATTGGGGAATAGAAATGTCTTTGATGCTCCAGAGACTAGTAGTGGATGGAAAACAAAATTACTCTGCATAATAATACAAGGGAAATAGAGTTTCTTGGGGAAACCTAGGGGAGGAAGGAGCCTGTAGAGGGAGAAGCAGGGAATATGGAGTCAGAAAGGGAATAAGAAAACATGGCAGGAGGCCAGACTCTGCTGTGATAGAGGTGCTCCAGGCAAAATTCCAGTAACCGTGGCTGCCAGAAGGCTAACAACCAGAATATATAAATAGAAAGCTCAACTTTCAGTTGTTCACCAGTTGTCACTATCATGTAGTCCCACCCTTCATACACAGCATCCCAAAAGTCCAAAAAGCTGCTGCCCATGTGTGAGGATAAATAAAAATGATTTTTCTCTGCTTGTAAAGGAGAAGAAGAACGTTCTCTCTTCCTTCGCTTTTGAAAGGATCTCTTTAGAAACAGAATAGTCCTTGAGTCCCTACTTTAACTTTTTGGAATGTGGGCAGATTTCTCCAGGGCTAAATAAATAAGCCCCATGTCCTGTTTCCTTATGCAGAGTTGTCTCCAAGGTCTGGGCTTCATACCCCCTAGAAATGTCCACACACAATTCTCGAGTTAACCTAACAGGCTGTTTTGAGCAGCTACTTATCTCTCAAGGAGACAAGAGAAGTTTAAATATTCTTTCTTCTGCTTTACTCAGTGGTGTGAAACTTCATGCGGACTTCATAGTTACTCACAGGCTACCTATGTGCGTGTACTACTCTGTTGTGCTTACTCAGTACTGATGCTGAAAGCTCAGCTTCTCTGTACACTGGTGCCGAATCAAATCTTGGAGACAGAGTTTTGGGTGAAGCAGAAAAGGATAGCTTTATTACTTTGCCAGGCAAAGGGGGGCACAGCAGGCTCCTGCCTTGAAAAACTATGTGTCCCAACTTGGAGAAGATAGTGAGATGTTTTATAGTAATTGTTCAAAGAGGGCGTGATCAGCTCATGGACATTCTTCTGATGAGTTCGTGGTGAGGTAAGTAGGAGTCAGCATCATCAACCTTCAGGTCCAGCTGGTCTGAGGTCTACATGCTTGTGGGCAGCATACCATCATTAATCCATTAACTTCTCCTGTCTGGAGGGGGTTTTAGTTATCTGCAAAATAGCTCAAGGATACTGTGTATATCAGTTGACGGGGAAACAGAACCTTGCCCCAAGGCTGCTCTTGACAGTTTGTTTCCCCCAGTCTCATATCCCCTCCCTTCCCTAATTAACAACTGCTTGAATCTGCCTTTTGGAACTCAGGGAAGGTCATGGAGGCTGAATGAAGGCTGTTTCCTATAATCAAAGAAATGGTGGTCACAGAAAGGCTTTGTGCCCAGGAGCCCCATAGGGCCCTGTGCAGTAGCAGTACTAAATTAGGTTCCTGGACCCAATTCTAACATGTGTGTGTTTGCGGGGAGGGTTTCCCACACAACACCAAGCAATTCTCAGACACCAGTAGGGTGTGTGATAATTCAACTCACTTCTGACACTATCTACCCAGATAGAGCATCAGATTCCATAGCTTAAGGGTTCACTCTGTTAATAAGAGAAACAGGCCCAAAATAGATCACTTGTGCTAAGATTCACATCACCAAACCAAGACTTAACCCCTAACCTAACTGCAGTTTCAGCCTCTCCCAGGAATGTGACTTTAACCAATCTGGAATTATAGGCATACCCCATTTTACTGGGCTTCGCTTTATTGTGCTTCACAGATATTGAATTTTTTATAAATTGAAGATTAGTGGCAATCCTGCATTGAGCAAGTCTATAGGCACCTTTTTTCCAACAGCATTTGCTCCCTTAGTGTCTGTTTGTCACATCCTGTTCATTCTCCCAATACTTCAAACCCTCAGCCAGCAAACATATTAAGACTCACTGAAGGCTCAGATGATGGTTAGTGTTTTTTTTTAGTAGTAAAGTACTTTTTAATTAAGGTATTGAAACCGAGCAGGACCCTGTGGGGCTCCTGGGCACAGAAGCCATTCTGTCCCCCATTTCTTGTTGGTAGGGAATAGACTCCAGTCTCCATGACCCTCCCTGAGTTCCAAAGGGCAGGTTCAAACAGTTGTTAATCAGGGAGGGGAGAGGATGCAGAGACAAGGGAGGAACAGTCATGAAACAATAGTGCAGCCTTGGGGCAGGGTCCTGGCTCCACCTCAAGGGATACACATATCAATATCTTTGAGCTCTTCTGCAGAACTAAAACCCCCAACAAATGGAAGATGTTAACTACTTGATGAAGCATTCTTCATTCCAGAGAGACATCACAGTTTATAACCTCAAGAACCAGATTAAAGGAAGGCAGACCCTGCACACACCCTGATCCTTATTAGCAACCCCACCCTTGAACCACTGCTATAGAACTCACCAAACCCCCCTGGGTGGGGACACAGTTTTGTTTTTTTAATAATTTTTTTTTTTTTGGCCGTGCCGTGCAGCATGTGGGATCTTAGTTCCCAAACCAGTAATTGAACCTGTTCCCCCTGCAGTGGAAATGCGGAGTCTTAACCACTGGACCACCGGGGAAGTCCCAGCACACACAGTTTTTGAGGGCACGAGCCCACTGTGTCCCCCTTCGCCTGGCAAAGCAATAAAGCTATTCTTTTCTACTTCACCCAAAACTCTGTCTCTGAGATTCGATTCAGTACCGGTGCACAGTGGCCAAGTTTCATTGTCAGTATGTATACTGTTTTTTTAGACATAATGCTATTGCACACTTAATAGATTACAGTATAGTGTAAACCTAACTTTTATATGCACTGGGAAACCAGAAAATTTGTGTGACTCCCTTTATCGCAGTGGTCTGGAACCAAATTGTGATCTCTGAGGTATGCCTGTACCTGGACAGCACTAGTGAGGTAATTTGCCTGATAGACCCCACCTTCCCACAGAGAAAGGTGACCTTGCCTGAAATAATCCACTCTTTGCTGGAAACTTCCACTTCCAGCCCCCTTCTGCCTATAAAAGCCTTACATTTTGTAGAGCTCCTCAGAGCTCCTTTCTATCTGCTAGGTGGGATGCTGCATGATGCATGAATCACTGAATAGAGCCAATTAAATCTTTAAATTTACTCCGTTGAATTTTGTCTTTTAACAAGTTCTACAAGACAGTCCATCCTTGCCCCACCCCACCCTTCCCCCCACACACTTCAGATGCCAGTCACAAGCCCAGGCTGGTACCTGAGCTTCTGACCAACTGGCTATAAATCAGCGGTTCCCACAACATCCTTATTCGGTTCAATTAATTCGCTAGAGTAGCTCACAGAACTCAGAGAGACATTTTACTTACTAGATTACCGGTTTGTTAGAAAAGGATAAAACTCGGGAACAGCCAGATGGAAGAGATGCATAGGGCACAGTGTGGGGAAAGCGCTCAGAGGTTCCATGCCCTCTCCAGACTCACCACTCTCCCCAATCTCCATGTACTCATCAACCTGGAAGCTCTCCAAACCCCATCCTTTT
The DNA here is from genome assembly GCF_002837175.3 of Physeter macrocephalus. Lineage (NCBI taxonomy): Eukaryota > Metazoa > Chordata > Mammalia > Artiodactyla > Physeteridae > Physeter > Physeter macrocephalus. The sequence continues at coordinate 55,775,659 of NC_041214.2, forward strand.
GGGTTCATATGGAGGCTTCATTACATGGGCATGATTGATTAAATCACTGGTAATTGGTCACTGATTCAACCTCCAGCCCTTCTCCCCTCCCTGGAGGTCAGGGGGTGGGATTAAAAGTTCCAACACTCTAATCTCATGGTTGGCTCCATTGTCACCTCATTAACATAAAAGACACATTTATCACTTTCCACACTGATGAAATTCTAAGGGTTTTGGGAGCTGTGAGTCAGGAACTGTGGATGAAGACCAAATAGATATGATAAATATATTTTGGTCATCTGAATGACCAAATATATATTTCTTATAAATCACAATATCTCAAGTACTAAACCAGTTTTCTTTTCTGCATTGATGTGGAGGGGTCTCTGTTTATTGGTAGGACTTTTACTTCCCCAATTCATGCAAATGACTTATTTTATGCTTTAGAAGCAAGTCAAGAAAAAGGAGATATGACCTATATTGGGGACCATGCTCTAGAGAATAGAGATGGGATCCTTACACAGAAATAAGTTCTCAGGAGCAGAAGTTTGGAGCCAGAGAAGACAAGGAGAAATGTAGTACTGCTCCTCTACTTTCCCTTCCTGCTCCTCAACCCTCAAACATATCTTAACTCCTAGAGCTGTTCAGAGTAACTCTGGGTTTCCAGTTATGAAGTTGGAATCAATTTTATTAGGCTCTCCTTACTTTAACATCTGGGATAAATACATAAACCATTTAATGTTTGACCTAATTGGGATCATCCTGTATAGATTTTTTTTCATTTCTACCTTCTTTTTTTTTTAAGGAATATATATGTAACATTCTCCCATGTAAAGGAATATTTTCTAAAGCATCAGTTTTGATGACAACATTGAATGGATCCATAAAAATTTACTTAATAATTTTTCTCTTTCCTTTTTTTTGCTATTATAGAGAATTTTTCAATGAATAGCTATTTTTTGGTTTTTTAAAACTTTTTTTTGGATATGATTTCAAACTCACAGAAAATTTGCAAGAATAGTACAAAGAAAACCCATATACCCTCCACCAGATTCACCTATTATTTAGATCTTGCCTCATTTGCTTTATCGTTTGCTCTTTGTTGGGGGAAAAACTGTTCCTCTACCACCTCAGAGTGGGGTGGTGGAGGCCTGTGAATTAACTGACAATAGCCGGATTCACAGGAGGAATGACAATGCTTATTTACAAACATGTGGGACCACTCATAACGGTTTGTAGAGCAGCTTAATAGAGGAAAAGGTTGGGGGTGGTTAAGGGCTTCAATGGGAAAGTACGAAAGGTTCCACTGGGCTTTTTCATCCTCATGCTAAAGGGCAGCCTCCTTCCTGGCTGGAAACTCCCCTGGAGGGGAATTTATGGCAGCTGAATTCTCACCTCCTGATGCTGGGATTCTATTTTGTCCCAAACATGCAACTCCCTTGGAGGGGTGTTAATGGTTGCTGTATTTGGGGGTTGGGGGGCTCTGCTTTAGTCAGATAAGGGCGGTTCAGATAAGATTTCTTTATGCATCTTTTGCACAAATGTTTCTCATTTAAAGTTATCTTTATGCCATTCTGGTGGGTTATTAGTCCCTTCATCTCTCTATATATCTATATATTTATATCTATATCAATATAGATATATTGATATAAACTCATCAAATGTGTATATTTTCTGAACCAATTTTTTCCACCACATTTACCCCTAATACTTCAGTTTGTATGAACTATTTATTTATTTAATTTTCGGCTGTGTTGAGTCTTTGTTGCTGCACGCGGGCTTTCTCTAGTTGTGGTGAGCAGGGGCTACTCTTCGTTGCAGTGCGTGGGCTTCTCATTGCGGTGGCTTCTCTTGTTGCAGAGCACAGGCTCTAGGCGCATGGGCTTCAGTAGTTGTGGCATGCAGCCTTCAGTAGTTGTGGCACGAGGGCTCAGTAGTTGTGGCTCGCAGGCTCTAGAGCACAGGCTCAGTAGTTGTGGTTCACGGGCTTAGTTGCTCCACGGCATGTGGGATCTTTCCAGACCAGGGCTCGAACCTGTGTCCCCTGCATTGGCAGGCAGATTCTCAACCACTGCGCCACCAGGGAAGCCCTGTATGAAATATTAAAGGACAAACTGAGGCATATTAAAAATTTTAAGAGGTTATTTGAGCAAAAATCTATTCCAATCTGTTTAGGCAGCACCAAACTCGAAGTGGTAAGGAAATTTCCACCAGCAGGAGCTCAGGGAAAACTTTTATAGAGAAAAGGCAGAAACAAGGCAAGGAAATTGATTGGCTAGAACTTAAGTTTGCCTTATTTGGAAAAGCCTACTTTGCTATGGTGATTGGTTGTCCTTTGATTTCTTCACCTTGAAGCATTTACAGGCTTAGGTTTTGGTTTGCTTACACAGGCAAACCCCTTCAGTCTAATGGCTTCCTTGTTTAATTAATTTAACTTTACAAAGAACAGGGGTATCCTTCTTACATAACCACAGTACTGTTATCAACTTTAGTACACTTAGCACTGATATAATTATATTTCCTAAATCTACCATTCACATTCCAATTTTGTTAATTGACCCAATAATGTATTTATAGCAATTTTATCCTTTCCAGCAGAGGATCCAATCTAGGATCAGGTATCATATAGCAGACCCTTGAATAACATGGGTTTGAACTGCATGGGTCCACTTATACAGGGATTTCTTTCACTAAATACATATACAGCAATGGTCCCCAATCTTTTTGGCACCAGAGACTGGTTTTGTGGAAGACAATTTTTCCACAGACAGGAGGGTGGGGGATGGTTTCGGGATGATTCAAGCACATTACATTTATTGCGCACTTTATTTCTATTATTATTACATTGTAATATATAATTAAATAATTATACAACTCACAATAATGCAAAATCAGTGGGAGCCCTAAGCTTGTTTTCACTCACTGATGGGCTTTTGATATGAGTCTGCAAGCAACTGATTTATTATAATCTCTGTTCAGTCAAACCTCTCTGCTAATGATAATCTGTATTTGCACCCACTCCCCAGTGCTAGCATCACCGCCTCAGCTCCACCTCAGATCATCAGGCATTAGATTCTCATAAGGAGCACGCAACCTAGATCCCTCGCACACGCAGTTCACAGTAGGGTTCACCCTCCTATGAGAATCTAACGCCGCTGCTGACAGGAGGCGGAGCTCAGGCGGTAATGCGAGCAATGGGGAGTGGCTGTAAATACAGGTGAAGCTTCGCTAGCTCGCCTGCCACTCACCTCCTGCTGTGCGGCCCGGTTCCTAACAGGCCATGGACGGGTACCAGTCTGTGTGTGGCCCGGGCGTCAGGGACCCCTGTACTACAGTACTACATGATCCGCAGTTGGTTGAATCCGAGGATACTGAACTGCGGATATGCAAGGCCCACTGTAAAGTTATACACAGATCTTCGACTGTGGGGAACGTTGTTCCCCTAACTCCTTCGTTGTTCAAGGGTCAACTGTACTTAGTTGTCTCTTTAGTCTCCTTTACTACGGAACATTTCCTTGGCTTTTCATTGTCTTTTATGACATTGACATTTTGGGAAAAAATAGTCCGTTTTTAAAAAACAAGTAGAATACGTCTTATTTTGAGCTTGTCTAATATTGTCTCATCATTAGTTTCAGATTGTGCATCCTGGCTAGAATAGTACATTAGTGGCATTGCATCCTCAGGAGACCACAGCTGGAGGCACGCAATGTGTGTGCCATCTGACCCTCATTTGTGGTGTTAGTTTTCATCTTCTGGTCAAGGTGTTGTTCACATAGTTAGGCTTTTTTTTTTTTTCTCTTGTTACCAATAAGCAACCTGTGAGAAGAATTATGTGCAGTAGCACACCTTTGGTGGATATCAGAATCTAGTCCTGTTAATTGTCTTTGAGGTTTTGTTATATACCTGTAAACTGGGCTGTATCCTGAATTCTTCTAATTTCCTCAAGTATCTGGCTACAACGCTCCAAACTAACTTCTAATTTCTTCCATCCTTCTGACTTGAAGTCACTAAGAACAAAGGCTGCCCTTTTCTCTGCAAACTGAAGCTGGACAACTTGATATAAACTTCAGAGAAATCACTGCAACAGCTCACGTGTGGACAACCTTTATGCCTACTGCTGTGTGGGCCACGCATAAAGTTCCCTGGAACACCTGATAACAACACCAGAGAGATCCAAACCACAAAATACTCTGCAAGCCCAACATCTTGAAATCACTGGCTGCCCTCAGAACTCAGAAACTGGACTCACAGTCTGCTCTAATCATTAACCTTTGTCTTTACTTTGTTTCCATAGAAATACCTCTTATTAAATACCTGATTGCTTGAACCATATAAGCCTAACTTTGGGAGCCCACCTGTATCACTGCTATAGGGGTTCAGAATTTGTCACCCCAAAATATGCCATTGTTAGTATATTGATTATTTTGAACTAACGTTACTTGAGAAACAACTGGTACAAGGACACTCTGACTCTCCTTTGTCCCGCTAAAAGTAGGAGATAAATCTCCCATGAAAGGTACCCTCCCTGTACCAGGAGGGTAGAAGGCATTCTTATCAACAGAGGTAGGGAATTTAGGGCCAAGAAGGCTGTGTAAACAAACGTTGCCACTTCATCATTTTACTAACCCAAGCCCAAACCCTCTTGTCTTGTCAATCTACACAAATTTATTGTTTCTTTGTCTAAAATGTATAAAACCATCCTGCTTTGTTTACTTCTTTGTGGGGCTCCCATATAATTACATTTGTTTATCTCCTATTAATCTTTTTATCACAGGTGGGTCTCAGCCAAGAACCTAGAAGGGTAGAGGAGAAATTATTTTTCCTCCCTTACACCGCCTCCTGAAATGAGACACAACTCTTTAACCGAACTAACCTATTCTCAGTACTAAGAGACTGGTTCAGTAAGATGGAGGAATCTACCAACTTCACAAGGGCTGTGAAACTTAGCAGGGAAGTTTCAAAGGCAGGAATGAAAAATAGAATATGCCCCACTAAAATATACCTCTTTGGCATAAGGTTTATTTTGAGCTGATTTTTTTTTTTTTAAAGCAGACACAGGAGAAGCTTCAAAAACAGAGTTGAATTTACCCTTTTTTAAGGGAAATCTCTATTAGTTAGGATGTCTCCCTCTCTGTACCAGGAAGAGAAGAATGACTCTAAATCACAAAAGACTCATCCATGAAGAAGGTGCTGGCTTAAATCTGCATAACAACCTTACCCTGTTTACTGTGTCTTTCCTGATAACCTCCCATAACTGCCCCCTCTACTCCCCAATATCTTTCTTTTGTCTTTAGCTGAAGATAGTATTTAAAGTGATGGCTTGGGCCATTTCGGGGCTTTTTACTCAGTTTTCCTGGATATCTCCCATGTATACATGAGGTATTTGTGTTAATAAATTTCTGTGTGTTTTTTGCTTATTAATCTGTCTTTTATTACAGGGGGTCTTATCACAGAACCTAGAAGGGTAGAGGGAAATTTGTTTGAAAAGGGCTTTTTTTGTGGAAAAGAGGAGGATAAAGAAGAATGACAATTAGTTCCAAAGATAATTTCATAATAGTAACAGTTATTGATGCTAGAACTGTTAAAGAAAAAGATAGTGTGCGTGTTTCTAAGAGTTCTTTTAATATGAGGATCATTCACAACTTTCTCTTTAGGGTCAGGAGTAGTTAAAAGGTAATATGACAACATTAAGCAAAATATTAGTTGCTGTTGTTTATTTTTACAAAAGACCAAATGGAGTAAAGACACCCTCTAGTGGAAGGTTAGGTCCTTTCTACAATCAAACTGAAAGAACAGAAAATCTATCCACAGTTACATTGCAATTGCGATGTGGAGATTTTGCTTTCTTTCTGAACAATAGAATCAATAACAGAATTAAGAAATTAATTCCCTTATGTAAGAAATTAATTCTCATTCATATGTTCTTTTTTAAAATAAATTTAATTAATTAATTTATTTATTTTTGGCTGCGTTGGGTCTTCGTTGCTGCGCACAGTCTTTCTCTAGTCGCCACGTGCGGGCTTTCTCTAGTTGTCGCAGCCGGACCTACTCTGTTGCGGTGCACGGGCTTCTCATTGTGATGGCTCCTCTTGTTGCAGAGCACAGGCTCTAGGCACGCAGGCTTCAGTAGTTGTGGTGCACAGGCTTAGTTGTTCTGCGTCATGTGGGATCTTCGCGGACCAGGGCTTGAACCCGTGTCCCCTGCATTGGCAGGTGGATTCTTAACCACTGTGCCACCAGGGAAGTCCCATATGTTCTTCCTGAATGAATTTTATTTATTTTAATTACTTCTAGGGTGCATTATCCTGTAAATAGGAATAACCAAATTGTCATGGTCCAGGAAATCTGTTGTTTTCTATTTTGAAAAAAAGGGTTAGTCACTCTGTATTGACAAATAAATCTACTCTTTCTCACAAGTTTATACAAATAAATATTGACTTGTTCAATAGATAATATGAATGTGTTATGAAAATTTGCTTTAATTTTATAAAAGAAATTAATATTTGAGAGAGAATAGTTTGCAAAGTTATCAAAAGATCTAATAATAAATATCTAGAAAAATAAGATGTTGACAGAAATGCTTATTTTATGACTTTCAGTGTCAAGGTGCTTGAGAAAGAGAGAAAAGAATGAAGGGACTGAGTGTGCAGAGCTGGTGGGGGTGGTGGGCAGGAGATTATACTCTCAGAGTCTAGCCCAGGGTCTTGTTCACAGTGGAAATCAATAAACATTGTTGATTGGAGGTGAGACAAGTTGTTCCCTAACCAACTGAAATAAAATCTCTTCTGGATGAATTGCTAAGATGATTGCAGTGGTAAAATATCTGTAAAATGCAAAAATCCATTGTTTCATTGATTTAAAACTGTCCTGTAAGACTTACATGTTGACCTTCTCTTGGTTTTGACAAAAGGAATACTGAAATACAATGGTGGAAAGATGGTCTTTTCAACGAATGGTTCTGGGCCTATTGGATAGCCATCTGGACAAAAAAAATGAATCTTAGCTTCTACCTCACACCATAAAGAAAAATCAATTTCAAGTGGATTGCAGATCTAAATGAGAAAGGTAAAACAGCAAAGCTTCTAGAAGAAAACACAGGCACCTCAGGGACAGCAAATATTTCTCAAACTGGACATGAATAGCACTAACCACAAAGGAAAAGGCTGATAGGTTGTACTAACTGAAAATTAAGTACTTCTCTACATAGGGCTTCCCTGGTGGTGCAGCAGTAAGAATCCACCTGCCAAGGCAGGGGACACGGGTTCGAGCCCTGGTCCAGGAAGATCCCACATGCCGCGGAGCAATGAAGCCCATGAACCACAACTACTGAGCCTGCGCTCTAGAGCCTGTGAGCCACAACTACTGAGCCCACGTGCCACAACTACTGAAGTCCACATGCCTAGAGCCCATGCTCCACAACAAGAGAAGCCACCGCAATGAGAAGCCCGCACACAACAACAAAGAGTAGCTCCTGCTTGCGGCAACTAGAGAAAGCCCGTGCACAGCAACAAAGACCCAATGCAGCCAAAAATAAATAAATCCAATAAATAAAATTTAAAAAGAACTTCTCTACATAAAAAACACCACTAGAAGACATTTGCAATACATATAGTCAATAAAGGACTTTTATCAAGAATACGTAAAGAAGGGACTTCCCTGGTGGTGCAGCAGTTAAGACTCCACGCTCCCAGTGCAGTGGGCCCGGGTTCAATCCCTGGTCAGGGAACTAGATTCCACATGCATGCCGCAACTAAGAGTTCGCATACCGCAACTAAGGAGCCTACATGCTGCAACTAAGGAGCCTGCCTGCCACAACTAAGACCCAGCGCAACCAAATAAATAAATATTTTAAAAAAAGAATACGTAAAGAATTCCTACAAATCAATAAGAAAATGAACACAGTAGAAAAATGACCAAAAGACTTAATAGGGACTTTATTTTTAAAAGACATTCTATTGATTGATAAACTTATGAAAATGTGTTCAACTTTCTTAGTCATCAGGGAAAGAAAACTTAAATCACAGTGTGACAGCACTATAACTAACGGTATCTTGGTAAATATTCGACAATTGGCTTTCCAGAGAGTCAAAAAAGTGTGTGTGTGTGTGTGTGTGTGTGTGTGTGTGTATCACAAATTGACAAATAATAATAAAATATACAACATAATGTATACTCTTTATTGTAAATTCCATATAGCCAATTAATTCTAACAGAATGCTTCTGTTGATTTTTGGTGAACTTCTGTATCCTTATCTACAGTTGTAATTCAACCATGCTTCGATAATTTTTTTTAGCTATCCACAAGATATCAACTACAAACATGACACTTTTAAGTTTAATCTGCATTACTAACGTTTCCCCCATCCCTATCTTAAGTCTATATAAATCATCAGAACAATAAATCAAGCTCTGATTAGTAGCACTTCCCAGTTTCCATAATGTAAATGCTCCACTGTGGTCAATTTCAAACTACCTAGAGGATATCGCTGAAGAGATGCATATAGTATTATGCACTATATAGTATTTCCACCATACAGATACAATTACTGTAAATAACCTTAATGGCATAGATGATAGTCAATTGTAGTAAAATAATGAAGAGGTGGTGAATTTTGAATACTTATTATTTTTGTTTTAATATAACATTTATATTTATGTAAGTTAATTTTAAAATAATGGTTGTGTTTAATAATGAGCTCTCAAAATTACTACAAATTTAACCTTTGGCCCCTGAGAACCGATCTGAGCCAACTCCAACAAAGGTGAATGCAAGGTAGGTTCACCTTTGAACCTACCAGAATGAAAAGATAGCCAATACCACATGAGGCCCTATGACCTGACAATTCCTAGATATATCCCCAACAGAAATGAATACATATGTTCACCAAAGACATGTACAAGAATGTTCACAGCAGTACTATTCATAGTAGCCCTGAACAAAAAGCAACCCCAAAGTCCATCAACAGTAGTGCAGATAAGTAAATCATACTATATTCAATGAGAATGAACAGACTATTGTTACATGTGCCAGCATGAATGAGCTTCATAAATGTAATGTTGAGTGAAATAAGCCAGACCCAAAGGTATAAATGCTGTTTGTTTCCGTTTATATAAAGTTCAAAAACAGACAAAAGTAGTCTACAGTGTCAGATCAGGAGAGTGGCTACCTCCTCGGGTCAGGGCACAAGGGAGACAACCGGTGTTCTGGTTATGTTCTTTTTCTCAGCTGGCACTGTTTCCACAGGTGTGTCCGGTTTGTGAAAATTCATTAAACTGTACAGCTTAAGATCTGTGTGATTTTCTGTGGATGTTGCATTTCAGAGTTTAAAACATTTTTTAAAACCCACATCCCCTAGATTTAAAAAAGTAAAACTGTCCTAACTGATAATTCTAAGGTAAAATTAAGCTGGCTAATTTAATTATCCATAACTGAAGAGTAGGGGAGTAGAAACCAGAAGGTTAAGTCAGGGAGTCCCATTGTCTCACCATGAGACCCTGTGAAAGAATTTTTATTCCTTTTGTGACTCAATCCTTTCTACTACAAAACAGCAGTGAATTACAAAAACCAGAAAATTACTGAAAGACAGAGCTTACCAAATCTCTATACTAACCTTAAAAATAGCTAAACTCTTTATGAAGCTGGATTATGTCAGAGAGTAATATATCCGAAAAAAATCTACATTGTCCTTAAAAATATGACTCTAATGTTGAGAGTGATATAGCCTTTTAAAGGGTTTTCAAAGACATAATAACCTTGTTCATTTTTTTCCTTTGGCTTGGATCCACAGAGAGAAAACAGCTGCAATCTAATAAAATAAAAAAGAAAGGAGTACTTCCCAGTAAAAGATACGGGTAAATGGTTAAATGAATATTGGAAATGGAGTGAGGGCTCCATCAGCCATAAACCCAGTGGAAGGCAAAGAGCAGCTCTCTGCTGAGTATAAGTTAATTTAACATTATATGTTGCAGATAAATATGTTTGCCAGAGATTATTAATCCCTATAGATCTATACCTAGATCTTCAAATTATTATCAAATTACTTTTGAAGGTTTTCTCCTTCCATATATAGCATATCAAAATATTACATACAAAAAGACATTACACTCTGTTGCTACATAAAGACCCTCCTTCTAGAAGTTTTACTGCTATAGCACATTTCACATTTCATAAATTTTCATGTCTGTTTTGCCCTAAACTTTCCTTTCTATGTGAGTTACTTAGCAGAACTTAGTTTAAGAATATGTCTAAAAGAGTAATCATTTTTAGATGGATGTGATAGAAAGAGATCCTTTCTTGAAGGTTCGTTCCTGTGAGCCTTACATTTTGTTCAAGGATAAGAACCATCACTAGAGCATCAGTTTCACCATAAATCTACCCATCTCCTTTGAAAAGAGTCTATAATCAGCAATCAAAGATCTTAGAATTATTCTAGACATTTGGCTCTGCACACACACCGACTTGACAAATGTGAATAATAGGCTCAGACTGACTGGACAACCAGAAGAAGACAACCTTTGGGTAAATCAAACAAGGTTTACATATTTAAAGGTGCAGCATGAAGTCAGAACAGGTAGGCCGTGCAGTAGAGAGATCAGCTCTCATTTCCTATTAATGGACAGAAGTCCTTTCACTTGAGGACCCCTCAAAGGGGCCACACCAGCAGATAAACAGTTGGGGGTGGTAAGTTTGAGCAAATGAGGCTCACATCAGACCTTGCAAAGATCAGCTTCCTCCTTCAGACCTAGTCTTGCATACATGGTGCTAAAGCAGTCCAAGATGTGGTCTTGGTCTTGCCTGGGTACACACTGGAGACAACTGCACCCTGGCCAGGTGTACTGCATCTATCAGGGAGTCATAGTACACACCCCAGGTTTGCAGGAGTACATAGGGCTCCATTGGGCTGGATATAATCCTGAATTCCATGCCATGGAGCTAGAGTAAGGATCTGTCAGCCATATGGCCCTGGGAGTCATGCTAATGTACCCTTGGACCAGTTTTAAGATCTAATCTACAAGTCCAGACTTATGTTGACAAGAAATCATGAGATTGAAGAAGGAAAAAAAGACTGCAAAATATATGCCCCAACCATAGACGGTCCAATTATGTAGTCACTAAGCATTGTAAGACAACTTTTTTCTTTTTTTTTTGTGGTATGCGGGCCTCCCCCTGTTGTGGCCTCTCCCGTTGCGGAGCACAGGCTCCGGACGCGCAGGCTCAGCGGCCATGGCTCACGGGCCCAGCCGCTCCGCGGCATGCGGGATCCTCCCAGACCGGGGCGCGAACCCGGTTCCCCTGCATCGGCAGGCGGACGCGCAACCACTGCGCCACCAGGGAAGCCCTAGACAACTTTTCTACATCATAATATTTTAACATGTGTTTTTACTTTGCTTATTTGTTTTTGCCTTCTAAACCTATGCATTGAGATATGACAAGGTTTCTATCTAGCCATCCTTCATCATCTGGGGGCATCCTTTCAACAGGTGAAACACCCTTTTGCTTTGGATGGTGTCCTTCCTTTCAACTCAGTTTTTTTTTTTTTTTGTGGTATGCGGGCCTCCCTCTGCTGTGGCCTCTCCCGTTGCGGAGCACAGGCTCCGGACGTGCAGGCTCAGAGACCATGGCTCACGGGCCCAGCCGCTCCGCGGCATGTGGGATCCTCCCAGACCGGGGCGCGAACCCAGTTCCCCCGCATCGGCAGGCGGACGCGCAACCACTGCGCCACCAGGGAAGTCCTCAACTCAGTTTTGAATGATAGGATGCCAAATTGCAGCGTCGCAATGAAATCCCTGCAATTTGGGCTTAATCCATGACATTTTAATTAGCGAAGAATTACTAGATGTTACATGTCTCTGCCTAAAGCTTAATCTACCTTAACTGCTCCTTAATGTTGAAACCCTTACTCACCCGGGATCATTCTGCTGAGGCAGAGAGCTGATTTAGATCAGGAGCCAGGCTCAAACCCTGGCTTTACCATTTACTAGGCTTGTGATCTTCAGTAAGTCTCATAGACCTCGAGCTTTGCTTTCCTCATCAGTGAAGTGGGGTTTAATCTACCTCATGAGTTTGTAGCAACAGTTCAGAGAATGTCTGTAACCTTGCCTTGAACGGTGCTTGACAGTCTGTGCTCAATAAATATAAATTGAATCTAAATCTGACAGTTCAGTATTTGAAATATCTCACGTGTAAAAATTCTTTATTGTCTATAATTTTTACTGACATGCATGAGTTTTACTGAAAAGTCTCTAAATTTCAGCAATAAAATAATTGCTAGGATTTTAGAGGATGAGTTTGTTGTGCTCTGAACAGACATTAAAGTGCTTGCAGCTAAAAGCATTTCCTTGTATGTGAACTTAAGGCTTGCGACTACATGCCAAGCAACTCACGAATCAATATCATATTCTGGGCCACCATTTACCCTCTTGGAAGCTTTTTCAGAAAATTAGTAAGTGTAACCACGAATTTGTTGAACTCAAGTAAATTTTCACTGAGCTGTTTGATTGCTCAGTCTTTTAGACGGATTAAACGTTATTAGAGAGGGGCCGTGGTTGACAGTGCTGCTGATGGACCAGGAAGCAATAAGTAATGAAGAGAAGGAAAATCATGCTATACAGGGATTAAGATTTTAATTGGTTTCTCAAGGCACTTGCAGACTCTATTCAGGAGCTAATTCTGAATTTTAAAAGAATATTGAAAGAGTTCAATCATGACCATTTAGGGCCTTCTGTTTGACATTTATAAATATTAATTGAATGCATCACCACTGTCTAAAAATAGCCCAATAAACATTTACCAAGAACATCTGGCTATTAGACTTCTTAATGCATCCAACTATATTAATTTTGGCAATGAATGTGCAAATTGCTAAGCTTGTTTAGGGATTCTAAACTTGGAAGGGGCAAAGGTTGGGGCGTAGGAGGCAGTTCTTTGAAAATCAGCAAGAAAGGGACTGGACTATAGTGGTCAGTGGCTCAAACTCTGACTCAACCTCTAGTTACTGCACCATCTCCTTCATCTGCCCACATGATCTAGGCTCTGCTGATTACAGGTGCCAGCTCTGAACTTCTGAGTTAGTGATGCAAAGAATCAGGACTGCAGGAAGCCTTATGGTAGCCACACAGAGTTCCTAGGGAAGCAGGGACTGAGGTTCTAGCAGCAGTAGCTGTGTCTGCAGGGCAGGCTGCAGTGTGTGTCCTGCGGGAGTGATGTCTGTGTGGTTTTGACTGGATGAGTTGTGTGATTTTGAGTGGTGTTCCTGGCTGCATGACTCTGAGTCTTGTCCTCCACCTTCCTTTGGATTCTGAGGCCTACCAAGAGCATGTCACAAATTCCTTTCTGCTAACTAAGCCACAGTCAGTTTCTCATGTTTGTATTTAAGAATATTATACGATAAACCAATTCATTCAATTTTTTAAAAGCCATTGTTAGACATTGTCAAAAATTCCCATGCATTGGATTTGCTGTAGTACACCACTTTGAGTCCTCCCTTCTAAATTATAAGCTCCTGGGAATTCCTGGGCAGTCCAGTGGTTTGGACTCCGCTCTGTCACTGCTATGGCCCGGGTTTAATCCCTGGTCAGGGAACTAAGATCCCACAAGCCACACGGTATGGCTAAATAACTAAATAAATAACTAAATAAATTGTAAGCTTCTTCATAAATAAAGTGGGAGAAGAGAAAATATGAACAGAATTCATACAAGTTGGGTTTCTTCATTTTCCCCCTCATTATCAAAGTAATACATCATCCTATCTTTTTAAAACAGTATTTTTAACGGAGTAATAATTATAAAGTAATTCTTTAACAAACTTATAGGATCAAAGAAAAGGCAAAGGTCAGGGGGAAAATGGCTGGGTCATAGGGCACATCTAGTTTGCCTGAGTCCTTGACATACCATGCTGACAGGAAAATGCATATTCCATAATGTTTAGAACAATGGGGTAGCCTGGTGAGAAAGACAAAGGAAGCTTTTCCCTTTCCTTCTTTTAACACATGCCAATTAGTAAATGTTGTTTACTTTGGGCAAAACATTGTGCTAGCAATCTGAAGAAACTCAAAGAAGTATGAATCACCTGACTGCCCTTCAAGGAAACTCATTCATTCACTCATTCATTCATTCATTCATTCATCTTTCAAATGTTTATTAGACTCTCCTGTATTAGACCTGATGGATATAAAGGCCTACAAGCATAGTCCTTGTCTATTGAGGCTTATGGTTAATAGGTATAATCATCCACATGACTAGAGACCTGTGTGGCCTTGTGACACAAGGCACCTATTAGATATATTTATATATATAGATATATTTTTTAGCTTATTTATTTTTGGTTAACATTTTAAGCATGTACAACCAATTACCATAACCTGTGGTGTTTTTTTGAAATTGATATTCATTGCATATCTTGAGTTTACAGATTTAAGCAGTATATAATCAGAAAAGTTATAAATAAACTCGGATCATACAGGCAAAGGTATGTTCCCAAAGGTGACACGTACAAGTACATTATTAAAAGCAGGCATCTAAAATTGTGACCGAGCTCTTTTTAAAATGCAGAAATGTAAAATTACACTTGTTTTTAAAATGAAGAGATTATCTATACACTTTAAAAATCAAATGTGGCTTATATCAGAGACGGATGACAGCTATAGGATTGCACTCATCAAAGCCAGTTACCTAAGATTTTTCTTGTTACCTAAACAATAGCAATGGCATTAGAAGAAAATTACACCTGCATTTTAATTGCCAATCTAGCATTAAGCTAGCTCTGCAAAAAGGTAATGCAACTGAAAGACTTCCAAACTCCAAATTAAAAATCTGCTAGGCCCAGATTAAATTATGGAATGTTGCAGATGAAAAATAAAGATAAAATTGGATTACTGAATGGAATTAAAAATTGCTGACATTTCTCTGAACCTTAGAACTACTAAATTTCATTTCTTTAAATATTTCCATTATTTTTTCTTAGTGGTGTGAGTTATCTCAAATAGCTTACAAAGTTATTCTCTACAAAGCACTTTTGTTTGCTGCTGTTCAGATAGAACAAAAACTATTCTGCATTAACTTAACAATATATGTACATTTGTTACAAGATTTTATCATGATGGATATCTAATAGTTTTTCCATTAAGACAAAACAGTAAAATATTTTTGTTCCATTAGCACTGCATCTTAAAAATGTTAACATTAAATACAAAGAACCATTATCTTATTTGGCTATTAGATATTAAGTTGGAAAAACCTACAGTTCTGTGTTTCTCCTTTACTCTCACACTACTGCCACACTCATAACACTTCTGACACTTCCGGTCACCAAATGTTTGCATTTTTTT
Source organism: Physeter macrocephalus (assembly GCF_002837175.3). Lineage (NCBI taxonomy): Eukaryota > Metazoa > Chordata > Mammalia > Artiodactyla > Physeteridae > Physeter > Physeter macrocephalus. The sequence continues at coordinate 55,790,965 of NC_041214.2, forward strand.
TCCCCCACACCAAGCAATTCTCCAGGAAGCCAGCTGGGTTTATGATTTAATTGAATTCTGGCACTGTCTACCTGGAGATAGAGTCAGATTCCACAGGTTAAGGGTTCAATCCCACAAAACTGCTCCCGTCCCACTTCAGATGTCAGTTTCAAGTACTAGGTCCCTAGGTTACTGACGTCTGTCTGACTTGGCTACAAACAGGAGGTTCTCACAGCTCCCTCTTTGGGTATTATCCCTCTTTGGGTATTATTAATTTGCAAAAGTGGCTCACAGAACTCAAGGAAACACGTTTACCAGTTTATTAAAGCTATAATAGAGGATATAGGTGAACAGCCAGATGAAGATACATAGGGTGAAACCTGGGAGGGTCCTGAGCACAGGAGCTTCTGTCCCCATGAAGTGGGGTGTGTCAACCTCCGGTATGGTATGTGGGTATTCACCCACCTGGAAGCTCTGTGAACCCCTAACTATTGGGATTTTATGGAGGCTTCCTCACATAGGGATGGTCAATTATTAACTCCATTTCCAGTCCCTCTCCCCTGTCTGGAGGATGGGTGGTGAGGCTGAAAGTTCCAAAATTCTAATCATGGCTTGGTCTTTCAGATGACCACTCTTCATGCAGGAGCCATTAGAAGCCCTGGGTCAGCGACTGGAGATGAAGACCAAATATATATTTCTTATTATAAATCACAATATCACAGATATATTTTAAATCTCTTACTAGAGAGAAAGTCTATGAAGAAAATGCAGAATTTCTTGAAGTTTAAAGGTTGAAGAACCCCCAAAGGTAAAATCCAATCAAGTGGTTTAGCAGCCTAGAAGGAGGTTAAAGACACTTAAATATCTTAAGACCTGAGTCAGAATGGGCTTCCTCTCTTTCTAGGTATTGTACTGATGACAAATTGAAATTATAGTAGAGTGATCACAGTTCAGGTATACAAAAATGGGGTTGGGCGGCCATGGAGGTTCTGGTCTCAGACATGTCCCTGAACCACTGAGAACTGAACATTCTTTAAACTGTACCAGATCCAAGGACACAACCAGCTGTATTCAGAACAATACCTACCAAGTGCAACTTTATGTTCTCAAGGTCTCCCCTTATAACTATGAAACCATTTCAGACCCCAACCATTCCTTACTTAACAATCACCCTTACTTCTTGCCAGCTCCAATTATAATTCTTGATAAACAACTCATGTAATTAACTGTAACCTTGTGGTTTTTGCCTTTATAAGCCTCTCCCATTTTGTAGACTGGTAGAACACAATTCAAGTGCTTCTTGGATCTGTGTCTCATGGGATGCAGTCCTAACAAACCCCAAATGAACACCTTTTTATTTCAATCAGGTCTCCATTTCATAGGATTGTTGTGAAAATTAAACAGTGAGTGTCAGTTGTCTGGCTTATAGGAGGTAACTTAAATACTTACTCATTTTTCTTTTCTCTAGGAGCTTAAGATCTAGTTGGGATGATAAGCTGTAAACCCCTGAAGAGGTAAAGAAAAATCCAAGATTTAAGCCACAATCCACATGCAGTGAGGTGGCTGGAGAAGATGATTTTTAATGTCATGTCTAGCTCTAAACATCGATTATTCTATGACAGCTGTATGAGAAGTGTCATGGGGCAGTGCATGATGAATTGGCAGTTGGGAGGTGCAGACAGTAAGTGCTATGAGGTCAAAGAAGGGAGCAACTGCCTTGGGCTGGGATGGTTTAGGAAGACTATTAAAAAATTCTGAGCTGTCTGAGCTAGAACAAAAGTCCAATTCAATTAGGCGAGTGACTGGCAAGGGTCTGTTTATAATACAAATTTAGCCCAAGCTGAGGAGAATAAGAAACATAAAATATTGTAGAGAAAGAAGAAAGGAAAAGGCAGTATCAGCAATTTGGTTTGTGAAACACACAGAGAATATAAAGCAGCTATGCTGTGTTTCATCCTTATAATAGTCTTATAATAGGTGAAGTGTATCAGCCCTGCTGAGAATCTCCTGAGTAAGGAATCTGTTAGAAGTGTGTTTGGTTACAAATAATAGAAAACCTGGCCAATGGTGGCTTACACAAATAAAGTGTTGTTTTTTTTTTTCTCCTTCAAGAGAAAGAACTCCAGGGTTGGTGCCACCACATAATAACACAGCCAAGACACAGGCTCTTTCTAGCTCTCTTCTGCCTCACCATACTCTGCTTGATAGCATTTGCCCTTATTGCTCTTTGCCTTATGGTCAGGATATGGCTGCTGTGCCTCCAGGCATCACATTTGCATTCCAGACAAGAGGCAGACAAAAGGGCAAAGGAGCAAAGAGTGAGGGCAAAATGGCTTACCCACTGAGTCTGTGCCTTTTTATTAAGAAAGCTAAAGTTTTCTGGAAGATCGCCCAATAGATTTCTCCTTGTAACCTTCTGGCCCAAACTGTGTCTTGTGGTTGCTCCTAGTGGTAAAGAGACTGGGGAGAAGGGGAATGTGGATGGGGTTAAGTCAGCCAACTGACGATGAAGAAAAAAGTGTTGAAGCCGTGTGAAAAAAGTTACTACAAATTCAATTTTCTTAGTAGTTATCAGGTTATTCGAACTATCTACTTCATTTTGTGTGAGTTGTGGTAGTTTGTGCTTTTGAGGAATTGGTCTATTACACCTAAGTTTTCAAATTTTTGCGTGGAAATTTTTTCGTAGTATTCCCTTATCAATATCCAACTATTTCCCAGATGTCTAACTCTTCAAGATATTCAGAAACATTGTATGTGTCATTGATTTTTAGTTTCTTGTAGAGATCTCTCTCAGAGCCATCTGATTGCTCCAATCCAGATGAAGCTCCCTTTGTGTAGCATATAACTATCCCCTTGGGATTTTGCTTAACTTTTCTCATGTTTCCTGAGTCCTGTATCTTCCTTTTTCTTGGTTTACATCTGTCAGTAACTTCCTCAGAAAGGTAAAACTAAGAATATCTTTATTCAATCCTCACACTTTATTGACAGTTTGGTCTAGGATAGAATTCAAGGTTGGAAATAATTTTTCTTCAAAATTTTCAAAGTATTTCTTCATTGCCTTCTTGTTTCTGTTGTTGCTGTTGAGAAGTCTGAAGGTATTCTGATCTTGATCCTCTGTATGTGACCTGTTTTTTTCTACTTGGAAACGTCAAGGATCTTTTCATCACTAGTGTTCTAAGCCTCATGACAATGATCTCTGGTGTGTACCAATTTTTTCCATTTTGATGAGAATATGGTGGATTCTTTCAATCTGTACATTCTTGTCCTTATGTTCTGCAAAAATATTTCTTGTATTATTTCTTCAATAATAATAATTTTTATAATAATTTGGGAAGTTTATTAGGAGGTCATGGTTCAACTAATTGAAAAGTATCCTAAAGTAAATCAGCTACAGAGCCAGACATTTTAGAAAGTGCTTTTTTCTGACATCCAAATTTGCTTACATACACTCCCTGTACATCCTTGGCAACTCCCCTGAAACTCAACTTCAGATGTTATAAAATGCCGACATAGGCAAAGTAAGTTTATTTCTTAACAGTTTTGGCAGGAAAATTCTCCCCATCACCTCCAGACAAGTACAGTTTTGTGTGTCTTTTCCATTCTTGCTATAGGAGTGAAATAAAAAACAGAGCACCAAGCATCTTTGAGATCATCTGAGAGGAAGAGGTGAGCAGGCTTTTAGACCAATGAGACACCGACATGGTAGCTAGTACTGAAAAGGAGGATCAGAGCAAAAATGTCAGTTTCATATCCCCCAATTCTTAGTTTATTGGGACCCAGTGCATACAAAGTTTTATTTTTTTATTTTTTAATTTTTATTGGAGTATAGTTGATTTACAATGTTGTGTTACTTTCTGCTTTACAGCAAAGTGAATCAGTTATACATAGGTATATATCAACTCTTTTTTAGATTCTTTTCCATATAGGTCATTATAGAGTACTGAACTGTACTGTGCTATACAGTAGTCCTTATTAGTTATCTATCTTATATATAGTAGTTTTATTGTTGGTGCATCTAAATTTGTTCAGGTTTTTTTCTTTGTTCATATTCTCTTTTTTTTTTTTCAGTACGCGGGCCTCTCACTGTCGCGGCCTCTCCCGTTGCGGAGCACAGGCTCCGGACGCGCAGGCCCAGCGGCCATGGCTCACGGGCCCAGCCGCTCTGCGGCATATAGGATCTTCCCGGACCGGGGCACGAACCCGTGTTCCCTGCATCGGCAGGCGGACCCTCAACCACTGCGCCACCAGGGAAGCCCCTCATATTCTCTTTTATAACACCTATAAAATATATTTTTGTAAAATATTTCCTCATCTACTACTATAGTAGTTCTCTCCCATCACTAACATCTAAAGCGAGAAGTCAGTGATTACATCTTTGAAAAACTACAGAACATTACAAATTTAATCTCCGATATTTTGCAATTTGCAAAAGTGGGGAAATTTCTCAAGTACTATTATAATAATTTTATTATTTTATTTTTTCTGTTTTATTTACTGGGATTCTATGTGAGAGTTTATTTGTATTTTAAAAACTTTTTGTTAAGTATAATACACATGCAGACATATGCACGGATGTTATAGGTGAATGAATTTCACAAAATGAACACTCAAATTTTATTTTGTTTATAATTTCTTTATCTGTAAATTAAGAGTGAAGCAAGATCACAGGTGTGATGTTTCAAATTCTATACATTGGATGTATCAAATATTAACCATTCCTTGCCATTTAACTCAATTGCTGTTAAGGAGCTTCACCTGAGAATAACGTAACTCTGCCCATACAGCTTTTTATAGTTTACTAAACACTTATTTTTGCAGCTTACTAACATTTCTACATACCTTATCTCAATCATTTCTCACAATACTTTATGAAGGACAGATTATCACATAGTTTTAGAAAGAAGGAACCAACAAGGGCCTACTGTATAGCACAGGGAACTATACTCAATATCTTGTAATAACCTATAATGGAAAAGAATCTGAAAAAGAATATATATATATATGTTTATATATGAATAACTGAATCACTTTGCTGTCCACCTGAAACTAACACAAAATTGTAAATCAACTACAATATATTTCAATAAAAATTAAAAAAAAAGGAAACTAAGGCTCAGAGAGGTGAAGCAACCCCTTGGGGGCAGAGGGTCTATAAGTCACAAGTCATGGACATGAAGCAAGGCCCTGAGAGTCCAGGTCTAGTATCAATTCTATAGATAAACTGCTTTTGCATGGTGCATCCCAGATCCCCTTTCAGGAATGAAGGACTTATTCCTCTGAATGACTTATTCCTTATTCCTGCTGCTGGCAGAAAGCTCTGAGTCTCACCCACTTCTGTGACTGCCTTGGCTGAAGAGGGAAACCGCACCTGAGGTTACGCCTCCTTCCTTGAGCAGTCACATCCAATGACTCATCAGTGAACAACGGCCCAGCCCCCTCAAGAAAACTCTCAAGTCATCTCAGCTTCAGAACTTCTGGCATTATGGTTGCTGAGGCCTCCATCAGACTGCAAGGCACCTCGGCTTCTCCCTCTACCCACTTGTGGTTCCCTTCCTTCCTTTGCACAGGTGTTGATTCTAAGTGTACTCCCTAATAAACCTCTCCTGCGCTAATCTGTGACCAATGAGATCTTGATATCCCACACGTGCTATCATATTTGATGGTGTGAAAAAAACACACTCTGCGTCTGAAAGTTCTGTGTAGAATTTCAGTGATTAACAGATGTGAATGGAGCATTTACTACTTGCTAGGTATTGAAGATATTTAAAATTAATAAAACTCTACTTTTAAAACACTTATTCAGTCTGTCTCCGAGAAAGTTATGTTGTAATCTAAAACAAAACAGATGGGTGGGCTTCCCTGGTGGCGCAATGGTTGAGAGTCCGCCTGCCGATGCAGGGGACACGGGTTCGTGCCCCGGTCCGGGAAGATCCCACATGCCGCGGAGCGGCTGGCTCCGTGAGCCATTGCTGCTGCGCCTGCGCGTCCGGGGCCTGTGCTCCGCAGCGGGAGAGGCCACAGCAGTGAGAGGCCCACGTACCGCAAAAAAAAAAAAAAAAAAAACAGATGAAAGTCACTATTTATATTTACCTTAATTGGTTGAGAAAGAGATTTTATGGATTCTGATCTAAACTTTTTTTTTTTTAATGAGTTTGTGGATGATGAATCTGGTGAAACTGTAACTTCCTAGGAGGTCTGAATATAAGTTTGTAAAAACAAATGAAAGCTAAGATTCGAATAAGGACATATATCCTGAATGTAAGGACTATGGTACAAGAGAACACATTTTTTCAAGGTGAGATTTGAGGATTAAATAAAAAGTGCAAAATGAGTTTCTCTCAGGTGTAATTTGCCTATATTATCCCACTGTGAGACCAGTCCTAGCAAGGTGATCCTGATTTGTGGCAGACATTTAACAGCAAGCACTTACTTCTCACATCTGGAGATCTTAGTACTGATGGGTAGGAAGTGGGAAGAGAGATATAGGTACGTATTTCATTTATCAAAAGCCTGTGAATCAACTATACTCCAAAAAGAAAAAAAAGCCTGTGGCCTTTCTGCATTAACCAGAGAGGGGTCCATATGGCGGCGTTGTTCTGGGCTCCCCCTTGTAACTTACAGGGAAAATTTCATAATATCCAGAGCCCTTGATGTCCTGCAAATGAAGGAGGAGGATATCCAAAAATCCCTCACAGCAGAGCCCACTTAGGTGGCACCAACCTGACTTCCAAATGGAACAACACATCTACAAAAGGAATAGTGATGGCATTACCTCATAAATCTGAAGAGAACCTGGGAGAAGCTTCTGCCAGCAGCTCGTGCCATTGTCGACACTGAAAACCCAGCAGATGCCAGCGTCATACCCTCCAGGAATGCGGGCCAGCGATCTGTGCTGAAGTTTGCTGCTGCCACGGGAGCCTCTCCTATTGTAGGCGCTCCATCCACTCCTGGCAGCTTCACTAACCGGATCCAGGCGGCCTTCCGCTGTGTGTTGTGCGGTTAGCAGGGGTGACCACCAGCCTCACAGAGGCGTCTTATGGTAACCCGCGTACCGTTGCTCCACGTCACACAGACTCTCCCCCTGCGCTGTGTGGACACTGCCATCCCTGCAGCACGAGGGGAGCTCCCGGCCAGTCTGAGGTGGTGGTGCTGGCCTGGGGAGTGTGCGCCTGCGCGGCTCCATCTCAGGTGCGCGCTCTTGGGAGGTCAGGTCCCGTCTCTGCTTCTACACGGATCGTGAAGAGACTGAAAAGGAAGAGCAGGCGGCTGCTGAAAAGGCTGAGACCCCTGAGGAATTTCGGGGGGAATGAGCCGCTCCAGGTCCCGAACTTATTGCTACTCAACCCGAAGTTGCAGACGGGTCTGAAGGCGCAGGTGGCCTCAGCACCTTCCAGCAGCGCCTCCTGAAGGACCGCGGCGCGCAGCCAGCCTCTGAAGGCCGGTCTGCCGCTCCCGCTGCGCAGACCACTAAATGGGGAGAAACAACCAGAGTGGTCTCAAAGCTGCTCTTCCACAGACTCTTAAACAGAAGATGGAAATAAGGTCGATGGAAAATAAAGTTTCTTTAAAAAAAACGGAAAAAAGCCCACGAATAGGAATAGCTGACCGGAGCCTCAGAAGGCTGGCAGCCTGGTATGGTGGTACATGTACACAGAGTTAGACAGACTGTCGTTCAGGTCCTGGTTCTGCCACTTACTTGCGACAGAACTCTCAGCAAATTACCTAGTTTTTTGGAATATCAGCCTCATCTGTAAAACATAAGCTCCGTAAGGGCAGGGACCATGTCTGTGTTGATCCAGTGCCTAACAAGACTGGCACTGTGGCACTTGGTGCCAAATCAAACAGGGTATGGAAGGAGTGTATTGAGAAAGAAAAAAGGAACAGCCCCTGACATTCAGAAGCTGGCCTGTACTCACAGGTAGGCCAGCAAAGGAAGATTAGTTCCTGCAGGACCTTCCAGTGATTTGGAAGTCTGTGTGCTTTTAAGTACCCTACGCAAGAAATGGGAGGCCTTCTTTATTGACCTTCTATAAGGCAACCTTGCTTATTCCTTGAAATTTGGGGCGAGAAGACAGAAAAAGAATATGGTTGCACTCTTCAAATATTTGAAATTCTGTCATAAGAAAGAGTGATTAGACTCTGAGCTGCTCTAGGATCAAGGTGTAAAGTCATAAGGAAATACTAAGTGCACTATGGGGAAGCACATTCTAATAATTAGAGTGGTCTGAAAATAACATAGACTTCTTCACAAATAGTTATTTCTTACATTTCTCTCTTTCATCTATTCAACAAATATTCCTTGGAGCAGTTAGGATGTGGCAGGCATTAGGCATATAACGGTGAACAAAATAGACAAAGGCACTGCCCTCGATGGAGGTTACTGTAATTTTCGTCCAACGTGGTACCGTTTATAGATAACTTTTATATAATCATTTAACCAAGAAGCAAGCTCCCAATAGGGGTATCTGAAAAGTGGCTCTGAGTGAACTCTGGCCAAGAAGATCGGGAAGGACGATAACCAAATAGAAGAGTTGTAAAGTCTGTGTTGAGTCTCAGGCGCCATAGGACGAGAGAGGCAGGGAGCCCGCTGCCTTCTCTCCCTGATCTTTTCCACCAGCCTGGCTTCCGCCCCGCCCCGCCCCGCCCCGCCCTCTCCGCCCTCCGCTCGCCAGCACCCTCTCCTTTCTCGGTCCCCCACCCGCCGCTGTGATTCGCGCTGTCATTCCGCGAGATTTAGAGCTCTTCTCTCGCGAGATCTTCAGCGTACTGGAGTCAGCTGTGGTGGTCGCCAAGTGGGCGGTAGTGATTGGTCTTGCTGCAGTTTTTCTGCACATTTCGGTCTGGCCCAGAGGCGCTAAGTAGGTTCTGGGGGCCGAGACCCGGCTTGCAGTCGTGCGGCGTCCCTAAGGAGAGAGGGGGACGGACTCCCTGGGCTCGGACGACCTCGGGCCGCGTGCGCGCAGCGTGTGTGCCGCCGGCGGGAGCCCGCGTGAGGTCTCACCCGTGGGGTGCGGGGTCGGGGTGGGGTGGGTGGGTGGGCCGCAGGTGTGGTGACACCGCCCGCGGACTCTTACAGTGAGGTTCGAGGCACGCCCGCGGCAGGGGTGAGGGCGTGGGGTGTCCGGTGCGGCCCCGGCCCCCTCTGGCCCCTCCTTGGGTTCGCCGGGGTTGGCGCCCAGGTGCCGCCTCAGGTCCGCGCGCAGTTTAGTTACTCGAGGGTCTTGCAGACGGGAACCTCCGGAATTCGCTTCGTTCTGTTATTAAAGAAATTACTTCTTCCAGAGGTTCCAGGTGGAATTGGTTTTTCTTATTTGCGGCTTTGCGAGGCTTGGCTGCCTTATTCAGAGAGGCAGAAGGAAGATGAGTAACAGACAAATGTCTTAAATCTTACTATTCTCTCTCTTTTTAAAATCAGGATATACAGAAAAATGGAGTATATGACAGAACCCGTGAAGCACACACCTGGACACATGTGAGTCGTGCCTTTTTTCCCCATCCCCCTTAAGTTTAAAAATGTTAAAGTGACTCTTTGAAACTTACTGTGGGGAAAGCTTTTCTTTGCGGGGTGGGGTCTGGGGGATTCTTTTGTCTTAAGTGGGAAAAATGAAAAGCCTTGTTTCCTGAGAAAAACGAGTTCATGTTTCGCTGGGAAGTTTGTGGTAGTAAATACTGGTTTAAGAGTTAAAATATCCACTGTACATTCTTCTAGGTTGGCATCAGCCATTGACTTTTAAATTTAAGGTAATTAAAATGTAATAAAATTAAGTATTCAGTTCCGTCTCCTACCCACATTTCAAGTTCTCAGTAGTCACATGTGCCTGGTGGTTACCATAGTGGACCTCAGAGGTTATAGAACTTTCATTTTGGGTAACGTCAATGATTCTTAAACATTTTGTGTTCCCAGTACACCTAGGGTTATGACACTCCCATGACAGTGAGTCACTAGACATGGTACTCTTTCCATCCTCTAAAAATTTTTCTCCTTTGTGTAAATGTTTACATTTTGGCAGTCCCTGTGCTGTACTGAGGCTTAAAAAAAAATTGCCTTTGGACTAAAAGCTGTCTGATGATTACTATTAGCAGTTATTTTGCCTCTCTAGACCCTTTGTACATTGGCCATATTTTGAGGCTTTTTGGAATTGCGGCCATCCTTAGTTTTTTTTCGCCTCAATAATCCAAGGTTTTTTAATCTACTGCATCTTTGAAGTCAGTTTTTTACAAAGGGCAGAGATATTATGGCCTAACTTGAAGGCTTTGGTTTGTTTTTTATTATTTTTTGTTGAAGTATAGTGAATTTTTCAATGTTGTGTTAGTTTCTGGTGTACAGCAGTGTGATTCAGTTTTATATATATATATATTTTTCATATTCTTTTCCATTATTGTTTATTACAGGATATTGAATATAGTTACCTGTGCTATACAGTGGGACCTTGTTGTTTATCTTTTTTTTTTTTTTTTTTTTTTTGCCATACTCGGGCCTCTCACTCTTGTGGCCTCTCGCGTTGCGGAGCACAGGCTCCAGACGCGCAGGCTCAGCGGCCATGGCCCACGGCCCTAGCCGCTCCGCGGCATGTGGGATCCTCCCGGACCGGGGCACGAACCCGTGTCCCCTGCATTGGCAGGCGGACTCTCAACCACTGCGCCACCAGGGAAGGGCCCTATCTATTTTATATATAGTAGTATAGTTTGTATCTGCTACTCCTTGTTTGATAGTTTTTTTAATTTAACCTGTGCACTTATGAAATCTAATTTGAAAAACGTATGCTTTGTTTATTTAAGCTTGTGCTGCGATTGCGGTGTCCCGATCAGTCCAAATCCTGCCAATATTTGTGTGGCTTGTCTGCGAAGTAAAGTAGATATCAGCCAAGGCATTCCGAAACAAGTCTCTGTATCTTTCTGCAAACAGTGCCAAAGGTACGGTGTGGTACTATTTTATCCTGCTTAAAGTTGAGATTTGTATGTGGGAGAGCCACCAGGATATACTGACAATATTTTAAGAGTGTTAAGATATTCACTGTACATTCTTCTAGATTGGCATCAGCCATTGGCCATATGTGGCTTTTTAAGTTTAAAGTAATTAAAATGTAATAAAATTAAGTATTCAGTTCTGTCTGCTACCCACATTTCAAGTCCTCAGTAGTGACATGTGCCTGGTGGTTACCAATAGTGGACATCAGAGATTATAGAACTTTCATTTTGGATAACGGCAATGATTCTTAAACATTTTGTGTTCCCATTACACCTAGGGTTATGACACTCCCATCATAGTGAATCACTAGACATGATACTGTTTCCATCCTTTAAAAATACATGCAGTAAGATGCATGTAATAAAGATAAGACACATGTAATAAAGTGCATGTAATTGAGATTTAAGTTTTATTTATGTTGGCCTAGCTAGAGATTTTAGAATTTACAATTTTGTAGTGTTCTTTTCTAGTTTTCTCTGCTAATTTGGTAAAGTTAGTGCAAAGGTATTTGAATCTGTTCTTTTTCTGTTAAGGGATTAGTAGGTTTGATGTATACAATTAATAGATACAAGTTGATGTTTTTAAGGGTGAGAGCAGATTTTAAAGACATATTACTATTAATTACCATGAAGCTTTTGTTTTCTGCTTCAATCACTTAGAAGCCATGTATGATAAAAAGCACCGTATTTTTTAAGTAATTCAGTGGTGTGTTTTAAATTAAAAATCATATGTAGTAATGTTCCCGTGTAACTAAAATGACTATAGCTGATGGAAAAACAGCTCAGTATATCATATCTAGGATGGTCTGAAATGAAGAATGGATTTTAAGGCAGATGTCTTCTGAAAGTTAATGTTTTATTCCTTTTATATTTTCTTTAGTTGTTGGCATAAACAGCTTATGTCTAGGAGGCCATTGAGTAATACAAAACTACCCATTGAAACTACCCATAAAATTATATGCCTGTGATTTCCCAAATGGGTTAGGACTCTAGTGGCTCTTAACTTTTTTGGGAGGGAGGGGTTCATGAATCCCTTTAAGAATTTAAAAACTGCATCTTCCCAGAAAAATACGTAAAACAAAGACATGAAACTTGTGTACTGTTTCAGGGAGTTTATAGTTTGTAAGCTTGGCAGGTGTGAGGCTTAATCTGTAATAAATATTCGCTATTCTTAAGAGCGTCGGTGGAGTGAATAAAACACTGGACAAAGAATCAGGAGACCCAGTTTATCTTGGATTTCTCACAAACTAGCTCTTTGATACTCTTGGCCACTTCACCTCTCTAAGCCTTAATTTCCTCATCAGAATGAAGGGGCTTTATTAGATGATACATGAAGCCCTTTCTAACTCCAAAAACATGCTTATAACAAAGGGACCTATATAAATAATTTTTTTCAGTGAAAGTTTAAAAGTGAAAATCAGAATACTTACTTAACAAGTAAGGGAAAAAAAAGCATTCACATAATACATTTAGAAGTATTATGTATTTAACAAACATTTATTGAGCATTTACTGTATGCTAGGCACTGTCCTAAGTCCTGAGCTGACTGGGCTAAAAAACTTAAAGTACATACATAAGGGATTTAAATTTTAATTTAGTCAAGTTTTATGTAAGATTTTAAATTTTACAATTTAAAATTTGAAAAGGGACTTAGAAGTAGATAAATAGTCTGAGCTATTATTGATACATAGTATTAGGTACTAATTTACGTTTTTTGTGTGTGAGAAATAAGCAGTTCTTAAGCATTTTAGATGTACATTATAAACCATTTTAATGCTATTTGGAGGTGATTTTTTCACCTATGTTTCAAAGTATAGCTTCAAGGAACACTGGGGCATTTTGTCATACTCACTGGAATGCTTATTGGTGCTTGAAGTAATAAGACCTTTTAATAAGTTATTTCAGATTGACTTTCTTAAATACTAAGAATTTTATCTTTTTAACTAAATTACTTGTCTAACTGAAAGTTTTCTGGAACTTCTAAAATATATTTTGGTTAAGTGCCTCAGATCAACCTTGGGTATTATTATATTTGATTAATAATCATTGTTATGTCTGCATATTCACATGGAAATTTTTTTTTCTGAGAGATCCTGAATTTCAATATATTTTCTCTCAGATATTTCCAGCCACCAGGAACTTGGGTACAATGTGCATTAGAATCTAGGGAACTTCTTGCATTGTGTTTGAAAAAAATCAAAGCCCCTCTGAGTAAGGTAGGTCAAATAGCAAAAATCAGTTTTTGTGGGGGGTTTTGTGTGTGTGTATGTGTGTGTGTGTGTTTAATCTCTCATTTTCAGATAATCCTTGTTTGGGTAGATTTTCCGAAATAACTTAAATGCTACTTTTGGTAAACACACTACTACAAATGCTGTTTTCATTTTAAAAGTTGTATATATTATTTTTTAATGGAAATGAAAATCTTTTTGCTTTAAAAGATTTAGTATAGAATCAAATTTTTTTCATTCATTATTTGAGAACCTCTTATGTGCAATAATCTTTTCTGAAAATGTTTATATAAAGCCATTGCTAAACATAATTTGGAGGCTATAGTATTAGGGCTATGGTATTTGGTTTTAAAAAAATTTTCATTACTGCTCTGGAAAGAAAATATTTGTGCCTATTACTTAAAGTCAGTGTATAAACATCTTCAAAAAACAAATAGGGTTTGTTAGTGTAGTTAGCCTCTCTACATAACACTTTTCTAGTTTTCTTTATGCTAAACTTTATGATATTTCCACCAGGTATGTTTTTAATTGAAATGGGCTCTTTTGGTTTGAAGAGCTTCAGATTCTCTTAAAACTCTGATAAAATTTCATGTAAAAGTTCTTTGAAGTTTCTCCCTTTATTTTCCTTGTTTTTTCTCCCTGGAATTTATATCAATCAAATGTTGGCCCTACTAGCTGAAAACTTTGCCTTTTTGCCCTTGTATTGTTTTTAATCTTTTTTTTCCTGTGTTCCTGACAGTTTCCTTTATCTTCCAATTTTTGTATTAATTTTCTTTCAGTAGTAATATTTTAAGTTTAGAGTTTTTAATGTTCTTGATACAGTCTGTTGAATATTTCTGAAGGTTTAATAATATGCTGTTATCGTTTTTTACTTCTGTTCCCTGATTTGTCTTAGTTTTTTTTTTTTTCTGGAGTCAGTTTTAGTGTAACTTGGTCTTTTGTTTTCATACTTCAGGCTTTTGTCAGATGTTCATTAATAATTCATTAGCATTCAACAGATGTTTATTAACTCTGTGCCAATCTACTTTTGGTGTTAGGGATGTGGAAGTGAATGAAAGAGACGAAATCCCTGTCTTAGAGAGCTTTTATTTTAGTTGAAGGGGAGGGTGTGGAGTAGTCAATGAACAAAATAAATAGGTATCTTAAAAGGTATAAATTCTGTGGAGGAAAAAGCCAGAACTGTGCAGGGAAGAGTTGCAATTTAAAATAGAATGGTTAGGGGAGGCCTCGTTGATAAGGTGATACTTAAATAAACATTAAAGGCAGTAGGGGAGGGAGCCCACAATCTGGAGGAGAAGAGCATTATGGGTAGACAAAACAAGTGTAGAGGCCGAAGGCAGGAGAATACCTGTGTGGTTAGAGTGGAGTGGGGAGGGAAAAGTAATTGGGGATGAAGCCAGGGAAGGCATGGAAAGTCAGTAGGTCAGGCCTTGTAGGCCCTTTTGAGGCCTGGTTTTTACTCTGAGTATAGTGGGTATAGAGCAGGGGTCCCCAGCCCTCAGGTCGAGGACAGGTACTGGTCGGTGGCCTGTTAGGAACTGAGCCGCACAGCAGGAGGTGAGTAGTGGGGGTGGGTGAGCGAGCAAAAGCTTCATCTGCTGCTCCCCGTTGCTCCCCATCCGCTTGCATTACCGCCTGAACAACCCCCCCACCCCCGTCTGTGGAAAAATTGCCTTCCGCAAAACCGGTACCTGGGGCCAAAAAGTTTGGAAGGTTGGGGACCGCTGGTATACAGGGTATAGGGCAGAATAGTGAGATGAATGATTTACAGTTTATCAGCTTCCTTCTGGCTGTGTTTAGAATAGATGTGAGGGGCATGGGCACCTTTAGGAAGCAATTGTAGTAATCATGAGAAATGATATTTGAATCAGTAGTAGAGGAAGTGAGAAGTAGACAGGTTCTGGCTGTATTTTGAAGGTAGTCAGTAGGATTTACTCATGAAGCTGGATGTATGTTTATGAGTTGGAATAGTCAAGGGTGACTTCCATGGTTCTTGACTTGATCAACCAGAGGAGGGAGTTACTGATAGTGAAGTAGGAAAGGCTTTAAGAGGAGCACGTCAGGGGACTTCCCTGGTGGTCCAGTGGGTAAGACTCCTTGCTCCCAATGCAAGGGGCCCAGGTTTGATCCCTGGTCGGGGAACTAGGTCCCACATGTGTGTGGCAACTAAGAGTCCGCATGCCACACCAAAACCTGGCACAGCCAAAATAAATAATAAATAAATAAATAAATAAATTAAAAAAGAGGAGCAGGTCAGGTGGGAGAGATCAAAGCTCATCTCAAAGTGGTACTTAGATGTCCACTAGACATGGAAGTAGGAATAGTGGGGAGCTGGATAAATGAGCAACGGAGTGGTCCAGACCAGAGATAATAAATTTGGGGTGTGATGGTATTTAAAGCTGTAAAATTAGATGAGATTTCTTAGAGAGTTTAGAGAAAGGGAGAAATTTCAGGACTGAATCCTGGGATCCTTTAATGATAAAAGTTTGAGAAGATGAGAAAAAAAATCAGTCATTACTTCTAATTAGCTGCAGGGAGAGCAATATATATAATCAGGAGATCTAGAAGGTGAAGAGAATGTTCAGGAAAGAGATTGAGGATTTTGGAGGTTTTGTTGTTAGTGAATGTTGAATTCCAGAGGCCAGTAAAAGGTTTTCAGGATTTGGGGAGGAGTGTTAGATGGGATAGAAAAGGGCATATGTGGAACCATATGGAGATCGGAGTGTGGGAGATGAGGGTGTGACTGAGGTAATGGTAAAGAAGGATTAAAGGGCTCGATAAGGTGGATTAGTCCTGGTTGTCTGAAGACAGATGGTGTGGTGAGGCTGAGGAATGGGGAATGCAGATGGAAGCTGAGGGAATAAGAAGCTCTCTGTCACCCTCTGTACCTGGTGTTGCTTGTTAAGTACTAGGCTTTGCTTTAGGGAAGCCAGTCAAATGAGGAGGGTTTTACTCTGGACTGCTGTACCTATACTAGCTTATTTAGTTCTCACCAGAAAGGTCTTGATAAAATTATCTGCCTGCTCATGTCTCCCAAATCTGTTATCTATAGCTCAGATTTCTCCATAGAGCTCCAGACCAAATATATATCTCACTATCCACTGAACAGCTTCACTTGGATATCTTAGGTAAATCATCTTAAACTTAAATGTCTGAAACCAAATATAGCACATTTCTCCCCATTTAATCTTTTTTATTTGTGTCAGAAAAATAGTGTTACCTAGATGCCCAAGCTGGATACTTGACCATCATTCTAGAATCTTCTTTTCTTCCT
This sequence comes from Physeter macrocephalus, assembly GCF_002837175.3. Lineage (NCBI taxonomy): Eukaryota > Metazoa > Chordata > Mammalia > Artiodactyla > Physeteridae > Physeter > Physeter macrocephalus. Next base: position 55,807,414 of record NC_041214.2, read on the forward strand.
TCCCTTATCCAGTTATTATTAAATCCTATAGATTTTATCTCCTAAATAGCTCTTGACTTGGATCTTTCTGCTGGTGTTATTTCCAACCCCTCAGTTAAGGTCACCTACAACTCCTGCCCAAATTATTGAAACAACCTCCATTTTTGTTCTCCCACCCTCTTCCTCAAAACATCCATTTTAGCCATATTGAGCTACATTCAGTTTGTCACATATGACAAACTGTTACTGGCCTCTGCTGATTTAGCAATGAGTTACCATTGTGGATTCAGTATTCAGTGCATGAGACTCCCTGCAATGAATGTTCATTTTTTTTTTTAAGCCACATACATATTATAGTGAGAATAATAAAAGTAGAAACCTTTGTTCATGAGATTTCTAGTAGATGATGAGGTCATCAGGTCTTTGTTTTCTTCTAAAAAGTGTAATTTCCATTAAAAAAACTATATACTGTTTTTAGGGGAAAGGAGTTTTTTTTTCTATGCAAGTATTTTAATTTTTGCTTGAATTATACCAGTTACATTAATATAGTCATTAGATTTTCCCTTTATTTGCTGTTTTTGTTGCCATACCTCTGATGATAAATTTTTTTTTTAACTGGTGATGTTGGGTAGATTAATCATGGATTCCTTAAGCATCTATGAAATCTGTTTATTAATGAGTTATTCTCTCATCTCTTTTCTCCTCAGATGGGAACTTATGTTTCTTTTTGTTTGTGTTTTGTTGAAGGTACGGCTTGTAGATGCAAGCTTTGTTTGGACTGAGCCGCATTCTAAGAGACTTAAAGTTAAACTAACTATTCAGAAAGAGGTAAGCTATACATAATTTTCTCAGCATGGTTTAAAGTATAGGTAGGAAAATGAGGGGCTATTGGTAAATTATATTATGACTTGAGCAGCTTAAAAGGAAACAAATGCACTCTTAATTTTAACCCTTTGTTTTCTTTTGGATCATCTGCACAGATAATCAGGTCGATAGTAAGAGCAGCCATTGTTCATGATTAGTGGGATAAGTTAATCTTCTCAAAATCATTTTTATTTGGAATAAGATTGAAGTAAAAACATGAGCTAAGGCAGTGCTTCTCAAACTTGGCTGATCATTTGACTCACAGTGACTGAATCAAACTGGATTCAACTGGATGTAAGATCCAGGAATCTATTAAAGCTTCCCAGGTGATTTCTGATGACTGCCTATGTTTGGGGACAATTAAGGAATGTCTTCTTTTTTGAGAGTTTTCTTTGTCTCCTAAGGAAGAACTTTATACACACACATGCATATACATGTATATATAGCTATAAAAATTCTTCAAAGAATATCCTTACAACACTTCAACTAAAGGTAAATTTGAAATGTTAATCTAATAAATCCTATGAATTAAACCTATATATCTTTCTTGAAATAGTATGACTTACGATTTTAAATGTAACTCATTTGTTGTTGATTTCCTTAAAGCATTCATGGAAGAAGATTTTAAGCTAAATATTGAAGGATCTTCTTTTAAGAAAACTATTTGTTATTAAACAGAAGGGAAAGAATGAAGGAGTGTGATTATTTTCTTCGTCAGGTGATGAATGGTGCTATCCTTCAGCAAGTGTTTGTGGTGGATTATGTTGTTCAGCCCCAGATGTGTGGAGATTGCCATAGAGTGGAAGCTAAGGATTTCTGGAAGGCTGTGGTTCAAGTCAGGCAAAAGGTAATGAGAGAAAGATGATGTGTGAATCCTCCATCTTGTATTTCATCTTTGTCGGTTATAAATAGTGAGTAAAACCTTCTCCTTTCCCTTCTTTCCAAATCGTTCAGGCACTAGGGATATTCCAGGTCTCTGGAATATCTCTTTAGAAAGAGATCACTGCCACATTTTAGATAATCTTTAAAGATTGTTTTTGTTTTAAAAATCATTGTTCTATATCTGTAGATGGCTTTTTTTGGTATGCATTTTATTTATTAATCTAATAATGCATTTATGTTTAGACTTTGCACAAAAAAACTTTCTATTATCTGGAACAGTTGATTTTGAAATATGGCATGCACCAGAATACACTTCGTATCAAAGACATTCATGGTGAGTTAAAATTTAAAGCATTTAAATGATGTCAGAATTTTATTTCAGCTATCCTAAGGAGTCTTTTATCTTTACTGATAATATCTAGAATAGTACTGTCCAAAAGAAATTTCTGTTAGGAAGAAAAAAATCTTAGCTCTTTATCTGCACTGTCCAACCAGTATGGTAACCTCTAGCCATATGTAGCTATTGAATATTTGAAATGTGGTTAGTGCAACTGGGGAGCTGAATTTTTAATTTTTTTCTATTTTAATTGAAATTTACGCTAAATAGCTACCAGATGAGTAAACCAGTAACTACATTAATAGAATGTAAAGTGGTATGGTAGAAATTCATCAAAAACTTATTTTATGTAGAGGTCAGTTTCTGATTGAAAGAAAATTATTTTTGAGATCTGTAAGTTGTAATAGTTTTGTTTTTCATATGCCTAGCGGCACTTGTGCTGGATACATTAAGTCAAAAGGCTAAACCCAGTAATAATAAATAGTGATATACAAATGATATAATTAGATTTCTTGAAGGTGGAATTTAAAAATGTTTGTATAATTTCATAATGGCTCCTCAGAGCGTCTCCTGTCTTAGCACTTACTATTGATGTAGCATACTTTTATATACTAGCTGATGGATGCATATTTCTTTACTTTCAGAATAAATATTCTTTAGTAAACTCTTAAGTCTTTTGCCAAAAGTTAATATTTTTAGTTGTAGGACATGTGTAGAATTTTCCTGGTTATTAAAGTACAGGTTTAGAGATAGCTGTTCTTGAAGGAAAGACCACATTCTTGTACTACTTATTTTAAAAGTGTAAGTTCCTCTGTTACTTACTGATCTGTTAGTCATTTATCTCATATGTCTTGAGGAAAGTAATTAGAAGTGTGATTTTGGGTCCTTAAATGGAAAGAAATGAATATCAGTTATGTCACCTGGAGAAAATCTTTTAAGCTTTGTATCTGATTTGAGTGCATTACCAGTATAAGGTTAACAGCCTAAATCTGTAAAACATAGTTTACTGAATACTTATTGTGGGGAAGGTACTTTGCAGCCTGTTTAACGTGGTGCCTGGCTATTTGTGGCTAGCCATCAGGCAAAAATACACCTTTGACTAGAGAATGGACTTGAGGATACGGGGAGGGGGAAGGGTAAGCTGGGACAAAGTGAGAGAGTGGCATGGACGTATATACACTACCAAATGTAAAATAGATAGCTTGTGGGAAGCAGCCGCATAGCACAGGGAGATCAGCTCGGTGCTTTGTGACCACCTAGAGGGGTGGGAGATTGTGGGAGGGAGGGAGACACAAGAGGGAAGAGATATGGGAACATATGTATATGTATAACTGATTCACTTTGTTATAAAGCAGAAACTAACACACCATTGTAAAGCATTTATACTCCAATAAAGATGTTAAAAAAAAATACATCTTTGTTCTGAGTAGCTTTGTTTTGAGTAACTTTTGGGGATTAGGGGATCCTAATATTCTAGCAAAGGAAGCAGAAAACTCCGATTATCGTTCATCACCAGGGCAGAAATGTCCTTACACAGAATTTTTTGTAGCAAAAGACTTAGATACATTCTGGTACATACCTTTGCAGTCACTTTAAAAATCAAAAGTGCTAGAAGTTTAACAATCCTTTTTTTCATTCAGAGGAATTAATCTAATTTTTTTCCCCCTACTGGTTCTTGGTTTGATGTAAATGAATCTTTTGTTTGTTTGCTTGTTTGTAACTTTATTTTTAAAATCATAATTGTAAAAATTTAAACAGAAGTATATATGAGTAAAGGACCTCTGTCCCATTTATCCACTTGTTATTCCCAGATGTAACCCCTTAAAGCAAGATATTACAATATGTACTCTGTATATAAATTGATAGCATTGGTTTCCCCTCATATATGAGACTGTTCTGTAATATTCTGTGACTTGCCATCCTAATATATTTAGAAACGTTTCCACGTCATTGCATATAATCCTATTTTATTATTTTTAACCACTATGGTTGTGTATTTGTTAATCAGTATGTTTTTAATTATTTAGTTGTTTCCTATTAACTGGTTTACAAGATGCTCTAGTTTTTTTGCTGCTACAAACTGTACTGTAATAAACATCCTTACGTTTGTGCATAGTGGTTTTTCCGTGGGACCGAGTTCAGGAATTGAAATTACTAGACAAGAGTATGCAAATGTTAAATTTTATATATGTGCTGTTAGATTGTTTTCCAAAATAGTGCCAGCTTACAGTCCAATCACTTGTGAGAATTTCTGTTTTTCCAAACACTTGCCAACACTGCATAAGATTGTATTGGACTTTCTAATTTTTGTTGTTCTGATGAAGAGAATAAAGGCATCTTGTTTTTATTTTCATTTCCTTGATTACTAATGAGGGTTAACATTTTCATATGTACTGGCCATTTATGTTTATCTAATGTGAATTGTCTGTTCTGCATATATCTGTTTTTTCCTTATTTATTTTGTGTCTGTTATTCAGGATATCACTCTCATTACGTGTGTGTATTATTATATATAGAGAGAGAGAGGAGCATGCAGAGCATGTGTTTGAGTGTGAGCCTGAGAGAGCAGATACTTTCTTACAATGTCTCATGTCTTTTATTATCTAAATTTTTCATTTTTTAGGTTTTTTTTTTTTCTTTTGTGGTACACAGGCCTCTCACTGTTGTGGCCTCTCCCGTTGCGGAGCACAGGCTCCGGACGCGCAGGCTCAGCGGCCATGGCTCACAGGCCTAGCTGCTCTGCGGCATGTGGGATCTTCCCGGACCGGGGCACGAACCCATGTCCCCTGCATCGGCAGGCGGACTCTCAACCACTGTGCCACCAGGGAAGCCCATATTTTAAATTTTTTGAAGAACATCTGGACTATCTTCCATGGTGGCTGCACAGTTTTATATTCTCCATAGTAGTGTACAAGGGTTATCTCCATGTTCTCGCCAGTACTTATTGTCTTTTGTGGGTTTTTTTGGTAATAGCCATCCTGACAGGTGTGAACTGTAGACTCATTGTGGTTTGGATTTGCATTTCCCTGACGATTAACAACATTGAGCTTTTTTCATATACCTATTTGCCATTTGCACATCTTCTTTGGAGAAATGTCTCATTCCTCTGCCTGTTGCTTAATTGGGTTATTAGGGTTTTTTTTGCTGTTGAGCTGTAGGAATTCCTAATAGATTTTGGAGATTAACCCCTTTGCAGATACATGGTCTGCAAATATTTTCTCCAATTCTGTAGGTTGCCCTTTCACTGTGGTGATTGTTTCTTTTGCTGTGTGGAAGCTTTTTGAGTTTGATGTAGTCTCAGTTGTTTATTTTTGTTTTTGTTTTGGTGTTGTCTGTGAAATCATTGCCAAGACCAGTGTTATGAAGCTTTTTTTGTATGTTTTCTTGTAGAAGTTCTATAGTTTCAGGTCTTACATTTGAGTCTTTTTAATCTGTTTTGAGTTGATTTTTGTAAGATGAGTTCAGTTTCATTCTTCTGCATGCGGATATCCAGTTTTCCCAATGCCGTTTGTTGAAGAGACTATCATTTCCCCACCCTGTATTTGTGGCACACTTGTTGAAGATCAGTTAACTGTATGTGTGGATTGATTCTATGGATTTGTCTTTTTGTCAATACCATACTGTTTTGATTACTGTAACTTTGTAATATATTTTGAAATTAGGATGTGTGATGCCTGCATGAAATGGTGTCTTTTGAATTGTGAAACTTTTAAATTTTGAAGTCTAATTTATCATTTTTTAAATAGCATGCTTTTGGTGTCATGTTTAAGAACTCTTGTCTAATTGATATCAGAAAGATTTTCTCCTGTTTCTTTCAAATGTTTTATAATTTTAGCTCTTATATTTAAGTCTAATCCTTTTGAGTTAATATTTGTGCATGGTGTAAGGGTCTAAATTCATCTTTTCCCATGTGGCTAGCCTGTTTTCCTAGTGAAAAGACTATTCTTTTCCCAATGAATTGCCCTGGATCCTCTGTCAAAGATCTATTGACTATAAATGTAAGGGTTTATTTCTGGATTCTCAAGTCTGCTCTATAGATCTATATAATCTATCCTTAATGTACTAGTACCTCACTGTCTTGACTACCTAAAGTTATTGAGTTGTGAAATTGGGAAGTGTAAATTCCTGACAACTTTGGTCACCTTCAAAATTGTTTTGGCTATTCTAAGCTATTTTAGTCTTCTAGTTAGCTGCGTTGTTTGGAAGAATATCTCTAAACATTTCTTAGCAGGTAGTTTGCTTTTAGTTATCTCTTTGCTGCTGATTTTTAATGCTACTGCGTTAACAGATCAGATAACATTGTAGAAATTTCTGCTGTTTGGAATTTATTGAATTTTTCTTATTCTTAGTATGTGATTATTTTATGAATATTCTATGAATTTTTGAAAATAATAGTCTTTCTTGGGACCGTGTTCTATAATGTCAATTAAATCAACCTTGATACTTGGTTTTTCAAGTTCTATGTATCCTCCCTATTTTTGGTCAGTTTGGTCATTTTGGTTTTGATAGTCTTATACTGGTCTCCCACAATGATTGCATATGTGTTAACATTTGTTAATTTTATTCTTTTTAATAGTTTTTGTTTTCTGCATCTCAGTGCTGTGTTATTAGATGAATTCCTATTGTCTTCTTGGTAGATTGTTCCATTTATTACATAAAATATCCTTCTTCTGTTTAATATTGTTTTCTTTTAACCTTGATTTTATTTTATCTGAAATTTAAATTGGGCATCTTTTTTTGTTTTGTTAGCATTTATCAGATTTGTCTATCCTTTTGTCAAACAAGCCTTTAAGTGATAATGGTATTCCTACTGTGCTATGGCTAGAATATTATAATTGTTTAATATGCATTGAATTTTTGGTATAGTCATGTTAGTAGAGGAAAATCTTACTTTGTGGTATTATTTTAACATGGCTTTTTTCTTTAAAAGATGGTCTGGATTTCTATTATTCCTCAAAACAACATGCTCAGAAGATGGTAGAATTTCTTCAGTGTACAGTTCCCACTAGGTATGTTTTGAACGTACATGTGATTAAATCCAGGGAACTGGGAATGAACTTAGGTCACATCCATTCTTCAGGCTTTGGCATCCTATCTTAAAATATTTAAATTATAGTAGGAATACTTACACAGTTAGTAAGCATTTATTGGATTAGCCACTTTAAGAGAAGTATTCGCCAAAGAGCATTAACAATCTCTTTGGGGAGCTAGACCTCACCCCACAATAGTAAGCACTGTAATACTGAACCAGTGATTGAATATGTTTAAATAAGCGAGAAGAAAAACGGGGGTAGAGGACTTTGGGGAGAAACTTCATGGAAGAGGAAGAAATTAAGCTCATAAAATGGGGAAATTTTCAAAAGTAGAGTTTGTATGTAGACTAGATTGGTCTAAGCCAAGGTCATGTTTTGGAGGTTTTCAGTAGGTAAAGTTGAAAATAGTTAGGGTGCAGTCAGATAGGTGAAGGTTTTTAAATGAAGTGGACGAAATGAGGGTTCACCATAGCAGGCATCAGGAAGCTGTTTCAGACCTTGGACAGTAATGATTTGATTTGATGAAAATTTATATTCTCGAGACTATACAAGTAAGGACCTTTGTTTTTTTATTATGATTAACTTTTTCTCTTAACAGATACAAAGCCTCACAGAGACTGATCTCTCAGGATGTCCATAGTAACACATACAATTACAAAAGCACTTTTTCTGTGGAAATTGTTCCAATATGCAAGGTACTTTTTCTCATTTAATTAATCCATGTCCTTCTTAATTGGTTTATATGTAATTACTAGGTCCTGGTTTCCTTCTGGGATTGGTTAAACATTTAGAAATCTTCCTTCTTAATGATTTCTGACACATTTCAGCCATGTTAAAAAGATGTTTAAAAGTAATCATGCTTAAAATTATAAATTTTTGGTGTACTAATTAAAAGGCCTGGTTGCAGTTTTTATGGTGCAAATTCCTTAAACTTTGCGATCCTAGTGGACACTTGACACTTCTGTGAAACTTTGAATACAGGAAATTACTTTAAAATAATTATCAGTGAACCACTTTGTGGAATATATGCAAACTGGATTTTGGCATGATAAAATTAAACTATTGTGGGAAGGAGATCATAGAATTATTTTTGTGATTTTTAAAAATATTTATTTATTTATTTTTGGCTGTGTTGGGTCTCCGTTGCTGCACGTGGGCTTTCTCTAGTTGCGGCGAGTTGGGGGCTGCTCTTCGTTGCAGTGCATGAGCTCATGGCGGTGGCTTCTCTTGTTGCGGCGCATGGACTCTAGGCATGCAGGCGTCAGTAGTTGTGGCTTGTGGACTTTAGAGCACAGGCTCAGTAGTTGTGGCACACGGGCTTAGTTGCTCCGCAGCATGTGGGATCTTCCCAGACCAGGGCTCGAACCCATGTTCCCTGCATGGGCAGATGGATTCTTAACCACTTCGCCACCAGGGAAATCCCTGTGATTTAAAAAATATAATCTGAATAACACTTAAGACATAGATTATCATTTCATTAATTGTACTAAGGTAAAACTCAGCTTCAAAAATATAAATGAATTAAAATTCAACAAATAGTTATTGAGGATCTATTGTATAGAAGGCTGTGTGTTAAGGATTATGTGGTAGAGGTCACTGCCACGTAGGAACTTGCATGTCCATGTTTAAATCACTAATAATGCCATAATTTATTGTGAGCATTCACCATAAAGTTATTATCTCTTATACTTACTATTATAAGTGTATTTCACCTCTTCAAGTCTCATAACAACGGGAGTAAATCATATCATCATTTGAAGATGAGGAAGTTGAAGCTTGGGGAGGTTAGATGACTTGCCCAAAGTTACATAACTACAAAATGATGAAGCCAGGATTTGTGTCTAGGTCTGTGACTCTGAGGCTTTAAAGTTATCACTAATTTATGGTGTAGCATAGTAACAGGGATGAAATGATGGCTTAAAACCGAGTCAGCAAATTTTTTCTGTAAAGGGCCAGATAGTAAATATTTTCAGCTTTTAGGCTATGTAATCGGTTTTGCAACTACTCAACTATGCTGTTGTTGTACAGAAGTAGCCATAGATAATAGGTAAATGAAGGGCTGAGGCTGTGTTCCAGCAAAACTTTATTTACAAAAATTTGGCCTGAGGATCTTATTTGCAGACTCCTAGTTTAAAACAGTGAACATTTTCCTGGTGCAAAACTGGGGAAATATGAATCTAGGTGTGAGGGCATATTTAGGCCATGTGTATTAAGTGCTTTGAGTGACTCATACAGGTATCTGGATAAATACACAGTGTAAAGAAGTTTTTTCATTAATCTTTGGAGACTCTTACTAAGTTAAAAGGAAAAGAAAAAGGACTGAACTAGGTGCCATTAGGGAGGCACAGAGTGTTCCTTCAGAGGGGGAGCCTTATGAATAGATACAGCTTAAAATATAACGCAAATCCTTTTTATATTTTAATAACAGCTTAAAAAGAGATAACCACACTGGTGGTAATATCTCCTGATGCACACATAGGCATATGTGCTTTTAAGGGGGCATTAGATCTTTGATTTCATACTGGTACATGTAGACAAGAAGGAGGAACACGTGGCTCTTCTGAAATTAATTTTCTTTTTAATAATGGTTATTTTTTTTCAAACTATTTTTAGCTGTGTAGGGTCCTCATTGCTGCGTGAGGGCTTTCTCTAGTTGCAGTAAATGGGGGCTATTCTTCGTTGTGGTGCGTAGGCTTTTCATTGTGGTGGCTTCTCTTGTTGCAGAGCATGGGCTCTGGGCGCAGGCTTCCGTAGTTGTGGCGCGCAGGCCCTAGAGTACAGGTTGTGGCGCCCAGGCTTAGTTGCTCTGCGGCATGTGGGACCTTCGCGGACTAGGGGTCGAACACGTGTCCCCTGCATTGGCAGGTGGATTCTTAACCACTGCGCCACCAGGGAAGTCACTGAAATTAATTTTTATAGAGATTAAATGAAGGCACAAATAGATTAGAAAATCACTCTCCTTCTGGTGTTTATAATACTTTGCTTGGAATGTACACTATATTAACATAGAGTAAAAAGCAGGCATTTGCACTTCAATAAAATTGAAACAAACTTAATAGTTTGGTGACTAGTATCTGGAAAATATTTTTTAAAGCATTTTTATTAAGACAGATATTCCCATCTTAAGAAGGTGTAGCGTATTTTCTGTTTCTTTAAGGTCTGATTCTTTTTTTTAGGCCCTTTGTTGATACATAGAATTAAAAATGACATTTTGGTTTGGGCAAATGCACTTGGATCAGCTTTACATTGATGAGTGTTTATTGGAGACTGTTACTTAGGATTTCCTTCACACTAAATGTTAGTTCTTATGCCTAGGATAATGTTGTTTGTCTGTCTCCAAAACTGGCACAAAGCCTGGGAAACATGAACCAGATTTGTGTGTGTATTCGAGTAACCAGCGTCATCCATCTCATAGATCCAAATACCCTACAAGGTAAGTTTTCAAAACTATTTGCCTTGATGGTTCTCTCCAGCAAGCAGTAGTAATTTGTTAATGTTGTTAATTTTATCAAGCATTCTTAGTAACATTGTTTTAAAAAACTACAGTGGTTAAAATTTTTACCATACAGTGTTTTAAAATACTGGAATTTTTAAAGTTTTTAATAAGTTATCCTTGTATTTTTTTGGTGGAAGAAAGATTTCTGTGAACTTTTAAATTTTTATTAGTTGTATTCCATTTAGAGTATAATTGCTTTACCATGGTGTGTTAGTTTCTGCTTTATAACAAAGTGAATCAGCTATACATATACATATATCCCCATGTCTCCGCCCTCTTGCATCTCCCTCACACCCTCCCTATCCCACCCCTCTAGGTGGTCACAAAGCACGGAGCTGATCTCCCTGTGCTATGCGGCTGCTTCCCACTAGCTATCGGTTTTACATTTGGTAGTGTATGTATGTCCATGGCACTCTCTCAGTTCGTCCCAGCTTACCTTCCGCCTCCCCATGTCATCAAGTCCATTCTCTATGTCTGCGTCTTTATTCCTGTCCTGCTCCTAGGTTCTTAAGGACCATTTTTTTTTAGATTCCACATATATGTGTTAGCCTACGGTGTTTGATTTTCTCTTTCAGACTTACTTCACTCTGTATGAGAGTCTCTAGGTCCATCCACCTCACTACAAATAACTCAATTTCGTTTCTTTTTTGGGTCATATGGTAGTTGTATTTTTAGTCTTTTAAGGAACCTCCATACTGTTCTTCATAGTGACTGTATCAATTTACATTCCCACCAACAGTGCAAGTGGGTTCCCTTTTCTCCACACCCTCTCCAGCATTTATTGTTTGTAGATTTTTAGATGATGGCCATTCTGACGGGTGTGAGGTGATTTCTCTAATGATTAGTGATGTTGAGCATCCTTTCATTTATTTGTTGGCAATCTGTATATCTTCTTTGGAGAAATGTCTGTTTAGGTCTTCTGCCCATTTTTGGATTGGGTTGTCTTTTTTTGATATTGAGCTGCATGAGCTGCTTGTATATTTTGGAGATTCATCCTTTGTCAGTTGCTTCGTTGGCAAAATACTTTCTCCCATTCTGAGGGTTGTCTTTTTCCTTTGCTGTGCAAAAGCTTTTAAGTTTCATTAGGTCACATTTGTTTATTTTTGTTTTTATTTCCATTTCTCTAGGAGGTGGGTCAAAAAAGATCTTGCTGTGATTTGTGTCATAGACTGTTCTGCCTGTGTTTTCCTCTAAGAGTTTGATAGTGTCTGGCCTTACATTTAGGTCTTTAATCCATCTTGAGTTTATTTTTGTGTATGGTGTTAGGG
>NC_041214.2:55819294-55820293 GCF_002837175.3 Physeter macrocephalus
TTTTGTAGTATAGTCTGAAGTCAGGGAGCCTGATTCCTCCAGCTCCATTTTTCGTTCTCAAGATTGCTTTGGCTATTCAGGGTCTTTTGCGTTTCCGTACAAATTGTGAAATTTTTTGTTCTAGTTCTGTGAAAAGTGCCAGTGGTAGTTTGATAGGGATTGCATTGAATCTGTAGATTGTTTTGGGTAGTAGAGTCATTTTCACAATGTTGACTCTTCCAATCCAAGAACATGGTATATGTCTCCATCTATTTGTGTCATCTTTAGTTTCTTTCATCAGTGTCTTATAATTTCCTGCATACAGGTCTTTTGTCTCCTTAGGTAGGTTTATTCCTAGATATTTTATTCTTTTTGTTGCAATGGTAAGTGGGAGGGTTTTCTTAATTTCACTTTCACATTTTTCATCATTAGTGTATAGGAATGCCAGAGATTTCTGTGCCTTAATTTTGTATCCTGCTACTTCACCAAATTCATTGATTAGCTCTAGTAGTTTTCTGGTAGCATCTTTACGATTCTCTATGTAGAGTATCATGTCATCTGCAAACAGTGACAGCTTTATTTCTTCTTTTCCGATTTGGATTCCTTTTATTTCTTTTTTTTACCTGATTGCTGTGGCTAAAACTTCCAAAACTATGTTGAATAATAGTGATGAGAGTGGGAAACCTTGTCTTGTTCCTGATATTAGTGGAAATGGTTTCAGTTTTTCACCATAGAGGACGATATTGGCTGTGGGTTTGTCATATATGGCTTTTATTATGTTGAGGAAAGTTCCCTCTATGCCTGCTTTCTGGAGAGTTTTTGTCATAAATTGGTGTTGAATTTTGTCGAAAGGTTTCTCTGCATCTATTGAGATGATCATATGGTTTTTCTCCTTCAGTTTGTTGATATGGTGTATCACGATGATTGATTTGCATATATAGAAGAATCCTTGCATTCCTGGAATAAACCCCACTTGATCATGGTGTATGATCCTTTTAATGTGCTGTTGGATTCTGTTTG
>NC_041214.2:55820686-55822682 GCF_002837175.3 Physeter macrocephalus
CACCTGCAAACAGTGACAGCTTTACTTCTTCTTTTCCGATTTGGATTCCTTTTATTTCTTTTTCTTCTCTGATTGCTGTGGCTAAAACTTCCAAAACTATGTTGAATAATAGTGGTGAGAGTGGGAAACCTTGTCTTGTTCCTGATGTTAGTGGAAATGGTTTCAGTTTTTCACCATTGAGGACGATATTGGCTGTGGGTTTGTCATATATAGCCTTTATTATGTTGAAGAAAGTTCCCTCTATGCCTACTTTCTGGAGGGTTTTTGGTCATAAAAGGGTGTTGAATTTTGTCAAAAGCTTTCTCTGCATCTATTGAGATGATCTATGGTTTTTCTCCTTCAGTTTGTTAATATGGTGTATCACAATGATTGATTTGCGTATATTGAACAATCCTTGCATTCCTGGAATAAACCCCACTTGATCATGGTGTATGATCCTTTTAATGTGCTGTTGGATTTTGTTTGCTAGTATTTGGTTGTGGATTTTTGCATCTATGTTCATCAGTGATATTGGCCTGTAGTTTTCTTTCTTTGTGACATCTTTGTCTGGTTTTGGTATCAGGGTGATGGTGGCCTCGTAGAATGAGTTTGGGTGTGTTCCTCCCTGTGCTATCTTTTGGAAGAGTTTGAGAAAGATAGGTGTTAGCTCTTCTCTAAATGTTTTTTAGAATTTGCCTGTGAAGCCATCTGGTCCTGGGCTTTTGTTTGTTGGAAGATTTTTAATCACAGTTTCAATTTCAGTGCTTGTGATTGGTCGGTTCATATTTTCTATATCTTCCTGGTTCAGTCTTGGAAGGTTGTGCATTTCTAAGAATTTGTCGATTTCTTACAGGTTGTCCGTTTTATTGTCATAGAGTTGCTTGTAGTAATCTCTCATGATCCTTTGCATTTCTGCAGTGTCAGTTATTACTTCTCCTTTTTCATTTCTAATTCTATTGTTTGAGTGTTCTGCCTTTTTTTCTTGATGAGTCTGGCTAATGTTTTATCAATCATCGGCAGGCGGACGCGCAACCGCTGCGCCACCAGGGAAGCCCTTTCATTTATTTCTGATCTGATCTTTATGATTTCTTTCTTCTAACTTTAGGGGTTTTTTTGTTCTTCTTTCTCTAATTGCTTTAGGTATAATGTTAGGTTGTTTATTTGAGATGTTTCTTGTTTCTTGAGGTAGGATTGTATTGCTATAAACTTCCCTCTTAGAACTGCTTTTGCTGCATCCCATAGGTTTTGGGTCATCGTGTTTTCATTGTCATTTGTTTCTAGGTATTTTTTGATTTCCTCTTTGATTTCTTTAGTGATCTCTTGGTTATTAAGTAGTGTATTGTTTAGCCTCCATGTGTTTGTATTTTATACAGGTGTTTTCCTGTAATTGATGTCTAGTCTCATAGCATTGTGGTCAGAAAAGATACTTCATATGATTTCAATTTTCTTAAATTTACTGAGGATTGATTTGTGACCCAAGATATGATCTCTCCTGAAGAATGTTCCATGAGCACTTGAGAAGAATGTGTATTGCGTTGTTTTTGGATGGAATGTCCTATAAATGTCAATTAAGTCCCTCTTGTTTAATGTATCATTTAAAGCTTGTGTCTCCTTATTTATTTTCATCTTGCGTGATCTGTCCATTGGTGAAAGCGGGGTTTTAAAGTCCCCTACTATGATTGTGTTACTAGCAGTTTCCCCTTTTATGGCTGTTAGCATTCGTCTTACGTATTGTGGTACTCCTTCATTGGGTGCATAAATATTTATAATTGTTATATCTTCTTCTTGGATTGATCCCTTGATCATTATGTAGTGTCCTTCTTTGTCTCTCGTAATAGTCTTTATTTTAAAGACTATTTTGTCTGATATGAGAATTGCTACTCCAGCTTTCTTCTGATTTCCATTTGCATGGAATATGTTTTTGCATCCCCTCACTTTCAGTCTGTATGTGTCCCTAGGTCTGAAGTGGGTCTCTTGTTGACAGCATATATATGGGTCTTGTTTTTGTATCCATTCA
>NC_041214.2:55822704-55831057 GCF_002837175.3 Physeter macrocephalus
TATATACGGGTCTTGTTTTTGTATCCATTCAGCCAGTCTGTGTCTTTTGGTGGGAGCATTTAATCCATTTACATTTAACGTAATTATTGATATGTATGCTCCTATTCCCATTTTCTTAATTGTTTTGGGTTTGTTATTGTAGTTCTTTTCCTTCTGTCTTTTTCCTTCCTAGAGAAGTTCCTTTAGCATTTGTTGTAAAGCTGGTTTAGTGGTGCTGAATTCTCTTAGCTTTTGCTTGTCTGTAAAGGTTTTAATTTCTCTGTCGAATCCGAAATCCTTGCTGGGTATAGTAATCTTGGTTGTAGGTTTTTCTGTTTCATTACTTTAAATATGTCCTGCCACTCCGTTCTGGCTTGCATGGTTTCTGCTGAAAGATCAGCTGTTAACCTTATGAGGATTCCGTATGTTATTTGTTTTCTTTCCCTTGGTGCTTTTAATATTTTTTCTTCTGTATTTAATTTTTGATAGTTTGATTAATATGTGTCTTGGCGTGTCTCTCCTTGGATTTGTCCCGTATGGGACCGTCTGCATTTCTTGAACTTGATTGACTGTTTCTTTTCCCATATTAGGGAAGTTTTCAATATAATCTCTTCACATATTTTCTCAGTCCCTTTCTTTTTCTCTTCTTCTTCTGGGACCCCTATAATTCGAATGTTGGTGTGTTTAATAATGTCCCAGAGGACTCTGAGCCTCTCCTCAATTCTTTTCATTTTTTTTTCTTTTTTCTGCTCTGCAGTAGTTATTTCCACTATTTTATCTTCCAGGTCACTTATCTGTACTTATGCCTCAGTTTTTCTGCTATTGATTCCTTGTAGAGAATTTTAAATTTCATTTATTGTGTTGTTCATCATTGTTTGTTTGTCTTTAGTTCTTCTAGGTCCTTGTTAAACATTTCTTGTATTTTCTCCATTCTATTTCCAAGATTTTGGATCATCTTTACTATCATTACTCTGAATTTTTCATTTAGGTAGACTGCTTCTTTCGTCTTCATTTTGTTTGTCTGGTGGGTTTTTACCTTGCTCCTTCATCTGCTGTGTGTGTCTCTGTCTTCTCATTTTGCTTAACTTACGGTGTTTGGGGTCTCGTTTTCTCAACCTGCAGGTTTGTAGTTCCCGATTTTTGGTGTCTGCCCCCAGTGGCTAAGGTTGATCCAGTGGGTTGTGTAGGCTTCCTGCTGGAGGGCACTGGTGCCTGTGTTCTGGTGGGTGAGGCTGGGTATTGTCCTTCTGGTGGGCAGTACTGCGTCTGGGGTGTGTTTTGGGGTGCCTGTTACCTTATTATGATTTTAGGCAGCGTCTCTGCTAATGGGTGGCGTTGTGTTCCTGTGTTGCTAGTTGTTTGGCATTGGGTGTCCAACACTATAGTTTGCTGGTCGTTGAGTCGAGCTGGGTCTTAGCATTGAGATGGAGATCCCTGGGAGAGTTTTTGCCTTTTGATATTACGTGGAGTCGGGAGGTTTCTGGTGGACTAATGTCCTGAACTCGACTCTCCCACCTCAGAGTCACAGACCTGACACCTGGCCAGAGCACCAAGAGCCTGTCAGCCACATGGCTTTTGAGGCCGCCAGTGTAGATGAAAGTATAAGTGGAGTCTGAGTATCTGAAATCGGCCTCCTGGGTTGCTGCTGCTGAAACCCTGGAGGTGGGCTCGGACGCTCTGGGCGTTCACCCAGGACTGCATTTGTTGGCTTTTGAAATACTTCAGTTCTTTTGTTCTTTAATGTTCTTTGTTTATTTTTAGTTGCAGATATTGATGGCAACACTTTTTGGAGTCACCCTTTCAATAGTTTATGCCATCCCAAACAGCTAGAGGAGTTTATTGTTATGGAATGCAGCATAGTACGAGATCTAAAGCGCAATGCAGGTGCTGGAATGATATCAAAAAAGGTAAGTTCCATCCTGCTTACCTCCCCATAACACCCAACTTACTGTTTTAGTATCTCTCTCTCTCTCTTTTTTTAAAAATCTTTTTGTTTTTAAAAATTTGTTGGTAATTCCAAAATGTGGTTCCAAATAAGCTAACAGCACATTCAGTTAAAAATGCATTGTGTGTTTGTATAACATTTGCTTTTAACGTGTGGTCATTGTGGTGAAAACTATCAGACTTATACTATGTAGTAAGCTAACTTTTTAATATTGGAAAAATTAAAAAAATATTATTATGAAAAAACATTTCCTTTCCTTTTGTACAGAAGGAGCAAATGACAAGCTTAATCCTCTGGCTTTTTAAAAAATGTCAAACATGTTAAATTAAATATATATATATATATAATCATTAAATACTGAATACTTCAATAATCATCTCTAAAGCATAGAAACATTTTCTGTATAATCAAAGTACTATCATACATATAAACTGCATAGTTTGCCAGATTTCTTTATTTGTCCCAAAGTCCCTTTTATGGTTCGTTCAAACCAGTGTCTAGTTGGGGACTGTATATTGAATGTGAATATTGTACCTCTTAAGTATTTAATAACAGCCCCCCCCCCTTTTTCTAATTCATTTTTTTATGATACCAACTTCCTAATGCAACTAGGGCATTTATTTATCTTGTGGATCTAGTCTTATTGTTTCCCCATGATGTCATTTAACTTGCTTTGTAATCTCTTATATTTCCTCTAAACTGGAAAATGGATATAAAGTCTTATTTAAGTTTAGGTTAGTTTTTTTTTGGCAGAACATTTCAGAGGTGATGCTATGTACCTTTTATGATATATCAAGAGGCAGGTAACATTTGGCTGTTTATCTGATAGCCAGGTCTCTCCATTGTAATTTATGAATTTTTTCCATTTGCTACTACCCTGCCTCCCTTCCTCCCTCCCTCCCTCTCAGATCGCCTCAAATGTAGCCAGTAGGAGCTCCTTCAGAATAGTTTTTATTTCCTTCAAAACATGTTTTTTAATGACTTACTTTTTTTAGAGCACTTTTAGCTTCACAGCAAAATTAAGAGGAGGTAAAAGATTTCTTCTGTACTCCTTGCCTCCACACATGCATAGCCGCCGCCATTATCAAATGCCCTTCTCCTGCCCAAAGAGTGGTGCATTTGTTACAATTGATGAATCTACATCGACACATTATAATCACCCATTGTCCATATTTTACATTAGGATTCCCTCTTGGTATTGTACTTTCTCTGGGTTTGGACAAATGTATAGTGACATGTATCCATCATTATAGTATCATGCCGAATATTTTCACTGCCCTTAAAATCCTCCGTGCTCTGCCTGTTCATCCTTGCCTCACTCCTAACCCCTGGCAATCACTGATTTTTTTTTTTTAATACTGTCTGTATAGTTTTGCCTTTTCAAGAGTGTCATGTAATTAGACTCATACAGTTTTTTCATATTGGCTTCTTTCACTTAGTAATGTGCATTTAAATTTTCTCCATGTATTTTCATGGCTTAATAGCTCTTTTTTTTTTAAGTGCCAAATAATATTGTTTTGATGTACCACAGTTTACTCATTCACCTACTGAAGAACATATTGGTTGCTTCCAAGTTTTGGCAGTTATCAATAAAGTTGCTATAAACATTCTTTTGCATGTTTTTGTGTGGACATGAGTTTTCAGCTTCTTTGTGTAAATACCAAGGAGCATGTTTGTTGGATCATTTGGTAAGAGTATGTTTAGTTTTGTAAGAAACTGCCAAACTGTCTTCCATAGTGGTGGTATCATCTTGCGTTCCCACCAGTAATATATGAGAATTCCTCTTGCTCCGCATCTTCACCAACATTTGATGTCAAGATTTTGGATTTGTCAGTGTTTAGGGCCTTCCTAATAGGTATATAGTAGTATCTCATTATCATTTTAATTTGTATTTCCCTCATGACACATGATGAGTATTTTCTCATGCTTATTTGCCATCTGTATGTCTTTTTTGGTGAGGTGTCCGTTAAGGTCTTTGGCCCATTTTTTAATCAGGTTGTTTGTTTTCTTATTCTTGAGTTTTAAGAGTTATTTGTGTATTTTGGTTAAAAGTCCTTTGTTAGATATGTTTTTTGCAAATATTTTCTCCCAGTGTGGTTTATCATCTTATTCTCTTGACATTGTCTTTCAGAGAGCAGAAGTTTTTAATTTTAATGAAGTCCAGGTTATCAACTGTTCTTTCATGGATCCTGCCTTTGTTATTGTATTGAAAAAGTCATTGCCAAACCCAAGGTCAGCTAGATTTTCTCCTTTGTTATCTTCTAGGAGTTCTATAGTTGTGTGTTGTACACTTAGGTCTGTGATCCATTTTGAGTTAATTTTTGTGAAGGGTGTAAGGTTTGTGTCCAGATTGACTTTTTTTTTTTTTTTTTGCATGTCAGTGTCCAGTTATTCTAGCACCATTAGTTGGAAAGACTGTCTTTGTTCCATTGTATTGCCTTTGCTCCCTTGTCAAAGATCAGTTGACTGTATTTATTTGGGTATATTTCTGGGCTCTCTTATTTTGTTCCATTGATGTAAAATATTTGTTTATTCATTTGTTAGTACCACACTGTCATGATTACTGTAGCATTATAGTAAGTCTTCAAGTTGGGTAGTGTCAGTCCTACAACTTTGTTCTTCTCCTTCAAAATTGTGTTGACTGTTCAGGATCTTTTGTCTTGGTATAACTTTAAAAGCAGTTGTCGATATCCACAAAATATCTTATTGGAAAGTTTTTTTAATTAAAACATAGTTGACATACAACAGTATGTTATTTTCAGGTGTACTACACAAGTGGTTTGATATTTTTATGCATTATGAAATGATCACCATGATAAGTGTAGTTACCATCTGTTCCCATGCAAAGTTATTACAGTATTATTGACCATATTCCTTATGCTGTATATTATGCCTCTGTGGCTAAACTTGTTGGGATTTTGATTGGAATTGCATGAATCTGTAGGTCAAGTTGGGCAGAACCTACATCTTGACAATATTGAGTTTTCCTGTCCAGGAACATGGAACATCGATCTGTTTTAGTTCTTTGATTTTGTTCATCAGAATTTTGTAGTTTTCCTCATACAGATCTTGTACATATTTTGTTAGACTTACACCTAAGTATTTCATTTTTGGGGGGGTGCTAATGTAAACGGTATTTTTATATTTCAAATTCCACTTTTTTATGTTGGTATATACGAAAGTGACTTTCGTTTATAACCTTGTATCCTATAACCTTGCTGTATTCTGGGAGCTCTTTGGTCCATTTAAATTTTCTATGTAGATGACCATCTCATCTGCAAAGATAAGTTTATTTTTACCTTTCCAATTTATATACCTTTCACTTCCCTTTCTTATCTTTTGTATTAGCTAGGGTTTCCAGTAGGATATTGAAAATGAGTAGTGAGAGGGAACATTCTTGCCTTGTACCTGATCTTAGTGGGAAAGCTGCAGGTTTCTCACTATTAAGTATAATGTTAGGTTTAAGGGTTTTTTAAATAGATATTCTTTATCAGGTGGAGGAAGTTCTCTATTTCTAGTTTACTGAGAGGTTTTTTTTTTTTATCATGAATGGGTGTTGGATTTTTTTTTTAGCACCTTTATTGAGTATAATTGCTTTACAATGGTGTGTTAGTGTCTGCTTTATAACAAAGTGAGTCAGTTATACATATACATATGTTCCATATCTCTTCCCATTTGCATCTCCCTCCCTCCCATCCTCCCTATCCCACCCCTCTAGGTGGTCACAAAGTACGGAGCTGGTGCTATGCGGCTGCTTCCCACTAGCTATTTTACGTTTGGTAGTGTATATATGTCCATGCCACTCTCTCACTTTGTCCCAGCTTACCCTTCCCCCTCCCCATATCCTCAAGTCCATTCTCTAGTAGGTCTGTGTCTTTATTCCCATCTTACCCCTAGGTTCTTCATGACTTTTTTTTTCTCTTAGATTCCATATATATCTGTTAGCATACGATATTTGTTTTTCTGTTTCTGACTTACTTCACTCTGTATGACCGACTCTAGATCCATCCACCTCACTACAAATAACTCAGTTTCATTTCCTTTTATGGCTGAGTAATAATATTCCATTGTATATATGTGCCACATCTTCTTTACCCATTCATCTGTTGATGGACACTTAGGTTGCTTCCATGTCCTGGCTATTGTAAATAGAGCTGCAATGAACATTTTGGTACATGACTCTTTTTGAATTATGGTTCTCTCAGGGTATATGCCCAGTAGTGGGATTGCTGGGTTGTGTGGTAGTTCTATGTGTAGTTTTTTAAAGAACCTCCATACTGTTCTCCATAGTGGCTGTATCAATTTACATTATTCCCACCAGCAGTGCAAGAGGGTTCCCTTTTCTCCACACCCTCTCCAGCATTTATTGTTTCTAGAGTTTTTGATGATGGCCAATCTGACCGGTGTGAGATGATATCTCATTGTCGTTTTGATTTGCATTTCTCTAATGATTAATGATGTTGAGCATTCTTTCATGTGTTTGTTGGCGATCTGTATATCTTCTTTGGAGAAATGTCTATTTAGTTCTTCTGCCCATTTTTGGATTGGGTTGTTTGTTTTTTTGTTATTGAGCTGCAAGAGTTGCTTATAAATTTTGGATATTAGTCCTTTGTCAGTTGCTTCGTTTGCAAATATTTTCTCCCATTCTGAGGGTTGTCTTTTGGTCTTGTTTATGGTATCCTTTGCTGTGCAAAAGCTTTTAAGTTTCATTAGGTCCCATTTGTTTATTTTTGTTTTTATTTCCATTTCTCTAGGAGGTGGGTCAAAAAGGACCTTGCTGTGATATATGTCAGAGTGTTCTGCCTATGTTTTCCTCTAAGAGTTTGATAGTGTCTGGCCTTACATTTAGGTCTTTAATCCATTTTGAGCTTATTTTTGTGTATGGTGTTAGGGAGTGTTCTAATCTCATACTTTTACATGTACCTGTTCAGTTTTCCCAGCACCCCTTATTGATGAGGTTGTCTTTTCTCCACTGTATATTCTTGCTGCCTTTATCAAAGATAAGGTGACCATATGTGCGTGGGTTTATCTCTGGGCTTTCTATCCTGTTCCATTGATCTATATTTCTGTTTTTGTGCCAGTACCTTACTGTCTTGATTACTGTAGCTTTGTAGTATAGTCTGAAGTCCAGGAGCCTGATTCCTCCAGCTCAGTTTTTCTTTCTCAGATTGCTTTGGCTATTTGGGGTCTTTTGTGTTTCCATACAGCTTGTGCATTTTTTTGTTCGAGTTCTGTGAAATATGCCGTTGGTAGTTTGATAGGGATTGCATTGAATCTGTAGATTGCTTTGGGTAGTATAGTCATTTTCACAATTTTGATTCTACCAATCCAAGAATATGGTAATCTCTCCATCTGTTTATGTTATCTTTGATTTGTTTCATCAGTGTTTTATAGTTTTATGCATACAGGTTTTTGCCTCCTTTGGTAGGTTTATTCCTAGGTATTTCTTTCTTTTTGTTGCAATGGTAAATGTCAGTGTTTCCTTAATTTCTCTTTCAGTGTATTTGTCATTAGTGTATAGGAATGCCAGAGATTTCTGTGCATTAATTTTGTATCCTGCTACTTTACCAAATTTATTGATTAGCTCTAGTAGTTTTTTGGTAGCATCTTTAGGATCTCTATGTACAGTATCACATCATCTGCAAACAGTGACACTTCTTCTTTTCCAATTTGGATTTCTTTTATTGCTTTTTCTTCTCTGATTTCTGTGGCTAAGACTTCCAAAACTATGTTGAATAATAGTGATGAGAGTGGGAAACCTTGTCTTGTTCCTGATATTAGTGGAAATGGTTTCAGTTTTTCACCATAGAGGACGATATTGGCTGTGGGTTTGTCATATATGGCTTTTATTATGTTGAGGAAAGTTCCCTCTATGCCTGCTTTCTGGAGAGTTTTTGTCATAAATTGGTCATCTGGTCCTGGGCTTTTGTTTGTTGGAAGATTTTTAATCACAGTTTCAATTTCAGTGCTTGTGATTGGTCTGTTCATATTTTCTATTTCTTCCTGTTTCAGTCTTGGCAGGTTGTGCATTTCTAAGAATTTGTCCATTTCTTCCATGTTGTCCATTTTATTCGCAGAGTTGCTTGTAGTAATCTCTCATAATCTTTTCTATTTCTCAGTGTCAGTTGTTACTTCTCCTTTTTCATTTCTAATTCTATTGATTTGAGTCTTCTCCCTTTTTTTCTTATTGAGTCTGGCTGATGGTTTATCAGTTTTGTTTATCTTCTCAAAGAACCAGCTTTTAGTTTTATTGATCTTTGCTATGGTTTCCTTCATTTCTTTTTCATTTATTTCTGATCGGATCTTTATGATTTCTTTCCTTCTGCTAACTTTAGGGGTTTTTTTTGTTCTTCTTTCTCTAATTGCTTTAAGTGCAAGGTTAGGTTGTTTATTCGAGATGTTTCCTGTTTCTTAAGATAGGATTGTATT
>NC_041214.2:55831219-55831675 GCF_002837175.3 Physeter macrocephalus
TGGGGTGTTAAAAGTCCCCTACTATGATTGTGTTACTGTCGATTTCCCCTTTTATGGCTGTATTTGCCTTATGTATTGAGGTGTTCCTATGTTGGGTGCATAAATATTTACAATTGTTATATCTTCTTCATGGATTGATCCCTTGATCATTATGTCGTGTCCTTCTTTGTCTCTTGTAATAGTCTTTATTTTAAAGACTATTTTGTCTGATATGAGAATTGCTACTCCAGCCCTCTTCGATTTCCATTTGCATGGAATATGTTTTTCCATTCCCTCATTTTCAGTCTGTATGTGTCCCTAGGTCTGAAGTGGGTCTCTTGTAGACAGCATATATATGGGTCTTTTTTTTGTATCCATTCAGCCAGTCTATGTCTTTTGGTGGGAGCATTTAATCCATTTACACTTAAGGTAATTATCGATATGTATGTTCCTATTACCATTTACTTAATTGTTTTG
>NC_041214.2:55831841-55862983 GCF_002837175.3 Physeter macrocephalus
TTGTTGTTTTTCCCTTGCTGCTTTTAATATGTTTTCTTTGTATTTAATTTTTGATAGTTTGATTACTGTGTGTCTTGGTGTGTTTCTCCTTGCATTTATCCTATATGGGACTTTCTGTGCTTCCTGTACTTGATTAACTATTTCCTTTCCCATATTAGGGAAGTTTTCAACTATAATCTCTTTAAATATTTTCTCAGTCCCTTTCTTTTCCTCTTCTTCTTCTGAGACCCCTATAATTTGATTGTTGGTGCGTTTAATGTTGTTTCAGAGGTCTCTGAGACTGTCCTCAGTTCTTTTCATTCTTTTTTCTTTATTCTGCTCTGCAGTACTTATTTCCACTATTTTATCTTCCAGTTCACTTACCCGTTCTGCCTCAGTTATTCTGCTTTGATCCCTTCTAGAGTATTTTTAATTTCATTTATTGTGTTGTTCATTGTTGATTGTTTCCTCTTTAGTTCTTTTAGGTACTTGTTAAATGTTTCTTGCATTTTCTCTATTCTATTTCCAAGATTTTGGATCATCTTTACTAGCATTATTCTCAATTATTTTTCAGGTAGACTCCCTATTTCCTCTTCATATGTTAGGTCTGGTGGGTTTTTAACCTTGCTCCTTCATCTGCTGTGTGTTTTTCTGACTTCTCATTTTGCCTATCTTACTCTGTTTGGGGTCTCCTTTTTGCAGGTTGCAGGTTCGTAGTTCCCGTTGTCTTTGGTGTCTGTCCCCAGTGGCTAAAGTTGGTTCAGTGGGTTGTGTAGGCTTCCTGGTGGAGCGGACTAGTGCCTGTGTTCTGGTGGATGAGGCTGGATGTTGTCTTTCTGGTGGGCAGGTCCACGTCTGGTGGTGTGTTTTGGGGTGTCTGTAGTCTTATTATGATTTTAGGCAGCCTCTCTGCTAATGGGTGGGGTTGTGTTCCTGTCTTGCTAGTTGTTTGGAATAGGGTGTCCAGCACTGTAGCTTGCTGGTCGTTGAGCGAAGCTGTGTCCTGGTGTTGAGATTGAGATCTCTGGGAAGGTTTTTTTGTGGTACGCGGGCTTCTCACTGCTGTGGCCTCTCCCATTGCGGAGCACAGGCTCTGGACGCGCAGGCTTGGCAGCCATGGCTCACGGGCCCAGCCGCTCCGCGGCATGTGGGATCTTCCCTGACCGGGGCACGAACCCGTGTCCCCTGCATCGGCAGGCGGATTCTCAACCACTGCGCCACCAGGGAAGCCCTCTGTGGGAGATTTTTGCCATTTGATATTACATGGAGCTGGGAGGTCTCTTGTGGACCAGTGTTCTGAAGTTGGCTCTCCCACCTCCGAGGCACAGCACTGACTCCTGGCTGGAGCACCAAGAGCCTTTCATCCACACGGCTCCTGTTTTGGAGGCTGGTACACTTAAGGATTACAAGTCAAATTTGTGAGTTTGTTGGATGAAGAGGTTGATTCCATTAACATGCTGTCACCTCTCTGTGAGGTACCTCAGGTAGGTTGCCGACTGTGTTTGGCTCCAAGAGATCCTTCCCCAGTGAGTGTACCCAGAAGAAGAAGCAAACTGGGGTGTTGGATTTTGTCAAATGCTTTTTCTTTATTGATATCATCATGTGATTTTTTTTCTTTTTAACCTGTTGATATGATTAATGGGCTACATTGATTTGATTTTCACATGTTGAACCAGCCTTGCATACATGGGTTAAATCCCAGTTGGTAATGGTGTACAGTTCTTTTATGTTTTGTTGAGGATTTTTGAATCTATGTTCATGAGAGATTGGTCTGTAGATTGCTTTCCTTGTAATGTCTTTGTCTAGTATTGGCTTTAAGGTAATGTTGGCCTTGTAAATGAGTTAGGAAGTATTCCCTCTGTTTCTGCCTTTGGGAAAAGATTCTAGAGGAATGGTATAATTTCTACCTTAAATGTTTGCTAGAATTCACCCTTGAATCCATCAGGGCCTGGTGCTTTCTCTTTTGGAAGATTACTGATTATTGACTGAATTTCTTTAATAGATATAGGTCTATTCCTTTGTCCTTTTGACATGACTTTCCTAGTCTTTGAAAGTATCCTTACTTGTGGGACAACACCATAACATTTAGGTGTTCCAAAATCACATTGTATAATTCCTACCCCATATCTGAAGTCAGGTGTTTCTTCAAGGATGTAAGTCTGATTTCTTCTACTATAAAATAGTATTTAGAGCCCCCCCCAAACTGTATAGTAACAGTGCTCATTTCTATTGAGGTAATATTGTGTCTTGAGACAAAAATAACTTCCAGTAACTTGAGAAAATCAATGGGAATGGAAGAATTACTTTTCATATTTTTCTTTAAAATAAAAAATTTGATAATATGATTAAGAACAAACATTTAGGGCTTCCTTGGTGGCACAGTGGTTAAGAATCCGCCTGCCAATGCAGGGGACACGGGTTCGAGCACCAGCCTGGGAAAATCCCACATGCCATGGAGCAACTGAGCCTGCGCTGTAGAGCCTGTGCTCTGCAACAAGAGAAGCCAAGACAGCGAGAAGCCCACGCGCCACAACGAAGAGTAGCCCCCGCTTGCCTCAACTAGAGAAAGCCCATGAGCAGCAACAAAGACCCAATACAGCCAAAAATAAAAACAAATTAATAAATAAATTTATTTTTTTAGAAAAAGAAACGTTTATCATTTAAGCACCACCACTTCCCCTCAGGCATATATAAAACTACTTTCTTTGCTGTCAAAAAATGCATTTAGCTAGAATTTAGTGTTTTCCTGGTAATTCGATTTTTTTTTCCCAGTTTTTTCCTAAATCTGGGACCTGTCTGTTATTTCAGTTTCTTCCTCTCTCTCTACCTCTTCTTTTCACCTCTTTGAGATTCCTTAATTCTGTTTATAATCCTTAGTATTTTGCTTTTGATCCCATTTTACTTGGTTCTGTTTTTGTTAGTAAAAGGTATTGGCATGTGCTATTCTTCATTCAGCCGGGAAGTTTGAAATATCAGTTACAGTTGCTTTTAAAATTCCATGTTGGAAAGGCTCTTTAATAGTTTTCTGCTTTAAAAGTTCAAACTTGAGATGATGTTTCCATGGTAAATAGTTTTTAAAAAAGTTATACTTCAAAATAGTAGACATTGAACAACCTGATGAAGATTTGGGTTCTGTTGTGGTAGTGGTGCTGCTGGGATTGCTAGATTATTTTCTCTGAAGCCTGTTTTTTTTAACCTTATGTGTAAAACAAGGGGTTGCTTAAGATATTTTCTGGATTTAAGATTCCCCTACTTTTTTAGTTATTCTTTTTGCTCAGTCTGTGTTGGCCCCTCTCCCTGTGAGAGCATTTCTTTTGAATATTCTACATATGTGTCTGTTTTTAGGTGACAATGTTAATGTTTTATAAAAGCCTTGAATAAAATCTTAACAAAAATATTTATTTTATGAATTACTTATGAGTCTTTTTCTGTACTCATAATTCAGTAATTTGTTAATTTTGACAGTGTTTCAGAGATCTGGAAAATAAAACAATTTCTGTCTTTAAAATGAAAATCAGAAAACCAAAATCAACATTGTATTTAACTTTTTTATGAGATGCTTTTTAAGTTATGCCTAGATTATTGAAGTGTTCATTTTCTTTCCTGTTAAGCATACCCTCGGGGAAGTCTGGGTACAGAAAACATCTGAAATGAATACAGATAAACAGTATTTTTGTCGCACTCATTTGGGACATCTTCTAAATCCTGGAGACCTGGTGTTGGGGTTTGTATTATTTTATAGTATTTTAAACTGCCGACTAGCGTTGCAGATTTTCTCTGGGAGCCAGCAAAGCTATCTAAAATAAAGTTGTTTATCCTAAAAAGAATTTAAGAGTTCTTAGGAGCCGTATAGTTCACTTTATTATTGATAACTAAATGAAATTATTGATTGGACAGAAGTCCATAGTTATTCCATTTTTGCCATCATCTTAAAGAGTCATTTATTACAAGATTTTGAGTAATTGAACCCTGAAGTAGTATGATTAGATTATGTTTGTAGTTTTTTGGGGGAGCAGGTAGTTTTTTATTATGCATATGCTGTTGTTAAAATATTTCACTTTTAAAATATGGCAGCTATATATGTAAAGGGTCTTTATAGGCATAGGATAGTCCATTCTGATGCAGAGCTTATAAGCATGCCTTGAACATTATTTTTGCTCTTAGGGTTTCAGTTCCTTTTACTAGAGAATGAGGGGTGTTTTGTTTTTGTTGTCTATAAACTGAATGGAACCATGTAACTGAATCCTAATGTTAGACTGATATATGTCTGTTTTGCTTCTTTTACAAGAGTATAGTAAGGTGGACAATAATGGATGATATGTGAAACTGAGAGATAGAGTGCATTATTATCTTTACCAGGATCTGTAGAAGCCTGTTCACTATATAGTACACTGCAAAACTTCTAAAGTGGGAAAGCATATTAAATGTTTGATCTTAGGAGGAACTGTTAGGTGATCATCTGTAAAATAAAAAATTACATGGAAAGAGTGTTTTTGTCATTAAGTGTTTCATTGTTTTCATTTCAGGTTTGATTTGGCCAACTGTAACTTAAATGATGAGCATGTCAACAAAATGAAATCAGATAGAGTCCCAGATGTGGTAAGGCTTTAGATTTTCCTTTTTCATGTGTTGAAGACGATTGATGTAACTCTTATGGGTAAGATGCATGAGTTCACATTTTTGAAAGTAATCAATTTAGAGGTTTCTTTTGAAATTACAGTTAAGGTATAATAGCAAAACCTTCATTTAAGATAATTATTCTGGGCTTCCCTGGTGGCACAGTGGTTGAGAGTCCGCCTGCCGATGCAGGGGAAACGGGTTCATGCCCCAGTCCGGGAGGATCCCACATGCTGCAGAGCGGCTGGGCCCGTGAGCCATGGCTGCTGAGCCTGCGCATCCAGAGCCTGTGCTCCGCGACGGGAGAGGCCACAACAGTGAGAGGCCGGCGTACCGAAAAAAAAAAAAAAAAAAAAAAAGATAATTATTCTTAGTGGATAAAATCCAAGATTTATTGAGTTTTTTGGTTGCTCTTATAATCACATTTTCATTCTGTCACAATACTTGATAGTATCTGTAGAGTAAAAATAAATTTGCAGCTAAAAATGATGACCTTTAGAATTTATTCCTGTTCATTCTTTTAGGTTCAGCTTATTTCATGTTTTGTTAAGAAGGCATTTAGAGTTAAAACCATCATTCAGGTTTGAATATAATTGTAGTTGAAAATAATCTTCACAGTGTTAATTAAGTCTTAGAGAAAGAATGTTACTTCTGAAAAAAATCTTAAATTCTAACATGAGTTTATCAGAATCCTGAGCAACAGTGAATGTGAAATGTGAAAGACCCTATCTCTTGTTTGCTTAACTTAATCTTTTAAAATAAACATTGATCTCTTTAGCTGTGGGCAAAAATAAAGTCATGGTATAAGAAGGGCTCCCCTCCTCACCACCCAGTTGTGCTTTTATTAATTAATAATTTAGGAAATAGAAGCATGGTTTCGGTGTAAGTCTAAATAGGTATTTTTCAAAAAGGTCATAAGAGAAGATCAAAATGGTCTTACATAGATTTTGTATTATAAAGTTATTCTCATTTATTCCACACTTTATTAAATTGTTCTGGGATATACAGTTATGAAAATATATATATAATTCTGTAAGTGCTTATTAGTAGGAATGAAAGGGAGAAAAAGTGTCTGCCTGTGATAATGTTTCAGAATGATTTATGTGAATGATAGCTAAAAACTGAACTTTGGTATAAAGGAAGGAAAAAAACACCACCAGAAACATGAAATTTTTGGTATAAAAAATTTTCAGTCACTGGAAAATTTCAGTTAGTAAATTTTAACAGTTATACAAATAATGGCTAAATGCATTCTCATAAAATATTAAGTACGTTACTAAAAATGTTAAAAGTCCTCTCGACACCACTTCTTGATCCCTACTCCTTTCCCTTAAGGTATAACCACTGTCATTAGTTTGGTGTCTTCCTGGCATTCCCATAAGCTTTCATTTTAAAAATTTTGTTGGATTTTGAGGTCCGGTTACCTAGTTCCCATTTTTTGTAACTTTGCAAATATTTCTCTTACTTTTAGGTGTTAATCAAGAAGAGCTATGACCGTACCAAACGTCAGCGTCGTAGAAACTGGAAACTGAAAGAGCTTGCAAGAGATAGAGAAAACTTGGATACAGATGATGAAAGGTCTCACTTTCTTTATATTTTATATGTTGTCTCAAAGGAAATTCTTATGATACATCTTTATGGTTTTTTTTATCATAAAGAAATAGTCACCACACACTTGCTCCTTGCACTCAATATTAATTTTCTGTTCTTATCAATATGTTGTTTGATCAGTATGAACAGATGTAATGACATTTAACACAGATTTAGTTATTGTTTCCTGGGTTATGACCTGACAATTGCAGTGTTAATATTGATGATTCTTTTGAAAATATAATGAGCAATTTACCTTGTGGATATCACAAATAGCAAATGAGTACTTATGATTTAGTATATATAATAAGAAAACAGCACATTGATATCAAATATGCTGTCTTTCAAACAACTTAAGGAGAAATGAAGATACTGTGTTCTAGAAAAGTTTATTGGGTGATTGGAAAAGTGGCCTTGATGACATTAATGACACTGATGTATAAAAAAAAAAAGTTTAAATAAAGTTGTGTCATGAAATGTGAGTGGGAAACAGCAATATTTCTAAAATATAGTTTCATAGTATAATTTAAAATACGTATACATAAATATATAATGTTAAATAGATATTGTAAGTACATATTTGCCTATTTTATCTATAGTCTTAAAGTGTGTGTATTTCAACTTGGCCATACATTTTTTTGGGGGGGAGGGTAAAGTATGAAGGGGTCTTGTTATTGTCTTATATTTAATGTCACCTATATTCAGGTGTGTATTTTTTTTAATAATGTAATTTTGAAAGAAAAAAATTTTTAAAAACCTATCAGTAGTTAGTTAACATCCATATTTGACCTTCAGTTACTATTTTTAAAGATTTTAATACTTGGAACACACTTATAATGCTGAAAATGAAGAAAACATTAACTTCATACTTTCTTGGTAAAGGTGAAATACTTAAATGTTTCTTTACCCTTCTATAGGCAATACCAAGATTTCCTTGAAGATCTTGAAGAAGATGAGGCAATTAGAAAAAATGTGAACATTTATAGAGGTTGGTGAATTAGGAGTATTTGATTTAAGTTGTAGCTTCTGTAAATAGATATATTAACCCAGTATGAGTATTTTGGTATCTTAAACTCAGATTCCATAAATGACTTTGATCATGTGTTTTTAAAACTACTCTAAACATTTACCCACCCCCCCCCCAAAAAATCCGAAACTTGCACAACAGTAAAACTTATTAAAATGTTGTTTACACTACCACATTTGATATCATTTGCATCCTAGCATGATCCCTCAATTTGCTGACCCCTATACAAGTGATGGTTATTCATACATTTTGCAAGTTCAGTCATTCAATGCATATTTAAATGCCTGCTCTAGATATGATATGATATAAGTGCTGTGGATATAATATGGTTAAATAATAGTAATGCTGCTGAGCACAGGTATTTGCATATTTCCATAATTGTATTTATTTGAAATCCTCTTTGTATTTTTTCTTAGATTCAACCATTCCTGTGGAAGGTGACACAGATGATGAAGGAGCACCTCGAATTAGTCTGGCTGAGATGCTTGAAGACCTTCACATTTCCCAAGATGCTACTGGTGAAGAAGGTGAATCGATGATGACATAATGAGATCATGTTGTAGATGGTTTCCACATCCGTAGGCTTAGGATGTTGGACAAAAATAATTTTTACTGTCTATTCTGTCTATGCCTTCATATTGAGAGAAGAGAAATTTAGTTTTAAACCTGAATAAATATGACTATTTTGATCGTTCACTTGAAGCACTGATAAAGGTTGATGGCTTTGAAGTTTTCGATAAAAAAATGCAGAATGTAATTATTACTGATATTTAGGCCATTTTACATATGGAATTTTATTGGCTTGCTTTTTTATCAGACACTAGTATTTTCACGTACTATAGCTCTGGGTTTAAAAGCTCACAAGTTGTGATTCCTTGGAGGTTACCTAAATCTTCAAGCAGAAAACAAGCTTTCACATTCTTTTTATATTGATTGCTTTAGTAGAAGAGCATATGAAGAATCATTTTTAATAAGAACTTGCCATGCACTTAGTCCACTTTAGATCATTTTTATGTCCTTGGGATACAAAACTTGGGGTTCGGTTTATCGTTGGACATTCAGTAGGAAAGCTGTCTTTTTTATTTGTAATATTTACATCTTCAAAAGCTGTTAAGCTGGGGATTATCTTAATTTTCATTGCAGAAGAAAGTATATTTAAAATATTTGTAGATTTGTAGCAAACAGTATTTAAAGGTTAAATAACAGTTTATACCTTTGTTGTTTTGGCTTGTGCCAGCAGCTTAATAAAGTAGCTGCTTATGTCATAAAAATGTCTTCCTATCACTTCAGGGATTTCGCTTTTAAAATTTTGGTTTACAAATTGAGAAGGAATTCTCTCTTTATAAGTTTCTATCACTGAACACATCACTATCAAAAAGAATATTAGAATCCAGCATATAGTTGATGAAGTAATGAAAATGATCTTCATGCTTTATAAAACCACGAATCAGATTTGAATGAGGAATGCCTTCCACATCCTTGAAGGAAAAGCATTGGCTTGGGTTTTAAAGTGTTCTGAAAATGAAGTATTAAGATCCTATTTCTATAAGCAAGATCAGACTTACTAAGCACTAATTCATAAATTCTATATATACCACTATATAAGGAAATTGAGTAAGTGCTGAATGGAACATTTTCTTTTTTTTAAGATCAGACTCCCTAATTCTGAAGTTTTGAATAAAGGCCTGTGCTTTCTAAAGTGGCTTCTGTCTGCAAATTTAAAGTTTCTACCTGTGGTCTGTGTTTACCCCTTCTATGTCAAGACTTTAAAAAGCATGAAAATAAAAACATTCTCCCCCTTTTTTGTGTCCTTGAAGTGATTATGTGGGTGTCATATTTAAATTTCATGCAGGTTTCTGAAGTAGAATTAATGTTATTTAAGTGCTTGTCATATGACTTTCCCACTGAAAAATGTAATTTCTCACTAACCTTATTTAGTCTTACTTGTTTTCATGTTATGTCTTTATGAGTAATGAAATCTGTTGGTTGAAAGAAGGCTGTGACAAGATGAGGGAATATAGCTAAAAGAAAAGCTGTTAGCCAAGAGAGCACACAGTTATATAGCCTTGATAAATCTACCATTTTAGAGGATAATTTCCAGGCTTATGTCCCAGAGTTGATACAACTTGAGAATGCTGGTATTAATCAAAATAACAGGAACCTGATTTATAACCCAATTTTATAAATATTCTAAGTCAGTATGATTATTTTTTTGTGGCCAGATCTGCACTCAAAGCTGCTGTTTTATTGGCAAGAGGCAATTGATGAGCAAGGAAACAGTTGAGGGGAGAGAGTTGCTTGTGTGGTTAGATGTTTAACAGCATCAAGCTAATTCCTTGCCGCAGTGGAACCCAGAATTCCAGACTTTGTGCTAGAACACACTTCTCTGATCAGTTCTGAGTAAGTGCCAGGAGTTTTCCCATGACACTCAAAATTTTAGTAAAGGTGTTCATGTTGAGTCCCAGCCTTTATTTTTTTAAAAATAAGTTTATTTATTTATTTTATTTATTTTTGGCTGCGTTGGGTTCATTGCTGCCTGCGGGCTTTCTCTAGTGGTGGCGAGCAGGGGCTGCTCTTTGTTGCGGTGCGTGGGCTTCTCATCGCGATGGCTTCTCTTGTGAAGCACGGGCTCTAGATGCACTGGCTCAGTAGTTGTGGCTTCCGGGCTCTAGAGCTCAGGCTCAGTAGTTGTGCACGGGCTTAGCTGCTCCGCGACATGTGGGATCTTCCCGGACCAGGGATCAAACCTGTGTCCCCTTCATTGGCAGGTGGATTCTTTTTTTTTTTTTTTTTTTTTTGCTGTACGCTGGTCTCTCGCTGTTGCGGCCTCTCCCTCTCCTGTTGCGGAGCACAGGCTATGGACGCGCAGGCCCAGCGGCCATGGCTCACAGGCCCAGCCGCTCCGCGGCATGTGGGATCCTCCCGGACCGGGACACGAACCTGTGTCCCTTGCATCGGCAGGTGGATTCCCAACCACTGCGCCACCAGGGAAGCCCCTGGCAGGTGGATTCTTAACCACTGTGCCACCAGGGAAGTCCGATTCCCATTCTTTAGATAACTTGATCTGGTATTTTTAGCCCAGAGGATGTTTACTTTAAAAAATAATTTATTTTTAATTCTGACATAATTTCAGACAAAAGTTGCAAAATAGTACAGAGAATTCCTTGATACCCTTCACTTGGATTTGCCACATGTGAACATAACCTTATTTTCTTTCTTCCTCTTTTTAATTTTTTTTTTCCTGAGCCATTTAAGAGTAACCCCCTAAATATTTGGTTTTTTTCCCTCCAAAACAAGGAATTTTCTTACATAATCACAGTGCAATGATCAAAATCAGTAAATTAACATTGGCACAATACTGTTATCCAATTGATGGACCACATTGAGATTTTGTCAGTTATCCCAACCATAAAGTCTTTTATGGAAAAAATAAATATCTAAAATTGTATGTTGCATTGGGTTCTCTTATGTCTTTAGACTTCTTTCATCTGGATCCATTCCTGAGTTTTTTTAAAATGTAATTGACATTTTTGAAGAGTCCAAACCAGTTGTTTTGTAGAGTGACCTCAGCTTAGGCTTGTCTGGCTTTCCTCATGATTAAATTTATGTTAAGCCCTTTTAGCAGGACTTCCCCAGACATAATGCTAAATTCTCAGTGCATTGCATCAGGAGACTTATGCTGTCGATTAGTCCAGATGTTCCCAAATGTTCTTGGGTTATATTAGTTGGTTTTCTGTTTGAAGGGATTAAAGGATTTAATCCTTTGCAATTGTTATTTTAACTTGATTTTTCTTTATAAATTCATTAACTTACAGATGGTGAAGCTTATGCTTTGATTTACAGTTCTTTGAATTTTAACGTGTAGATTCATGTAATCGCCACAATTTAAATACAAAAAAATTCTATCATCCTCCCCAATCTCCCTAAATGCCCTTTGCTACCCCTTTGTTTTCAAACCCTTCACCCATCCTTAACTCCTGCCAACTTCCAATCTGTTTTCTAACCTTATGGTTTGCTTTTTCCACAATATGTAAATGCAGTCATACAGTATGTGACCATTTGAGTCTGGTTTTTTTAACTTAGCTTGGTACACTTGAGATTCATCTAAGGTGTGGTATATGTCAAGAGTTTGTTACTTTTTATTTTGAATAATATTGCATTGTATGGATGTACCACATTTTATTCATTCCTCTGGTGAGGCACATTTGAATTTCCAGGTTTTGATGATTAGGAGTAAAGCTGCTTTGAATATTTATATACAGGTTTCATTTTACTTGGATAAATAACTAGGGATGCGATTGTTGGATCCTTATAGTATTTGTATATTTAACTGTTTCCAAGTGGTTCGTGCCTTTTTGCTTTCCCACCAGCAGTGTGTCAACATCTCAGTAACTGTGCATCCTCACCACCACTTGATGTTGTCATTTTTTTAAAACCATCCTAATAGGTGGTTGGTTGTGTCCTTTGTGGTTTTAATTTACATTTCCCTAATGGCTTATCATGTTGAGCATCTTTTCGTATGCTTATTTGTTATCCGTATATCTTCACTGGTAAAATGGCTGTTCAAAACCTTTGCCTACTTTTAAAAATCAGATTGTTTGTTTTCTTGTTAATCTTTTCTTTTGTTGCTCACATTATCCCAGAACTGGCTAGTGGGTGCCCCATCAGTGTGCCTCCTGTGTCCTTTTGCCAGGTTCTTCTCCATATATTTGAGTTTATTCGTGGATGCTGATAATGTAACTCTTTGAGTAGGTTTTGGATTTCCCTTGTTCAGGACCTGTGTGCAAGTCTCCTCTTGGCTTATTTTCATGATGGGATCAATTTTCCTAAAAATAGACCAATTTTCTTAAAAAATAAGCCAGCCTTAGTTGAATCATCCTGTGAATTAAGGGATCATGAAATAACATCATAAGAAACACAGATATAGGCTATTCATTCTCAGTTTATCAATTCTGTCACATGTTAAAGTAGCTTGAGCAGTAGGGTGGTGAGCCTTGATGAAGGCAAGAAATCAGTCTCAATATCTCTTTGAACTTAACAATAGTGTAGGAGAATAATCGATTTGACACATTTTGAAAGAACCACCTTATTGCCTAGGAAAGAGGCATGCGTGGATGCCTCCTGGTAAAACAAGATCTAAATATTTAAAAGTTATTAGAAGTAGGTTTGGCAATCACTGTTTCTGTAGCAATGCTGCTTGTACAGATGCTCACTCTCTTATGATAGTTCAACTTAGGATTTTTCACCTTTACCATGGTGTGAAAGTGACATGCATTCAATAGAAACCATACTTTGAATTTTTATCTTTTTTTTTTCTCTCTCTCTTTTTTTTCCTCTTTCTTTTTTTCCTCCTTTGGCCGTGCCACGCGGCATGCAGGATCTTAGTTCCCCGATCAGGGATAGAACCCGCTCTCCCTGCAGTGGAAACACAGGGTCTTAACCACCGAACCACCAGGGCAGTCCTTGAATTTTGATCTTTTCCCAGGCTAGGAATATGCAGTACGATACTCTCTTGTGATGTTGGTCGGCGGCAGAGAGCGTAGCTCCCAGTGCCATGAGGGAGTAAACAATCAATGTACTTACTTACGGTCATTCTGTAAACATATAACCATTCTGTTTTTCACTTTCAGTACAGTGTTCATTAAATTACGTGAGACGTTCAACACTTTATTATAAATAGGCTTTGTGTTAGATGATTTTGTCCACTCTAGGCTAATTAAGTATTATGAGCATTAAGGTAGGCTAGGCTAATCTGTGATGTTTGATAGGTTAGGTGTATTTAAATGCATTTTTAACTTAATGATATTTTCAATTTATGATGGGTTTATCAGGACTTAAACCCATTGTTTTATCTGATGGAGGTTTTGTTTTTGTCTTTGATGGAGTTGGCACTGCAATGGTGCCTGTCACATTTTTCTTCTAACACAGTTTCACATAAATACGGTTATTTAAAACTCACTTCGTAGTGTTGTTGTGAAGTACTTTAAGATAATACATGGCACTAGTGAACGAGTAATTCTAGGGAAGCTGTATTATCTAAAAATAAAAGCATGTTTGAAGTCAGCTTATCTGCCATCTGTTAGCTCCGTGGCCTAAAATTTCTGAACCTCTGGTTCCTTATCTTTTAAAAAAGCATAGTGGTGTTCTTTTAAAATGGAATAGTAGTGTTCACAGAGTATTGTTAAAATTCTTAGCACAATCAGTATGCAATAAGTTGTAATTATTCAATAAATAGTATCTGCTTTTAAAATTTATAATCACAGTTCTAGTGTTTAGTATTTAAGTAAGCTGAGCAAACAAATCTTGTATGCTTATACGTTTTAGAGCAACATACAGCTTATTCTAGAAAATGTGTATGGCACAGAGAACTATAAAGACAAATCGTAAATTGCCCATATTTCCAATAGAGAGAGATTTATCATTTAACACTTGGCTGTTTTTTCTTTTTTAATAGACTTTAATTTTTAATAGTTTCAGATCTTCAGAAAAAGTGAGAAGATAGTACTGAGTATATCACACCCAGCTTCTCCTGTATTTAACATTTTAAC
Source organism: Physeter macrocephalus (assembly GCF_002837175.3). Lineage (NCBI taxonomy): Eukaryota > Metazoa > Chordata > Mammalia > Artiodactyla > Physeteridae > Physeter > Physeter macrocephalus. The sequence continues at coordinate 55,845,603 of NC_041214.2, forward strand.
ATTTTATATACTTTGTTATGCTTAATAAGCCAATATTGATATATTGTTATTAGCTAAGTCCATAGTTGATTTGATTTCCTTAGTTCTTATGTAATGTACTTGTTCTTTTCCGAAATCCTATCCAGGATACCACGTTACATTGGTTGTCCTGTTTCCTTAGGCTCCTCTTGGCAGGGGCAGTTTCTCTGAATTCCTTTTTTTTGATGACCTTAACAGTTTTGAGGAGTACTGGGCACAGATTTTGTAGGATGCCCCACTATTGAGGTTTGTCTAATGTTTTTCTCATGATAAGAATCGGGTTATGGGTTATTGGGAGGGAAGACCACATGCAAAGTGCTATTTCCATGACATTATATCAAGGGTATATACTGTTAGCATGATTTATCACTGTTGATGTTGGTCATGGTCACCTGACTGAGATAGTGTTTGTTAGGTTTCTCCACTGTAGAGTTACTCTTATTTTCCCCTTTGCATAATGTACACTTTGGAAGGAAGTCACTATGCACGCTCCACACCTACGAAGTAGTGAGTCATGCTGCTTTTTCTTGAGGGTGGGATATCTACGTAAATTATTTTGAATTCCTCTATATGGGAGATTTGTCTCTTTTTTCCCATTTGCAGTCATCCCCCCATATCTTTGGGTTCTGCATCCACTGATTTAACCAACCTCAGATTAAAAATATTTGGGGAGGGCTTCCCTGGTGGCGCAGTGGTTGAGAGTCCGCCTGCCGATGCAGGGGACACGGGTTCGTGCCTCGGTCCGGGAGGTTCCCACATGCCGCGGAGCATCTAGGCCCGTGAGCCATGGCCGCTGAGCCTGCTCATCCGGAGCCTGTGCTCCGCAACGGGAGAGGCCACGACAGTGAGAGGCCCACATACCGCCAAAAACAACAACAAAAAATATTTGGGGGAAAAAAAGAATGTATATACGTGTATAATTGAATCAGTTGCTGTACCACAGAAATTAACAACATTGTAAATCAACTATACTTCAATTAAAAAAACATATTTGGGACAAAAGTTCCAGTAAGTTCCAAAAAAGCAAAACTTGAATTTGCCAAATGCCAGCAACTATTTACATTGTATTTGCAACTATTTACATTATATTAGGTATTTTAAGTAATCTAGAGATGATTTGAAGTATATAGCAGGGTGTGTCCAATATGCAAATACTGTGCCCTTTTATATAAGGGGCTTGAGTATCCTCAGATTTTGGTACCTATGGGGGGTCCTGGAACTAATCCCCTGCAGACTCTGAGGGACAACTGTACTAGTTTGTTCAATCATTTATTTAAAGCAACATGGACTCATGAGTACTGATTTTATATTTTGCGTTATTAGCTAATACTATTTTACTTTGCTCTTTCAATTGTTCTAGCTTTGGTCATTTGGAGCTCTTTTGGTTGGCTCCTGTGCTCCTTTGACATAACCCTATTGGGCTTGTGTATGTAGATTTTCTTTTTTCTTTTCCTCCCCTTCCTCTTCTTCCTCCTCCTCCTTCCCTCTCCTCTCTTACCCTTTCCTCTTTCCTACACCCCTCCTCTCCCCTTGTCTCCCTCTCCCTTCACATTCACCTTTGCATTTCCTTATTCTCTGCCACCATAATTATGGCACTACAGAGTCATTTTGTATATTTACTACCTTAGAATCAGCCATTTTGCCAAGAAATTCTGCTTCCATTTATTGGAGAATGGTTTTAGAAACCAATATCTAGGCACAAGGAATGCTTGTTGCTCCTGGGTGTCATTTCTTTTAGGCCCTCTTAGCTGACAGGCTGAAAAAAATGCTTTTATACTAACCTATGTATTTACACATATTTATAAGTATTTCTGTATGTAACCATCTCTATCTACATTAAGCTAAACATGAGTTCATACTGTCTCCAACTCTTAATTCATTACATCATGGATCAGTCTAACTTCCCTCGTTTATCTGTAAACTCCCACTCCAATAGTAAAAAACAAAAACAAAAAAACCCTGGTCCCCATCATCTGCCATTCATTTACTTAATTATTCAATTCTGGTATACATATATAGCTGTATCAGAATTGTCAACCTCTGCCCATTACAACATTATTTATTACAGTAAGTGCTTATGTGCAGTTCCTTTTGCCTTTAGTCTTACAGATTGCGGTCATTTCCAGAGTAATTTAGTGACCTGAATAAACCCCCCACCTCCTTCAGTGAGGTTGGTTTTTTGTTTTGTTTTGTTTTGTTTTTGCGGTATGCGGGCCTCTCACTGTTGTGGCCTCTCTCGTTGCGGAGCACAGGCTCCAGACGCGCAGGCTCAGCGGCCATGGCTCACGGGCCTAGCCGCTCCACAACATGTGGGATCTTCCCGGACCGGGGCACGAACCCGTGTCCCCTGCATCGGCAGGCGGACTCTCAACCACTGCGCCACCAGGGAAGCCCTGTGAAGTTGTTTTTATATATTTGTAATACAGTTAGAATCTCTTGTCACAGGCTGCATCCCCTAACCTAAATGATTTTTTAAAATTTGCATGGAATAGGTTAAGGTTCATTTTGTGCTATAAAGTTATATGGGTTTTGACAAATGCCTCATGTCTTGAATTCACCATTACAGTATCATACAGAATAGTTTTACTGTCCTAAAAGTCCCCTGTACTTCACCTATTCATCATGAACCCCATACCCTTGGCAACCACTAATCATTTTACCATCTCTATAGTTTAGTCTTTTCCAGAGTGTCATACATGTGATACACATATCATATATACGTATCATATGATATGTAACCTTTCATACTGCCTTCTTTCACTTAGCAATATGCCTTTAATGTTATTCTATCTTTTGTGGCTTGTTAATGCATTTATTTTTATTGTTGAGTAATATTCCATAGTATAGGTGTACCATACTTTATTCGTTCACGTGTCAAAACATATCTTGGTTATTTCCAGCTTTTGGTGATGATTAATATGTTATAAACTTCCATATGCAGGTTTTTGTGTTGATAAAGGTTTTCACATCAGTTGGTTGAATACCTAGGGGCATATTGCTGGCTCTTATGGTAACATTATGTTTAGCTTTGGAAGAGACTACCAAACTGTCTTCTGAAGTGGCTGTGCCATTCTGCATTCCCACCAGCAATGTGTAAGAGTTCCTGTTACTTTGCATCCTTGCCAGCATTTGGTATTGTTAGCTTTTTTGACTTTAGCTATTCTAATAGGTGCGTAGTGGTATTTCATTGTTGTAATTTGCAATTCCCTGTTGACAAAGGATGATTAGCATCTTTTCATATACTTAATTGCCATCTGTATATGTTCTATAATGAGGTGTCTGTTCAGATCTTTGGCCCTTTTTTTTTTTAATTGAAGTATAGTTGATTTACAGTGTTGTGTTTCAGGTGTACAGCAAAGTGATTCAGTTACACATACACATATACCTATTTTTTTCAGATTCTTTTCCCTTATAGGTTATTACAAAATATTGAGTATAGTTCCCTGTGCTATACAGTAGATCCTTGTTGGTTATCTATTTTATATATAGTAGTGTGTGTATATGTTAATCACAAGCTCCTAATTTATGCCCTCCCCTTCCTCTTTGGTAACCATGTTTGTTTTCTATGTCTGTGGGGCTATTTCTGTTTTGTATATAATTTCACTTGTATCATTTTTGCTTTGGATTCTACATATAAAGGATATCATATGATATTTGTCTTTGGCAGCCCATTTTTATTTTAAATTAATTAATTATTTTTGCCTGCATTGGGTCTTTGTTGCTTTCCGTGGTTTTCTCTAGTTGCAGCGAGTGGGGGCTACTCTTCGTTGCGGTGCGTGGGCTTCTCATTGCGGTGGCTTCTCTTGTTGCGGAGCTTGGGCTCTAGGCGCGCGGGCTTCAGTAGTGGCTCTTGGGCTCTAGAGCGCAGGCTGAGTAGTTGTGGTGCACGGGCTTAGTTACTCCACGGCATGTGGGATCTTCCTGGACCAGGGCTCAAACCCATGTCCCCTGCATTGGCAGGAGGATTCTTAACCCCTGCGCCACCAGGGAAGCCCTGGCGGCCCATTTTTAAATTGAGGTTTTTTTTCTTCCAGTTTTACTGAGATATAATTGACAAGCAGCACCATATATGTTTAAGGTATACAACATAATGATATACATCATGAAATGATTATCACAATAAGTTTATTGAACACCGATTATCTCATATAGATACAGAATTAAAGAAATAGAAAAAAATATTTTTCCTTGTGATGAGAACTCTCAGGATTTACCCTCTTAACAACTTTCATATATAACATACAGCAGTGTTAATTATATTTTTATTGCGTTTTAAGAGTTCTTTGTGTATTTTGGATACAGGTCTTTTATCAGATACCTGTTTTGAAAATATATTGTTTATTTGTGGCTTGCCTTTAAAAATACATATGAAAATAATTATGTATATGAATTATTTATATGTAATTTACTTATATATGATTATGTAGAGGTGAGATCATACTGCCTGTTTATTTTTGTACCTTCTTTTCTCTTTAACATTATTTTATAAACCTTCTCTAAACCGCTAAATTTTTTAAAACATATTTAATAATAAAACAATATTCCACTGGTAGATTGCAGAAATAGCCCCAATTCTTTACTCTTCACTGTGTCCATTCCCTTTACTGTAATTTTACGATAAAACTAAATAATAAACATTTAAGGATTTTCAGGTCATATGGTCTCTGTCACAACTGTTCTGCTGTTGTAGCCTGAAAGATCCATAGAAAATATGTAAATGAAAGGAAGTGTCTATATTCTAATAAAACTTTATTTTAAAAAAACAGGCAGTAGGTCACATTTTGCCTGTAGCCTATAGTTTGTTGACCCCAGATGTAACTTTGTAGTGCCCTTATACTCTTCTCTGAGTTTTGGTGATTAGAATGAGGTGGAAGTTCTGAGTTTAGGGCTCAGGAGGGCTTGCATCTCTGTCTTAACTGTGAAAACATGCCTGGTTGAGTGTTGGAGGAAGAGATACAGGTGGCACAGACGAAGTTGCCCAATTGCCCTGTATGAAGCCAGCCAACCCTCAGACATTGAGCAAGCCCAGCTAAGATCAGCAGAACTGCTGAGCTGACCCCTGACTAACCCCAGACACGTGAGTAGTAAACTTATATGCATGCCCCTGAAGGTTTGTGTTCACTGCATAGCATTGTTGTGGCATTAGACAGTTGTTAGACTGATGTGCCAGCATGTAACTATCCAATTTCTAAAGTTGGTCGTTGCCAGGTTTTTTTCATTTTTTTCTTTTCTTATAAAAATCTGTCCATTTTGCTCATTATTTTCTTAGGAGTGAAATTACTGTCAAAGAGCATGTATGAATCTCAGGACACATTACAAAAATCCTTTCCAGAAAGATGCTTTCCATGTGGTAGAATTTTTAGGAGTGTCTCTTTTACAATCATACTATTCTTGATGATTGACATGTTTCTCTTTTCACTTAATATTTGCTGGGCTTATGTAGGTGAGGCCCAGTCCACAGTGATCTGTTTGCTGAACTTCTGTAGCAGTTACTCTCTGTTCTACTTGGTTAGTTTTTATATTGCCTCCTGAGTTATCATTACTGTTTTTATGTGTATTTGTCTTTCTCTAGACTAGACTGCATTTCTTTAAGGCAACACAAATATAATGCATAAGTCCTCTAATATATAGTTAGTAGTATGATTTGACTGAATTCAATATTTTGAAAAATGGGTATAGTTTTGTTTTAAATAATTCCTTCCGAGTCTGGCCATGAAATAAGAAATCAAGCAGATCTTACTGGCGTTAGAGAGGCAGTAAGTGGGATTTGTAGGGAGAGTTGTTCATGTTGGTCAAGACTTCATTTAACTTAATAGAAACAAAACCTGCATCTAATTCTAAGCTTGGTAAATTTTATGTGAGTAGTGCTGATTATAATTAATTAACCACAGAAGTCGTATGTTGTAGTATTAACACAAACTGTTCAGTGTAACACACAGTAAATAGTTTTCTTACTTTAGGGTACTTATTGTATATAATAGCACAAATGGCATCTGTAAATGATCATGTGGACAGAGAAGTACAAATGACCTATGCAGAGAAGGTAGCTTGTAATCAGAAGGATAAACGCTTGGGCAGTATTCAATAAGTATAAAATATGTCTGGTAGTTTTCCTGTGTTTATGCATTTGGATCAGAATAATGTTGATGTGCTGACTACTTGACAGAGGCTGAGATAAATCAGTGTTCATTTGGGTTCTAGAGTGTCAGCATAAACAAATGCTATAGAAGTCTCCGCGGAGTGTCGTGAGACAGATTCCTGGGTTGGTGACACTGAATAGTCTGGAATGCGGAATTCCGTGTTTCCAAGAAGATCTTAAAAATATCTGTGTTCTGATTGTAGAGTTCCATTTTGGCATTTTGCCTTTTTATTTTTATTGGAGAATAGTTGGTTTACAATGCTGTGTTTGTTTCTGCTGTACAGCAAAGTGAATCAGTTATACATATACACATCCACTCTTTTTAAGATTCTTTTCTCATATATATATATATATATATATATATATATATATATATAGGCCATTAGAGTATTGAGTAGAGTTCCCTGTGCTATACAGTAGGTCCTTATTATCTGTTTTATATATAGTAGTGTGTATATGTCAGTCCCAATAACCCCCCCCCCACACACACCCAGTCTTCCCTCCTGGTAACCATAAGTTTGTTTTCTACATCTGTGACTATTTCTGTGGCATTTTGCCTTTTATTTTGTGAGAATACATAGACTCTGATCCTAGGTAAATTTGTCATTTGCAGAAAGTTTGTTTGGGGTTGTTCCCCCAGTCCCTTACTCTGCCTTCCCTAGTCATGTTTGCCTTTTCTTCTTTTCCTAGGAAATGGTTTGATATTCATAGTAAGGGATAGAATAAATAGTTATGGAGTACAGTGTTACTCCTGGGAGTATTTTCATTTTTGTTAGGGACTTAAGCAAAGGCACATTCAAATGGAGGAAATATATTTTGGGAGATAGCAATCTTCTGAGTGTGGTAGACTGAATTGTTGGTCGCAATTCTTAATTCCTCTGTAAGTAATCAGTAGCCTTATATTGCCCCAGTCCTTATGGTTGTGGAATGTATTTCTTTGTCCCTTAACTTTGGATTTGTCTGTGTGACTTGCTTTGGCAGTGGGGTGTTAGTGGATATGGTAAGAAGATTAAAATGCCTTTGCTTATTTGCACTTGTGTTCCTGTCTTTCTGCCTTCACCATGAGAAGAAATGCCCTGGATAGTCACTGCCTTATCTGGGCTCAGAATGGAACATTTGAAGCAGTGTCACTCTAAACAACCCCGAATGTAAGAATAAATGATTAGTTGTTAAGCCTTTGAGTTTTGAGGGTGGTTTGTTATGTAGTATCATTGGCAATAGCTAACTGATAGTCTCTTCATCTTTAAAATTCATTTCATTAAGTCGTTGTCAATGGATACCTTCTCTGATTTTAGAAATAGCCAATCTCCCTTCCCCCATTCACTGGATAGGGTTAAAGTTAAGATGATAGTGGATATACTCCTGTAGAGTCCCTTAAAGCAGCCTGGCTTTTACTGCTGCTTTCACTGTTGTGAACAAGTACAAAAATTTTATTGGGTTCATTCCCATGCATTCTCCTTTTTGCCTGTATTATAGGCTTTACTGGTTTAAATAATGGTACCTTGGGCAGATGGGGGAGGCCAAGAAGACCTAGCTCCAGTTGTTCCCAACTCTGCTTCAGGCAAGCAGCTTCACTTTTATTTGGATACTTGGTTTTCATGTAAGATTTTGTTAGGAAAAAAAGGTATTTTTTAGAAAATTTAAAAATTGCTTATAAACAAACTTGTACATTCATACCATGGGATATTATTCATCAATAAAAAGGAATAAACTATTGATACACACAACTTGGATGAATCTCAAGGGAATTATGCTGAGTGAAAAGAGTCAATCTCAAAAGGTTATATATTCTGTCATTCCATTTATATAACATTCATGAAACAACAAATTTATAGATAGAGAATGGCTTAGTGATTGCCAGGGTTTAGGGATAGGTGTGTGTGTGGAGGTTGGGTGTGACTATAACGGGGTAGCACAAGGGAGGTTTTTGAGGATGGAACAGTTCTGAGGTTTGACTGTGGTGATGATCACATGAAACTACACAGGTGATAAAATTGCACAGACAGGCAGACAGATACACATACACATGCTTGTAAAACTAACAAGATCTGAATAAGCTCTGTGGATTGTCTCAGTGTCAGTTTCCTGGTTTTGGTCCTGTAATCTAGTTATGAAAGATGTTACCCTGGTGGGAGGATAGGTGGAGAATGCACAGGACCTCCCTGTACATTTTTTTTTGTTGTTATTTCTTGTGAGTATATGATTATTTCAGAATTAAAAGGGGAATTAAAGGCATTGCCATGTGTAAGAGCTAATATTAGAGGAAAAGAAATATCTTTTCCTTTAATAAATCAATATATCATAAATAATAAATGATTTATTTGAAAGAAATTTAAGTGAATATTGATACATTTTATTGGCAAGTTATTCATTTCTGATAATCTAAAATGTTCCTTAGAGAAAAGTTAATGTGACAGAAGAGAGGGTGCATGTGTGTATGTGTGTGTGTTTATTCAGTTCTGTCAAGTGGAATTTATAGGAGTCCCACAAAAGGACCCATTGTTATTGCTGATATTAGCAAAAGGAAAGAGGAGGGTATTAAGTACGGGAAAAGAGAAGAGAGGGTCTACATTTTATGACGCAGAAGGCAACTAACAGAGGACTAACAATTTTCAGTTTTGGCAATCCAGGGAGAACTTTGTGTTAGGAAACTAAAAGCAGTTTTCTTTCCATTAGGAATGTTCAAAGCTGTAAACGTTCACTGTAACATGCTCCCTTGCTGTCACATATTTGGGAATAAACTGAAGTTCACAGGAGTTGGGTTGAGGCTTACTGGTTTGAGAATGAAATCATCTAACAGCCCCTAGCTTTGGACTCTAATCTAATTCAGTGATGTTAACATCACCAATGTCCTATACAAATTTCCCCATTGTTCTGTGATTTGAGAATTTCCAGTGCAAGCAAAAAAATAGAAATTCTTTTTTAAAAAAATTTTAAAGGTTGTGATATGATTTGTCTTAGTACTTCTTTTAGTTATTAAAAAAATAGCTTATGATGCAAAACAATCTACATGGGTTACGGGTCTGATAATATGTTTACCCAATCTGGTGCTTCCCACTGACTAAACCATGGACAGTTGAGCATCAGACCTATAGTATGAAATATGGAGCCATATTTACCCCAAGCATATGAATGAATCTATCAAGAAGGAAGGGAGGTCAGTCATATCCTTTATTGTATAACTGCTTTTTCATATTTTCCTTTTTCTAAGATATGAGGATACAAAATAAAAGGTGCACAGGTGGTACTCAGCTGTCTACCGTACAGTCACATTTTCTTTTTTTATATGGCATCATATGGTAATACAGTTTTACTCTACTTATATGTGTACGTGCAAAAGGAAGTGCGGAATATTGTTAAGTGCATAGGCTCAAGAGCCAAATGTCCTGAGTTCAGATCCCAGCTGTGATCCTCAGGCAAGTACTTCCCTTCTTTGACTCAATCTACTTATCTGTAAAATGGGAATTCAGTTGTTTAAAATTGTGGTGTCCCATTATTGTGAGGGTAATAGAAATGCAGTATTTTTCAGATGGTTTGTACTGTCTCTACTCACATAAAGGGGCTGGAAGTCCAAAAAGGAAAACAAGTGGGCCTGGAGAAGTAAAAAGGAGGATGAATGGGTGATACCCAGAGATAGAAGTGCAGATGCTGCCGCCCTTGAGTTGACCTGCTGCTGTACTCTTGAAGGCACAGAGGCAGGCCTGGATCTGCTGAAGAGGTGTCACTTAACCAAAGGCTGCTGCTTTTGCCCTGGCTGCTCATCTGGAATCCATTTCCATAGCAGCAAGAGTGTCTGCCAGCAACTGTCACACATTGGGAGCCAGGGCCTTTCTCTTTCTTCAGCCTCCTCAGTTCCCTTCAGTGCCTAACAGGAAGCTACCTGGCAAGAGAGCTTAGAAATATAGATTGATGTTTCCCAGCCCCAGATGTTCAGAGTAGCATATAGAAGGGTAGGTGGGGTGAAAAATAACAGGTAACTAACCTGTGCAAAGACTCTGTATATGCACATATCTTCTATAATCAGTAACTGTGTCTCTAGGAAGGGGAACTTGGGGGCTTGAGCACAGCAGTGGAGGGATGCATTCATTTTATTCCTTGTCTTTGGGACTTTGTTTTTAATGCCTTTAGATCCACAGAATTAAGTTGATTTTATTCATTTCATAGCATGTTGATTTTTGTTCATGCAATGCATCATGCCATTCCTTTTTCCCATTGTCATTTATGCCACGTATGTCTACCTCCCATACTTTTATATAGATATATTGATATTCTTGAAAGAGATTGTATTGGCGAAAAGGTTCATTAGATTTTTTTCTGTAAGATGACTCTAGTAGCACTTAGTTGTCTTTAACTTCATTCAAAACAGTTTTGTTAGATTGTATGCAACAGCTGTCATTATTAGCGTGCCTTTAAAAAAAGACCAAAATTGGTGAAATTTTGTGTAGCCATTTTAATACTGAAGATGGAAGGAAAACAACATTTTTGGCATGTTATGCTTTATTATTTAAAGAAAGGTAAAAGTGCAGCTGAAATGAAAAAAAAGATTTCTGCAGTGTACGGAGACGGTGCTGTGACTGATCGAACGTGTCAAATGTGGTTTGCCAAGTTTTGCGCTGGAGATTTCCCGCTGGATGATGCTCCACGGTCGGGTAGACCAGTTGAAGTTGATAGTGGTCAAATCGAGACATTAATTGAGAACAATCTGTGTTATACCATGTGGGAGAGAGCTGACATACTCAAAATATCCAAATCAAGCGTTGAAAATCATTTGCACCAGCTTGGTTATGTTCATCACTTTGATGTTTGGGTTCCACGTAAGTTAAGCGAAAAAAACCTTCTTGACCGTATTTCTGCACTGCATGTGGTTCTCTACTTAAACGTAATGAAAACGTTCTGTTTTAAAATAAATTGTGACGAGCGATGAAAAGTGGATACTGTACAATAATGTGGAACGGAAGAGATCGTGGGGCAAGCAAAATGAACCACCAACAACCACACCAAAGGCCGGTCTTCATCCCAAGAAGGTGATGTTGTGAATACGGTGGGATTGGAAGGCAGTCCTCTATTATAAGCTCCTTCCAGAAAATCAAACAATTAATTCCAACATGTACTGCTCCCAATTAGACCAACTGAAAGCAGCACTCAATGAAAAGCGTCCGGAGTTAGTCAACAGGAAATGCGTAATCTTCCATCAGGATAACGCAAGACCACATGTTTCTTTGATGACCAGGTAAAAACTGCTACAGCTTGGCTGGGAAGTTCTGATTCATCCGCCGTATTCACCAGACATTGCACCTTCGAATTTCCATTTATTTCAGTCTTTACAAAATTCTCTTAATGGAAGGAATGTCAGTTCCCTGGAAGACTGTAAAAGGCACCTGGAACAGTTCTTTGCTCAAAAAGATAAAAAGTTTTGGGAAGATGGAATTATGAAGTTGCCTGAAAAATGGCAGAATGTAGTGGAACAAAAGGGTGAATACGTTGTTCAATGAAGTTCTTGGTGAAAATGAAAAATGTGTCTTTTATTTTTACTTAAACACCAAAGGCACTTTTTGGCCAACCCAATATGTAATGTTATTCATGGGTTAAATTTAAATAAATGCTGTTGTGCTAAAAATTTTTATTCTTGATTACTTTTTTACACTTAGCATTAGGTTTCTGAAATGGATCCATGTTGTTGTATATAAATTTGGTTCACTATTTTTTGTTGCATGATATTCTGCCATATGCATTTATCACCCTTTCTCTCCTCATGTGTTTTCCCATAGATGGGCATTTAAGTTGCCTGCAGTTATCTTGCATACAATACTGCAATGAGCAGCTTCATCCCTGTTTTATTTACTTTTATTGATCTGTTGAGAATTTCTGCGGTATATATCCAGTGTGGCAGGCAGCCTCAAAAATAGCTCCCAATGATCCCTCCCTCCTAATAGTCACACCTTGTTTAATCTCCTCCCCTTTCATGTGGACTGACCCTAGCGATTCTCTTCTAGTGAACAGTATCTGGCAATTGTGATGAGATGTCACTTCCAAGATTAGATTTTTAAAGATCTGTGACTTCTGTCTTACTTGCCATTTCTCATTCTCTCTTCTTTGGGGGAAGCAAGTTGCTATGTTATGAACCACCCTGTGGAGAGGTCCATGTAGCAGGGAACTTAAGTCTCTGAGCAACAGCCAACAAGGCGCTGAGATCTGGCAACAGCTTTGTGAGTGAGCTTGGAAGCAGATGCTTCCCAAGTTACCCTTGAGGTAACCGCGGCCCCAGCTGACTCTTGATTACAACCTTTTGAGAGACCCTACTCAGAGGCACCTGACGAAACCACATCTGGATTCCTGACCCACAGAAACTTTGAGATAATAATCTTGGGTAATTTGTTGCACAGCAGTAGGTAACTAATATACCCAGAAATGTGATTGTTGGGCTGTGGGATATATGCATACTTAAGTACTGCCAGATTTCTTTCTTGGCAGCAATACTTGAGGCTTTTGTTTCCTCACACTTTTCACTAGCACTTGCTAGTATCAGATGTTTCTAAATAATTTTTTGCAAACCTGATAGGTGTAAAGTGATATCTCATTTTAATTATATTTATTTGATAACATGCTGAATAAATATCCAGTCATATCCCTTTTGGTCAGTGCTTATTTATAGTCTTTGCTCTTCTTTCTTTGATTTTTCTGTCTTGTGTTGATTTGATGAAATGTCTTATAATAGCCCTTACTGGTTCTAGAAATTGCAAATATCTTCACTCATTTTATTAGTTGTTAAATTTGCAAATAATGTCCTTCATTAAACAGAAGTATTTAAATTTGATGTAGTTATAACAAGAAATTCTTTCTCCTTAAGGTTTGTGCTTCTCTGGATCTTGTTCAAGCAGGACCACTGATATCTATAATTTAGATTTTCTGAATAAATAAGTCTTCTCACTAAAAACTGTTGGATGAATTGAAGCAGGTTTAAAGATATGGACAAACACTATGCTCTGTTGTTGTCCATTTCATTTGAATTTGCTTTACAACACCACTGCAAGTAGTTATCTTACATATAATGTGGTAACTTAGCCCATTCATAAATCTGGATAAAGATGAGATGTGGCCGTGTTGCAAGTGACCTGAGTTAGGTTAATAGACCTCGTGGAAGCAAATTAATGCATTGGTCCCCAAGTTATAGAAACTATAGATAAAGTATGTTGCAAAATAATAAAAGGTATTTTTCTACTTTCTTTTTATTTAAGTTAGAGGAGAAAGCCCCAAACTCTTTTAAATAATACTTTTAGCTTTAGTTTAAAAATGTCCACCAGATGGCACCAGTGCATGATAAGTACTTAATGAAAATCAGAAGCATTATTCTCACACTTATCTTAAAATCTGTTGAAATAAGAATGTATTGACAGTGTAATTATGGAGATAATTTTGGCTCCCTATTAATTAGTCTTCAAGAAACCCTTTCTGAGGCTCCAGGTTGGGTGAGGTATCTTTCTTCTGTAATTATTTACTAGAGTCTATTTCTTTCACTTGAGATAGAGATCAGGACATTTTTAGCCTCACTAGACCATGAATAGTGGGACTTTTATTTATTTTTCTAGTAATCATTAGGTTATGAGTTAAAGCCAGGTTTGGGAGAAGTGAAACCTAAAATGTAGACTTTTCTAATTTAAACATATCTTTCAACATGTATAAAACCTGCAGGTAGGGAAAATCATGGAAATAAACATTGCATTGCTTTAATTTTATATAATGAATTGATAATGAAAAAAATAGGCAAGATTATCCACCTCATTCACTGGACTGATCTACAAATACCATTTCCTTTTGGGAAGTAAGCATAGAGAAATTTGTAGACTTTGAAAAATAAATATTAATATATCCAAGGACCATAAGAGTAACTGCCAAGCAACAATCTGTACTCAAAGTACAAAACTTTTATACCATTTATTCTGAATGGTACTGGTGACTCAGGCTCTGTGCCTGGGTCCAAACATCCTTGAAAAGTTTCTATGAGCTCCCTCTCTCTTGCCCTTTGGAGACATGATATCTTTTCTATATTACTGATACATTGAGAGGCCCAGCCAAGCATCAGGTTTTCCATCCCTGATATCTCCAGAACCTTCTTACTGCTGTTCACTTGCGGCAGATACTCAGTATGTTTTCACTATTGAATTCACTTTTAAAAAATGATCAATGCCAATATTTCCCAAAGTGTGATTAGTGAAACGATAATCTTTCCAGAAGGTACTTGGAAGGTGTTCTGTGGTTAAGCAAACTTTTTTCTCAACACTGCTCACATTATCATATTAAGATTCTCTGAAGCCTTTTAGCCATCATTCTCAATAGAGTGGTACTTCCCCCTAGGAGACATTTTATAAATTATAAATTTTTGGGAGTGTTCTTGTCACACCAGTTGGTCCAGATGTCATGGACAGTAGATAGTGTGCAGTGCACAGTCTGTCCTGTAAAAACAAGAGTTGTCCCTTGCCCCCTGGGACTTACTTTTGTCCTTGTAGCTTTAAAATCTGTTTATAATTAAGCTTAGGACCTAACTCTGTTTTACAGATAAACACATAGTAGTTGTGATTTTATAATAGTAGACAGTGAATGTCTTAGGAATACAATGACCATGTAAATTAAGGGACGGTTGTATTTTTTTTTATATGGAGCTTTACCAAGAATTGTTTACTATTTCATAAAAGGACATCAGGGGGCTTCCCTGGTGGCGCAGTGGTTGAGAGTCTGCCTGACGATGCAGGGGACACGGGTTTGTGCCCCGATCTGGGAAGATCCCACATGCCACGGAGCGGCTAGGCCCGTGAGCCATGGCCGCTGAGCCTGTGCGTCCAGAGCCTGTGCTCTGCAACGGGAGAGGCCACGACAGTGAGAGGCCCGTGTACCGAAAAAAAAAAAAATCAAAAGCAAACAACACTGGTTGTATTTGAGTCTGATACAGCACAACTCTGTTGCCTATGTTTGTAGTTGTTATATTTTCCATGATTTTCTGACTATGTCTTTTGGTTTAGTCATTCCCAAGATTTACATATTAAAATATACATTATGTTATTGTTGGTCTTTTTGGAAATTATGTAGGACATACCTATGAATTTTGTTTCAGGATGGTAAAGGAGGTGTTACAAAGATACTTGTTTACAACAAGGGCATATTGGATCTGAAAGGGTTCAGAACCACTATCCCAAGTGGAGAAATCTGGAGAATTTTCTTAACCCTGCATTTGGGAAATTAAATTTGATAATAGAATCTTTATTTTATGTAACATCTGTTAACTTTAGGGAAGGCTATACTAATGCTGTACTAACTCTGTCATTAATGAAACTTTTTGTAGTACTTTATACTTCTCAAAATGCCTTCACATGCCTTATTTCAGCTAATTCTCACAACATCTTATGAGGTGCATAGGATAGGCATTCTCATTCTGTAAATGAAACAGAAGAAGAAAGAATTCAGGTGACTCATTGTAGGTCACTCAGAGGCCTGTGCCAGAGCTAGGATGAGAGGCCTGATTCCCAGATTCATGCCCTTTCTTCTGTATCTTACAGCTCTGGAAGTTTGCCAATCCTAGCACAGACTTCTCTCCATTCTTCTGTGCTTCTATAACCAGGGACTAAGTAGGCAGGGAAGAGGTTGACCCCTGTGACAGAGCAGCGTTGGGGCAGGTGAAGCATTCCCCCAGTAAGGGGCTGTCTGTCCAGTCTGAAATGCACCAGTTTCTTATTTCCATATTCCTACTTCTTGTTGCTTGCCTTTCAAGTTCATCACCCTTCTTATATCTCTAGATCAAAAGGGTGATCAAGGGAAGGGAAAGAAAATGAAATCGCAGCTCACTAGTTAAAACTACCAGATGGAGTGTGGAATCTGTGATTTAGCACTGCTTTGTATTACTTTGTTTTCCCGCTATCTTTTGTTCTTCTTGGGGCTTGTGGTTGGCATTTGCATAACCAACTCTAGTTGTGATTAGAGACCTATAGGATGTCTTTATTCTTAGGAAGAAATAATAATAGCAAACAGTGTGTACTACAAGTCAGACATTGTTCTAAGTGCCTTATGTAAATACATTCATGTAATCCTTACAAAAACTTTATGAGGTAGGTAATAGTGTTATCTTTATTCAGATGAGGAAACTGAGGCGAAAGAGGGTTAAATTGTGTACTCAAGGTTACACAGCTAGTAAGTGGTGGAGAAGGGACAGTTATTTTGCCCCAAGTCATACAGTGGCAGAACCCAGATTTGAACCTGGGGAGTCTGGCTTCAGAGAAAAGCTTATAGATTACCAAAGAGAAACAGGCTAGGGTATACTCAGAACAAGACAGGTGGAATCTTGTGGTTTTCTTTTAGGATGAGTATAGCAAGAACTTTTATTGAAGACTTAGTTGACTGAAGAAAAACGTACAGCCCAAAAGTTGCGACTTATGTTTTATTCAGGGAGTTTACTGAGGACTGTAGCCCGGGAGACAGCCCTCAGATAGCTCTGAGGAACTGTTCCGAAGAGGTAAGGGAGGAGCCAGGATATATAGGAGTTTTTGCTGGGGAAAAATAAAGTGTAGTCAAACATCAAAAAAGATTACTGCTAATCACAAAAAATAGACATCTCAAGTTAATGGTTTTAGTGCTTTCCTATGTATGGGAAGGTGCAAGAGTCTGGGCTCACTGAAGTTATTCCTTAGATATGCATCTTATCTAGGACCTGTGTCCTGTTTTTCTCCATCCTGAATTCCCCCTCAGGGGACACCAGTTGGGGTGGCTGCTGTGGCTGAGGACTTGATGGCGGGCAATATTTACTGGAATGGCAGGCAACGTTTTTTGTCTGCAACTCATTACCAAGTTTGAGTTTTGTTTTGAAATCTAAAAGGGTGTCATGGTATAAGAAGTCTTAGAAGGAACTTCCTACCTCTAAGTCTCGCCATTCAGGTGTCATAGTCTCTTAAATTCTATCCATAAAGTGTCAGACCTTTGAGTTTTCTTTGGGTTCAACTGTTAGAAAGATATATTCTTTAAAGAGTAACATATTAAACTAATTGACAGACAAGTATCAGTTACTTAGTTTTGAGCAAAGCTGCAAAGAGGTGAGGCTAGAGCCTCCTGTCCAGCTTTCTTCTTTCTTTCTTTTTCTTTCTTCCTTCCTTCCTTTCTTTCTTCCTTCCTTCCTTTCTTTCTTTTCTTTTCTTTCTTTTTCTTTCTTTCCTTCCTTCCTTCCTTCCTTCCTTCCTTCCTTCCT
>NC_041214.2:55863045-55867685 GCF_002837175.3 Physeter macrocephalus
TTTCCTCCCTCCCTCCCTCCCTCCCTCCCTTCCTTCCCTATTTCCTTCCTCTGTCCTTTGGCTTTGTTTATAGCTGCAATCTGAGTAATATCAACAGCAAATATTAGCAAAAATAGATTTAAAATGAGGAGCAGGACATTTTTATTTGATGCTTGCTGTCAAGTTTTATTAAGCTTTTTTACTGGACTATTTGTCCCTCTGTGAGTTTGGTGTAAATGTATTACCCATCCAACATGTGAGCCAATGCTCTTTTTCAAGCTTGTGTTAATAATAGAGACCAGAGCTGGAACGCAGACAAGGCAAATCTACAAGTGGAACACTGGATGCGGAAGCAGGTGCATATCCTGTCTTGAGGTGGTGGTGAGCATGTGGGTGACTAGAGGTGAGGTGTAGTGGGACCAGCCTGGGAAAGATGGGGGACCAATGGGCGTGCACCAAGGGAGTGCCTGCTTGCTCAGGGTTGGGCCCTGAGCACTTTCCATACAATGGCAAACAGACTTCACTGGCATCCTTCCTGGTTCCTGAATTGAGTTTAAAATAAGGGAGGGGCTTCCCTGGTGGCCCAGTGGTTAAGAATCCACCTGCCAATGCAGGGGACACGGGTTCGAGCCCTGGTCCGGGAAGATCCCACGTGCTGGGGAGCAACGACTCCTGTGCACCACAACTACTGAGCCTGCGCTCTGGAGCCTGCAAGCCACAACTACTGAAGCCCACATGCCTAGAACCCATGCCCCGCAACAAGGGAAGCTACCGCAATGAGAAGCCTGCGCACCACAAAGAAAAGTAACCCCCGCTCGCCACAACTAGAGAAAGCCTGCACGCAGCAACGAAGACCCGATGCAGCCATAAATAAATAAATAAATAAATAAATAAATAAATAAAAACAAAATAAAGGGAATATGTGGAGATTTTTAAAAGTCTCAGTTGTGATGAAATTTTCCTCAGAACTCCTTAGCAGCACATCTTATCTACCTTAAAATAGTTATCCAAATTGTGATTTTAGATATTTAAAAGCCTGATATAAAGCTAGTTTTACATTCCTTTTACTACATGCCAAAGGTAACATGCATCATAAAGAAAAGATAGATGAGAATGATTTTGTTTCAAACACTATTATGAACCCTTTTCATAAAGTATGTAATAGGTATTAAGAACTAAGGTGCTTTGAATGCTGAACAGTCAGCTACAGAGCAATTCGTCACCAGAGCAACTCACATGGAAAGCATCTGACAGATGAAATCTGGAAATGGCTAAATAAAATGAGTGGATCACCGTGGTATTCCTGGTGGCCATATTTGGCCAGGATTAGGAAACCACGGGATTGGGAATTATCCTTCTTGGGCTTGCCTCCTGTTTTACTGTGAAACCATGGGAGATGCAGTTAACCTCTCCGTTAGTGTCTTACCTACGTACTTCATCAGGGATTATTAGCACCATATACAACGATGAATGGGAAAGTATCTTAAAAACTGAAATTTCTGTACCAATTAAGATATTGTCATTACTCGTTAATCCTAGTTCATAATGCAAATAATTTAAATGAGGCTCATTTTTCCTTAGCAAATGGATTCTTTTCTGTTATAATATTCTATTGATAACACTTATTTAAGTAACAGAAACATCAGGCAAACAGTAAGTAGCAGTGCTGCAGCTGGAGCCCTGATGACATTTGGGGGGAATATATGAATATCCTGATTCATCCTGGGGTGTTTCTTTAGGGTCTTTAGGTCACCTGCATTCAGTGCTACTAGGGGCCTCACTTCCTCTAATTTTGTATAACTAGTTTCTTGCTCAGTGAAGTTGCTATTTTGTCTTCTAAATAGTCAAGAGAGACAAACTTCTGGTTTTAATACATCCCCACATCATTTTTACGGATCATGGACTTTTTCTTCTCACATGGGCTTCAGTATCTGGGCTCCAGCCTATTTCTTATAGTTGACTGCAGGTAAAAGGGTATCCCCCATTTTATGTCTACACCCATATGTGCAGACTAGTCTGAGTCTTCAGGGAGGCTCTGTTTTTTGGTGACCTCAGGAGCTGGAGAAATTGCACAGGAGATTCCTGCTTGGAGTGAGCACAGAAAGCTAGCTATACTCTTAGAGGCTCGAGTGGTTCCAGGCCGTCTCTGAGTCCCGGACTTCTCCATCTTGGCTCTGACCCACCTCGTCAGACTTGGATCTGCAGGGCCTGCCAAGAAGAGCCCAGAAGCCCTCTGAGGGGGCCTTAGAACTGACCAGAGTCCTGAGGCATCTTCCAGGCTGAGCTGCATGGACCACTGGCTGATCTTGGTGGAGAGCTGTGGTTGTCATAAGCCTTCTGTTCCCAACGTATGTCCTCGGTGTTCTTCTAGGGCATCTCCAGTACGTCCTAGGCTTCCTGTGATAGAGACTTCTGTCAAAAGTTAGCTCTGTCTGCCAGAGGGGCACTAGCAGCCCTGAACTCACTCTGCTCTCAGGCTGGGCTGTTCTTCACAGAGTCCTCACTGTGTGGTCTATTTCATTCTTGTCATTATAAGTTGCCCTGAGATACTGCTTCCTATTTCAAGGCCCAGCTCAAATGTCACTTTTTTTCCCCTGTAGGCTTCCAACTTTAACAATAAATTACTCCATAAAGTGCTATCTGTGCTCATAGTTATTTATCTGTAACTCTAGTGAAAAAACACACTGGCGTCTAAAATGTGTCTGCCTTTATGCTTAAAGGGAGCTGTAAACTTCTTGAGAGAAAAGATTACATGTAACTCATTTCATCTGTTCATATATTTGCAGGGCCTTGCACCATGATTGGAACAATACATGTTTACTGACTTAAATTCCTTTAAAGGACAATAAGATGGAGATCAGAGACAGTACCACTCTTTTCCTAATTAATTATTTCAACAAATTTGTTGAGAACCTACTCACATATTAGACACTGGCATGCCCTGAAGAGGCAATTATGAATAAGACATAATTCTTACCTCTAGGGAGCTTATAGTCTTCTCTACTTTCATGCCTTGGTCTCTCAGTTTAGTGATAAATCAATTGTTGCTTCTGGTGGTGGTGAGCTGAGCCAGACCACTCCTTCTCACACACTCAGGACATGGAAAAGTGCTGCTGCTGGTGATGGTAGAAGCAGCAGACAGCGTGGCAGAATTGTGCCCTCCTGATTATACTCATGATTATTGTAGCGTGTCCAACCATCATGTACTGTTTCCCACTTCTTCCCAAGCAGATGCCAGATAAGCATCTGTATAATGACGAGTTTGGTCTGGGAGCCTAGGCTTGATCTCCTGGAGTAGATACTCAGGATGGATGAGCCAGGAAATAAGGAGGGGGTCAAATCAGAGAAGCCAAGTCCATTTCAGATCCAAAGGACAAGCCTGGGATGGACAGTGGGGGACAATGTTCAAAGTTTAGAGGCAATATTGGACAGGAATAAGTCTGGGAATTATAGGAATGGAGCTGGAGGTTAAGAGTTAGGTAGTTGATGGATCCAAGAATTTTGTGGTAAATAAAGCTGGGATGTCCACATTTTTTCATTCATGAATTTCTCTCAGCTTGCTGAAAGATACAGGGCTGAGCTGTTTGGGGAGTGATGTCAGCCATATGGCTGAATAAGACATCACTCGTTTGTGGCCTTCCCCCAACAACAACAATTTGGCATCCATCCAGGGACAAAAGTGCCTTTGTGGGAGCTGTGGGATCCAGCCCCATAGGCCAAGGGGTCTAGGAAGAGTCTTGCCCACTCATGTGTCAGATAATAGGCAACTGGACCTTGGTCCTGGCTCTGGACCCTGCAATGACCTGTGAACCGGCTCCAGTCCCTCTTGGCTACAGTCCAGGAGCCCCTGGAAAACACTGTCTTAGTCATCCATGAGCAAGAGAGCCTTTGTGGAAGTCAAAATTTCCAGTGGAGAAATCCTAGCACACCACTGAAACAAAAACATATGAGTTTGGATGCAATGGAGTGGGTAAGAGGAACAGTTTGACTTTACCTGCATCACCCCATCCCCAAGACGGCACTGCTTAGGGCCAAGACAGATCTTCTTGGCCTATGATTTCTCCTGTGGGGGAAATGAAGGTGTGTGAACGAGCTCCTGGATTCCCCATTGTGTGGGACACTCTCAAAGAGGCTCATTTCTCTCACCCATCCAAGGTACTGAGTTGTGAGCTGCATGACTGGGCAGGTGCAGGGAAAGAGACTGGGAGGGCACCAGATTGGACTCTTGGAGGGTGTCAAAGGGACACAGATCCTCCTGTGTCACAGACTCCATCAAGAAGCTTGCCCATGAGCTGCTGGGGGCACCTTGCCAGCAGATCCCCCCAACTGGCCTATGGGTACCCCCAGTGTTCTGTGTGCTTCATCCCCCCCTGCCCCCACTGCCTACTGTGGTGGCTCCCTGTGCATGCTCCCACTGGTGGCAGCAAGAGTGAGCTTGGCCAAATGGCTAGTGAGCATGTGCAGAAAATGGACCTGAATCTGTGGACCAGGGAGAACCTACAAACTTGAGTTTTAGTGCTACTTTTGTAAAAACAAAAAGGAGGCCATCAGTACTCAGCCTGGTTTGTTGCAAAATCAAGAGAAGGTATACAGGCATATCTTTTTTTAAAAAAACATCTTTATTGGAGTATAATTGCTTTACAATGGTGTGTTAGTTTCTG
>NC_041214.2:55867926-55922292 GCF_002837175.3 Physeter macrocephalus
ATCTCCTCCCTCTTGCATCTCCCGCACACCCTCTCTACCTCACCCCTCTAGGTGGACACAAAGCACTGAGCTGATCTCCCTGTGCTATGCGGCTGCTTCCCACTAGCTATCTATTTTACGTTTGGTAGTGTATATATATCTTATTTTATTGTGCATTGCTTTACTGCACTTTGCAGGTTATTGTGTTCTTTACAAATTGAAGGTTTGTGGCAACCCTGTGTTGAGCAAGTCTGTTGGTGCCATTTTTCCAACAACATTGCTCACTTTGTGTCTCTGTGTCACATTTTGGTAATTCTCACAATATTTCAAACGTTTTCATTATAATTATATTTGTCATGGTGATCTGTGATCAGTGATCTTTGATGTTACTATTGTAATTGTTTTGGGGTGACACAAACTGTGCCTATATAAGATAGTGAACTTAATCGATTGTTGAAATGACAACAAAGGATTTAGAATATTACATATATTACATAAACTTAGTTGATAAAGCAACGGCAGGGTTTGAGAGGACTGATTCCAATTTTATAAAAAGTTCTATTGTGGGTAAAATGCTATCAAACAGCATTGTGTGCTACAGAGAATCATTTGTAAAAGCAGGAATCGATGTGGCAAACTTCATTGTTGTCTTATTTTAGGAAATCGCCACAGCCACCCCACCCTTCAGCAACCACACCCCCCTGACAAGTCAGCAGCCATCAACATCGAGGCAAGACCCTCCACCAGCAAAAAAAATTGCAACCTGCTGAAGCCTCAGATGATGGTTAGTATTTTTTGGCAATAAAATATTTTTAAATTAAGATATGTACATTTTTTTAGACATAATGCTATTGGACACTTACTAGACTACAGTATAGTATAGACATAACTTTTATATGCACTGAGAAACCAAAAACTTCATGTGACTTTCTTTATTGCGGTATTCACTTTATTGTGGTGGTTTGGAACTGAACCTGCGATATCTTAAAGGTATGCCTATAAATTAGGAATTCTTCCACAAGAGGGCGCAAGAAGCATGGAGCAGGTATACCCATAGAAAGCCTCAGAATCACTAGCAGGGCTGGTGGAAGGTATTTCTTTCTCAAAGGAGGTTAATAAAGACTAAAGGAAGAGACTGTTACTTCAAATGAGAAGACGGCAACACAAAACTTCAAGGACATGAAAAAATCGAGGAAACAGGACATCACCAAAGGATTATAATTATCTTTCAGTAACTGATCTCAAAGACATGAAAATCTGTACTTTACATGATAAAGATTTCAAAATAGTTGTTTTAAGGAAACTGAATGAGCTACAAGAAAATACAGTTCAAAAAATCAGGAAAACAATACATAAACAAAATGAAAAGTTTAACAAAGAGACAGAAATCATAAAGAAGTGAATAAAAATTCTGGAGCTGAAGAATACAAGGAATGAAATGAAAAATGAAATGGAGAGCATCAACATCAGAATAGATCAAGCCAAAGGAAAAATCTGTGAGTTAGAAAATAGGAACTTTGAAGGTATCCAGTCAGAGAACAAAGGAAAAAAGAATGAAAAAGAATGAAGGAAGCCTATGTGATTTATGGGATACCATGAAAAAAAATACTTTGTGAATGATTGGAGTTCCAATAGCAAGAGAGGGAGAGAAAGGAGCAGAAAGCTTATTTAAGGAAATTAACAGCCGAGAACTTCTCAAATTTGGACAGAGATTTGGATATCCAAGTTTATGGATCTCATAGGTCACCAAACAAACTCAGCTTTAAGAAATTCTCTTCAAGACGCATTATACTAAAACTGTTAAAATTTAAAGACAAAGGGAGAATCTTAAAAGCAGTAAGAGAAAAGAAGCTTGTAAATTACAAGGGAACCCCCATAAGGCTACCAGTGGATTTCTCACTCTCTTCTGATGTAAGTGTAAACCTTACATCAGAAGAGAGTGGGATGATATGTTCAAAGTGCTAAGAGAAAAAACACTGCCAACCAAGAATACTGTATTTGGCAAAGTTATATTTTAGAAATGAAGGAGAGATAATGACTTTCCCAGAAAAGCAAAAACTGAGAGAGTTCAACACTACTAAAATACCTTACAAGAAATGCTGAAAGGAGTTCTTCCAGCAGAAATGTAAGGATGCTAATTAGTAACCTAAAAAATATACAACACACTCTTAAATTATATAAAAAATAAACTCAAAGTAAATTAAAGACTTAAATGTAAGACCTGAAACCAAAAATCCTAGAAGAAAACAAAGGCAATAAGCTCTTTGATGTCAGTTTTAGCAATTTTTTTTTTTGCATGTCTCCACAGGCAAGTGTAACAACAGCAAAAATAAACAAATGGGACTACATCAAGCTAAAAAGCTTTTGCACAGTGAAGGAAACCATCAATAAAATGAAAAGGCAACTGACTGAATGGGAGAAGATACTTGCAAATTATGTATCTGGTAAGGGGTTGATATCCAAAATATATAAAGAGCTCAGACAGCTCAATATCTAAAAAACAAACAACCTGATTAAAAAGTGGGCAGAGGAGCTGAAGAGATATTTTTCCAAAGAAGACATACAGATGGTTAACAAACACATAAAAAATGCTCAACATTACTAATCATCAGGGAAATGCAAATCAAAACCACAATGAGAACTCCCAACAAACAAAAGTCCAGGACCAGATGGCTTCACGGGTGAATTCTACCAAACATTTAAAAAAGAGTTAACATCTATCCTTCTCAAATTATTCCAAAAATCTTGCAGAGGAAGGAATGCTTCCAGACTCATTTTACAAGGCTAGCATCACCCAGATACCAAAACTAGACAAAGACACTATAAAAAAATAAAATTACAGGTCAATATCACTGATGGTCATAGATGCAAAAATTCTCAACAAAATACTAGCAAACTGAAGTCAACCATACATTAAAAGGATCATAAACCATGATCAAGTGGGGTTTATCCCAGGGATGCAAGGATGGTTTAATATCTGCAAATCAATAAATGTGATACACCACATTAACAAACTGAAGAATAAAAACCTTATGATTATCTCAATAGATGCAGAAAAAGCTTTTGACAAAATTCAACATCCATTTATGATAAAAACTTTGAACAAAGTGGGTATAGAGAGAATATACCTCAACATAATAAAGGCCATATCTGACAAACCTACAGCTAACATCATACTCAAAGGTGAAAAGCTGAAAGCATTTCTTCTAAAATCAGGAACAAGACAAGGATTCCACTCTAGCCACTTTTATTCAACATAGTATTGGAAGTCCTAGTCACAGCAATCAGATGAGAAAAAGAAAGAAAGGGCATCCAAATTGGAAAGGAATAAATAAAACTGTCACTGTTTGCAGATGACATGATACTATACATAGAAAATCCTAAAGATGCCATCACAAAGATATTAGAACTCATCAAGGTATTCAGTAAAGTTGTAAGATATGAAATTAATATACAGAAATCTGTTGCATTTCTATGCACTAACAACAATATCAGAAAGAGAAATTAAGAGGACAATCCCATTTACAATTGCATAAAAAAGAATACAATACCTAGTAATAAATCTAACCAAGGAGGTAAAAGACCTATACTCAAAAAAACTGTAAGACACTGATGAAAGAAATTGAAGATGACACAAACAAATGGAAAGATAACCCATGCTCCTGGGTTGGAAGAATTAATATTGTTAAAATTTCCATACTACCCAAGGCAATCTACAGATTCAATGTAATCCCTGTCAAAATACCAGTGGCACTTTTCACAGAATTAGAACAAATAATTCTAAAATTTATGTGGAAACATGAAAGGCCCTGAACAGACAAATATATCTTGAGGAAGAACAAAGCTGGAGGTATCACCCTCCTTGATTTCAAACTATACTACAAAGCTACAGTAATAGTAAGGAAACTATCAACAAAATGAAAAGGCAACCTATGGAATGGGAGAAGATATTAGCAAATGACATATTTGATATGTATCTGAAATATATAAAAAACTCAACATCAAAAAAACAGACAATACAATTTTAAAAATGGGCAGAGGGTCTGAATAAACATTTTTCCAAAGAAGACATGCAGATGGCCAACAAACACATTTGCTGCAGCCGCTATGGGAAACTGTATGGAGATTCCTCAAAAAATTAAAAATATAACTACCACACAATCCAGCAATTCTACTCCTGGGTATTTATCTGCAGAAAATGAAAACACTAATTTTAAAAATTATATAACCTTCTGTGTTCATTGTGGCATTATTTACAACAGGCTAGACATGGAAGCAACCTAAACTCTCACTGATAGACGAATGGAAAAAGAAGATATGGTATATATATATCCATATGTCTATCAATGAGCAATATTCATATATAGGTATATACATATCTATATATACACTGCCATAAAAAAGAATGAAATCTTGCCATTTGTGACAACATGGTTGGACCTAGAGGGTATTATGCTAAGTGAAGTAAGACAAAGACAAATACCATATAATTTCACTCATATGTAGAATCTAAAAAACAACACAAATGAACAAACAAAGCAAAACAAAAAAGACTCATAGAGGGAGTTCCCTGGTGGGCTAGTGGTTAGGATTCTGGGCTTTCACCGCCGTGGCCCGGGTTCAATCCCTGGTTGGGGAACTGACATCCCGCAAGCCATGTGGCATAGCCAAAAAAAAAAGACTCATAGATACAGAGAACAAACTGGTGGCTGCCAGAGGGAAGCTGGTGGGGAAGAGGGGTGAAGTAAGTGAAGGAGATTAATAGGTACAAACTTCCAGCTAGAAAATAAGTAAATCTTAGGGATATAATATACAACATAGGGAATATAGTCAATAATATTATAATAACTCTGTATGGTGACAGATGGTAACTAGACTTATCATGGTAATCATTTGAACATCAAATCACTATGTTGTACACCTGAAACTAACATAATATTGTATGTCAATTATAATTCAATTAAAAAAAGAAAGTGTAGAATATACTGGTAAAGGTAAGTTTATAGTTAAATTCAGAATACTCTAATACCTGTAATATGGTGGTGTGTTAGCCACTTAAGTGTAGTGTAAAAGTTAAAGAACAAAAGTATTAAAAATTTCTATAGGTACCTTAATTTGTTAACAAATACACAATACAAAAAGAGGTAATTGTGACATCAAAAACAAAAAAGGGGGAGGAGTAAAGAGTGTAGCTTTTATTTGTGATTGGAGTTAAGTTGCTATCAGCTTAAAATGGACTGTTTTAGCTATAAGATGTTTTATTTAAGCCTCATGGTAACCCCAAAAGCAAAAACCTTTAGTAGATTCACAAAAAATAAAGAGAGGGGAATCAGAGTATACCACCATGGAAGATCACCAATTCACAAAGTTAGGCAGAAAGAGAGGAAAAAGGGAACAATGGAACTACAAAACATCCAGAAAGCAATTAATAAGATGACATTAGTATGTCCTTAATTGTCAATAATTACTCTAAATGTAAATGGATTGAATTCAACAATCAAAAGGCAGAGGGGCTGGATGGATTAAAAAACAAGACCCAACTATATGCTGCCTATAAGAGACTCACTTCAGCCTTAAGGACACACATAGGCTCAAAGTGAAGAGATGGAAAAAAATATTTCATGCAAGTGGAAAAGAAAAGAGAGCAGGGGTATACTATATTTATATCAGACAAAATAGACTTTAAACCAAAAAGGGTAACAAGAGACAAGCACAGCCTCATTCACAGCCAGCAATCCATGCCACACAGTTCTCTCAATTGGAAACCTCAGTGAGATCTGTGTTCGAGCAGGGGTATACTATATTTATATCAGACAAAATAGACTTTAAACCAAAAAGGGTAACAGACAAGCACAGCCTCATTCACAGCCAGCAATCCATGCCACACAGTTCTCTCAATTGGAAACCTCAGTGAGATCTGTGTTCAGGCCATGATTTACATGATCAAAGGTAAGGACAACAACAGAATGGCCAGAATTGCAGCCTAGTCAATCAACTTTCTTTTTCTGAAAACCTTATGAAGAATATCTCATGGAAGTATTCCTGGCTCTCGTACTTCAGCCATCGGAAAGTTAAGAGTACCCCCAAACTCTTTTGTTTGACCGAAGAGTGTTGTATAGAAATGGCTGCTCCTTTGAGGTTGGCTTTCTACCACATGTGGATGACATGGATCAATCTGCCTTTGGGACTGGGAGAGTTTCCCAGCTTCACCTGGCGCTTGACTCACCTTGTTGCCTTCTGTTGCCCTTTCTGTGGCATGTTTTCCGTTCTGCTAGATTGCCCTTCAGTGACTGAAAGACGGCCAGTCACCACTTAGGCCTGTGCAGTCATGTAAGTCTTAGTACTAAGTGGGATCCCCATATGTCTTGATGTCTCTCCCTAAGTTCTGCACTTAACACTTGCCTTTGTCTTAGGAAATACAGAATTTTGAGTTCCTCTGAGGCATGAAATAAGATGTCTCATTAATAACCAGCTTTCCTGTCCTTGCTTTGCTGTCAGGAGAGAACTGGATAGTAAAACCTATGATTTATTTGGACTGGCTCCATTAAGAACTGACAGAGTGATGACTTAATTCCAATAATGCTTTATTCTTACTCTGCATTTTGAGAATTCCCTCTAGCTGTTCCTCTGCTGGAAGTGACTCTTAGTCACTAATTCTAAACTCACTCCAAGAGTATAAAACAGTACACATCACCTAAAATTTCAGTGGAGTAACCTTTGTCACTATAAAATTTTGTAAGCCTTTCAAAGTCTTTCTCAAATTATTATCAGAAGATTGAAAAGTCCAGACAATTTACAGGTTCTCTTTTTGACTGACTGACTTGCCCTTACAGGTGTTTCAAAAGGACCCTGCAGTTGGTTGTACAGTGATGAATGTGTTGGTTAGTTCGCTCATCATAGGTTTATTGGGTGTCTGTTCTCTGTCATGCTCTGTTGTAGGTGTTGGTAATGGTTCAGTGAATAAAACAGAAACCTGCCCTCATTTAGTGATGGAAGATAGACAAAAAACAGAGGAAAAGAAGAAATTGGTTATCTGAGCGTGAGAAGAGCTCATGAGAAGGAGAGAAATGAATTGGGGAAGGAGATGTACCTTGCTGGTTTGATGGAGACAAGTAGGGAAAGCATTTCAGTTTTAAATATTGTTGTCTGGAAAGGCCTCACCGAGAAAGTGACATTAGAGCAAAGGTTTGAAGGAGAGAAAGGAGTGAGCCATCTGTATAATGGGGGGAAAAGTTGTCCCAGGCCGAGGGAGCAGTGAGGACAGGGGTCCTGAGATAGGAAGTGTCTATTATATTCCAAACCAGGCTGATGATAACAGCACACAGACTCAGTGCTTCCTGCATGCCCCACACTGTTCTGAAGGCTTTATATCCATTATCTCATTCAGTCTTCCATATTTCCCCAGTCCCGATTTATAGATGAAGAAACTGAGGCACAAACAGCTTAAATAACTTGCCCAAGATTACTCAGCTAGAAAGTGGTGGAACCCAGGCAGTCTGGCTCCAGAGTCTATGTGCTCAACCACTCTGCTTTGCTGCCTGGTGTTTAATCATTTGGAGATGCAGAGGGCACTGCTCATCACACTGCACTGGGCCCCTTTGCTTTCAGGAGGAAATATTTTCCTGATCTTAATATTGGCAGTAGTTGTGCTTGTCTTGAGCCACTGGTTTATTTTAATCTACCGAACACCGTGATCTGTGATGGTTACTGATCATGATTTTATGTCGGCCATTGAATACTTACCACTCTTCTTTCTTTCTTCATGTTGTTATATTTTGTCTATCATTGTAAACTCCCTTATATCCCTTTAGATATAGGGAATGATGAATGAATAGAAGTACATTTAAAAAGAAGACTCAGAGTCCTTAGAAGTTTGGAACTAGGTGGCAAGCAGCCCTGGCTCTGGGAAAAGCCACCCTCCAGCTTGGCCTTGTGCGACTAGGATTCCCATTTCTCCATTCTCCTGGCTATGGCCCTTCTCCTTTTGTTCATACTCAGGGCTCCCGCAGCAGGAACTGACAGAAAGGGACAGAAGCAGGCTTCTCTTTGAAACTCCAGCCTGACTACTACAGTCCATGTGGCAGTTAGGAGCATGGACTGAGATCAGACAAACAATTCATACCCTGACCACCACCTATCTGGAGTCTGAGACCTCACATCTTCATCTGTAAAATGAAGGTAAAAATAGTGCCTACCTCCTAGAGTCGTGAGGATTAAGTAGGATCATGTTCACAAAGTACACAGCACAGAGCTGATGCATATAAACACTATGGAAATCTTAGCTGTTATTATCATTAGTTACTCTTCTTTAACAACAAACAGAACAAACTACTGTCTTTAAAAACAAACCACTGTCTTTAAAAACAAACAAAAACCCCTGGGTTTTTGGTTGAAATCTGGCTCTCCACATTATCCTGCCAGATGCCCTGTGGGGCTTCTCTGTGGTACTGATCCCTCACATCTTGGCTCCCAAAATGGATATGGCCTATTGGAAACAGAATAAAACAGGTATGAATAGTGAATAAAACCAACGAGCACAGCCAGGTTCCAACTTACTAAAAGACTCAGTCACTCTAAAGATAGGGTTTCTCAGAGATACTGTGAGAGAGAGGACAAGTACCTCGGCTTTGTCAGCCTGTCCTCCTCCCCGCAACACCTTCTAATTGCTCAAGAATAGTCTAGGCTTCTTACAAAATTGGCATTGACTTTTTAAGGATTACTTCAAGTTATGCAAGAAGAAAATGATCCTGCAAAAGAAGCTCACAAAGTTCAGTTAAATATATTTTAATGAATTGTGTTAGAATGAAAGAAAGGCTTTTTCAAAAAGCTTATATGTTTAATAATTTTTTTTTCATCCTGTAAGTATATTGAACCCTGACCTTGGAGTGGAATGGCCCGGTACTGTGGAAAAAACATGTGCGTTGAACCCGACTCTCGGCTCTGCATTTGGCGGCTGTAGGAAGTTCCATCAAGGCCACGGTGTCCTCATCTGTACAATGGGAATAACACCTACCTCACAAGGCTGTTGAGAGGATTAAGTGGCATGGCTCTAGGAACTTTCCTGGCAGGTAACAGATTTTCAATGATGTTAATCTGATTTTTTGAAGCTTTTTCTTCAGTTATTTTACTTTCTGCCACATCATTAGAAATGCTTAATTATTCAGGATTTTTTACATCCAGTTTATGGATTATCAAAGCCCTTTGCTAATAAGTCTGTCTCCTGCTGACTTTTATTTATTTATTTTTAACATCTTTATTGGAGTATAATTGCTTTACAATGGTGTGTTAGTTTCTGCTGTATAACAAAGTGAATGAGCTATACATAAACATATATCCCCATATCTCCTCATCTTGCATCTCCCTCCCACCCTCCCTATCCCATCCCTCTAGGTGGTCACAAAGCACTGAGCTAATCTCCTTGTGCTATGTGGCTGCTTCCCACTAGCTATCTGTTTTACATTTGGTAGTGTATATTTGTCCTTGCTACTCTCTCACTTCGTCCCAGCTTACCCTTCCCCCTCCCTGTGTCCTCAAGTCAATTCTCTACGTCTGCGTCTTTATTCCTCCTGCTGACTTTTAAAATTGCAGTGTAACTGCCTATCAGCCTGTCAATTATGAGAAATAGCAGATGATTCAACATCAATATTGCTGAATGCCTTGGTAAAATGGTTTTATGAAAAAGTTTGAAGCTATAGTTAAAAGGGAGCTTTATTTATTTATCTATGGACAGATTTTTCAAGTTGATAGTTTTCTCATTTTTAAGATTTATTTTTTCTATTTTGTGCAATTATCACAAAAATGTGAAGGTCAGAATGAAATCACTCATTATTCTATTGCCCAGAAATAACCACTATTAACTTTTAATTTTTTTCCTTTTTATATTCATAGTTCTTTATATGACTTTTTCCACCTAAAAGTCTATCATAAATACTCTACCATATTGCTAACATTTGAATTACTTTCATACTGGTTATACTGCAACCTACATAATCATTTTTCCTAATTTAGACATTAACATTCTTCGAAACTTCTCTGCAAGAAATGTTTGGGTGTAAGCCTTTGTCTGCATTCCTGATTAGTGCCTGAGGATACATTTCTAGAAGCAAAATTATTGGATCAATATCAGGTCAACATTCTGTGTAACATGTCCTCCAACTTAAAACCTAGTCACTTAAAACTTAAAACAGCAATCATTCATTTGCTTGCAATTTGGGGACAATTTGTCTTTGCTCCACATGTTAGCTGGCTGGGGTGGCTTGACTGGGGCTAGAGGATCCACTTCTGAGGTAACTTTCACATGACTGACAAGCTGGTGCTGGCTGTTGGCTGGGGCCTCAGTTCCCCTCCAAGGTGGGCATCTCCACTGGGTTCAGAGAGGGAGGAGGTGGAAGCTGCCAGTCCTCTTAAAGGTTAGGCCTGGAACTGGTACAGAGTCTCTTCCACCATGCTCTCTCAGTCAAAGCAGTCACAGGTCAGATTCCAGAGGCGGGGGAAGTGAGGAATTTGTGGCCATATTTAATCTACCATAATCAAAGAGCATATTGTTGAAGGATCTTTATACACATCACCAAGTCACTTTCCAGAAAGGTGCTGATATGCAGTTCTACCAGGAGTTCATGAGAATTCACACTTACCAACATTAAATATTAAAAAGTTTAAAATCTCTACTTATTCAACATATGAAATGTGGGATATCATTGTTTTACTTTGAATTTACCTCATTCTTTGTGAGCTTCCATATGTTTGATAAAAATTTATATTTCTTCCTTTGTGAACTGTCTGCTCATTTTGGGGGCAATTTATGTGTTAAACAAACTTATAGAATTACATGAGTTTATTACTGACATTAAGAATGGGCCATATTTGTTGTAAATATTCCTTTCATTTCTCTCAGTTAAAAATCAAAAGCCTTTCCCTGTTATTTGAGAAAAAAGTTAGACAAAACTACTTTCTATTAAATTCACATGATTTTCATAAGAGTCTGGCAGCCATACATTGGTCTCAAAATATTGATATATAATATAATAAAATATTTTGGATAAATGTCAGTTTTACTCACCTAACATGTCAAGAGAAACCCAGGAGATAATCTGATTTATTAATAATCTTCATTTTGGAGGGACTGAACCAAAAAAGAGTTTAGACATCTTTACTGGAACAGAAATGGAGGAACAAAATTATGTCAGGATACCTTAATTTTCTCTTTATCCCTTTAGCTCTCTGGTAGGCAAGCCCCTTAACCTCGCTGAGCCTCAACTTTCTTAACTGTAAAATGCAGATAATAGCAGGTATGCTCTGAGGCTTAGAGAAGATGTTTTTAAGGGGCCTAGCACAGGCAGGGCCTGGTCTGTGGTGGGCACCATCAATTGTTTGCCTCTTACGTTCTGCCTTGTGAATCAAGAAGGACCTTACTAGGCCTGAATCTCAGAGTAAGTTCTCTGAATGGCTTTCCAGGCCAGGACTTGGATTGTGTGAATGCCATTATTCAGCTCACCTCTGTCCATTAGTCATGGGTAGGTATTACTACACAGTGCATTGCACTGTGGTGCAAATCAGGTGCTTTGTTCCAAATAGCACATCACGATTGTCAGGCCACAGCTGGAGCAAATGTCTGTGTTGTCGTATGGTATACTCCTTGAGAATGACCCTTGGGGGAACTTCTTAGAGCAATCTGGTGTCCAGTCTTAACACTCTGAGAGTTCCATACTAGTATTATGACTAATAATACCTTTTACTTGTATGTCACTAGATAGTTTTCACAGGACTTTCATGTGTTTTCTCTCCTTTGATCTTCATAGCCATCCTGGGAGGCCTGCAGGTCAAGGAATATTATTTCCCTTATATGCGTACGAAAGTCAAGGCTTGGAGGCATTATGACTTGCCCAAAGTTAAAAAGCTAGTAGGTGCCAGACCCAGTACCAGAGGGCTCCCACAGGCCCCATCCAGAATTTTTCTATTGGATCATATGCTGCCTAACTTCACCACCAAGGACATTACAGCAGGTGACCCTAGGATGAGGAGATGTATAGGATGGATTTTTTTTTTTCTGTCTTCCATTAAAATGGGTGGGTGAGTGTAGTAGTCAGTATGGACCCTGGAGTCATTATCTACATTTGGATCCTGGTTCCATCTCTTGTTAGTTGTGTGTCCTTGAGGAAATTATTTAACCTCTCTGTATCTCAGTTTCTTCATATATACAATGAGAATACTGGTACCTAACTTATTGGACTGTTGGGGGTTTAAATGAGACCATCTATGAGAATCACTAGCACAATGCCTGGCATCTAAGTAAACACTAACTAAAGCCCCTGTTCTTACTTGGCGTGATCTGAGAAACTGAAAGCTTACTTCCCTTTAAAACGTCTGCACTGCAGGCCTTTTGCTGAGCCTTGGACTTCAGGCATTGGTTTCAGGAAGCCTCTGTTTGTAAGAGAGCCATTGTCCGTGGGAGAGGCAGCTGTCTGCACTATGCTGCACTGCACTGAGTGTCCTCCACCACTTTATCACAGTTTATCAGATTGGCCCTGAGGGGATGGAGCACAGGACAGGTAAACACTGATTGTTTAAAAAAAAAAAAAAGCACCCATTAACCAATGTTAACATTTTGGTGTATTCCTTGCCCACCTTATACAACCTTTAAAAAATTTGAATTGAAGGAAAGTAGAATATGCTACCCCCAAATATGCCATTTTGGTGTATCGATTACTTTGGATTAAAGTTACCTAAGAAACAACTGGTGCAAGAACACTCTGACCCTCCTTTGTACCCCTGAAAGCACGAAATAAATCTCCTATGTGAAAGGAACTCTCCGGGTACCAGGAGGCTAGAAGGCATCCTTATCACCAGAGACAGGGAATTTAGGGCTGAGAAGGCTATATAAACAAACCTTGTTACTTCTTCGCTAATTTACTACCCCAAGCCCAAACTCCTTTATCTTGTCAATTCTTTACAAACTTATTGTTTCTTTGTCAAGCAGGGATAAAAGCTGCCTGCTTTGGTCACTTCTTTGAGTCTTATATATTTTATTGGGCTCCTGTACTTATGAAATTAAATTTGTTTTTCTCCTGTTAATCTGTCTTATGTCAATTTAATTATTAGGCCAGGCAAAGAAACTAGAAGGGAAGAAGGGAAAAGTTTTCTGCCCCTGCAGAATCATATTGTATAAAGACTTTTCGTGATTTTCTTTTTTCACTTCATATTTACATTGTCTTTCCATCTCCTTAGTAATCCTGAAAAACCAGCTTTCATGGTTGCATTGGATTCCATAGGTGGAGACACTGTTATTTATTACCAATTTGGTATGTGAGATAGTTAGTTTTTATTTTTGTATTATAAATAATGCTACAGTAAACATCCTTTTACACATATTTTTGAGATCTTCTCTGATTATATCCTTAACATAAATTCCTAGAAGTGGGATTGTTAAAGGTTATATGCATTTTGAGAAATACTGCCAAACTGCTCACTAGAAAGTTGTATAAATTTACTACTCCCACCAACAGTGTATCAGGGATGAAATCATTCAAGGCCTTCCACATTTTTCCTGACTTTTCTTTCCACCTGAATTATTCCAAATATATTCCTGTATAAAGCCTTTACTTCAGATCTGCCCTCAGTTACAGCTACATTGTTTTGATTTCAAACATCCTTCCATGGGTACCATCTCAGGGCCTTTCCCATGCCTTTCTGGAAATGTCTTCATCCTCTTCATCCATCTCTGAATCATATGTCCTTAACTCAAATCCCCACCCATCTGCAAAGCCTTTCCTGATTGTTGAATTTAGTAAACTACCCTCCCTTCTCTGAAGTCCTTCCATCCTCTATTGTCTGTGCCACCTGTATGTCAGTTGTCACATGCTGCCTAATCTTGTGAATTGTTTTTTTTTTATGTATGCTTGCATTGTTTCCTGAAGGACTCGTACAGTACAAAATTACACTTAAAAATGCCTTATATTACCCATTACATACACAAATGTAGCTTTGTATATGTAATTATATTGTAATCCGTATAATGTATATAATAATATATAGTATAAAACTCCAGTGGGGGATCATAGTGAAAACTTAAGTCACCTTTTGGGTAACTGTCCCACTGGATCAAACCCTCCCCATTGTTTCAGTCACCAACAAAAAACAGGTATCCCTGTCGGGCCTGTCCCAGACATCCGGGAGGCTCCAGCCTCTTTGAATTTAAACTTCCTTTGTACTATGCTTATCTAAATTAAAAATGATAGGAACTCTTTTTTTTTTTTTTTTTTTTTTGCGGTACGCAGACCTCTCACTGTTGTGGCCTCTCCCGTTGAGGAGCACAGGCTCCGGGCTCCGGACGCGCAGGCTCAGCGGCCATGGCTCACGGGCCTAGCCGCTCCGCAGCACGTGGGATCATCCCGGACCGGGGCACGAACCCGTGTCCCCTGCATCGGCAGGCGGACTCTCAACCCCTGCGCCACCAGGGAAGCCCTGATAGGAACTCTTTTAAATCATAAAATTATGAAAAGAACAATCTGTTTAATGTCTAGAATCAGGAATCAAAGTCAATTTGACAAAGGATATATGCATATTGCAACAAAAAACCTTTAACCTGAATGATATAGGAAGTCTAGATACTGTTAGTGGTCAGAAATGATACCTCTTTCAAGAAATACTAAGATTGAAAACATCTTAATTAAGTCACATTATATAAATAATTAGTTACATAATGCGAACATACCACAAGAATCTGAAAATTCTATAATTTCATGTTGCATTTAGATATAATGAGTGCTTCTTCATCTTAACTAGATCATAATAACTAGATCACTAATGATCTAGTTAACTTTCCTGGCAATCTTAGAAGACAAGGTATATGAGAAAATAGTTAAAACTGATATTCATAATACTTTATAATAGAGTCCATCATCCTGCTGGAGTAGCATGACCATACTTTCAGAGAGGCACTAATTGTACAAATGAAGAATCGGAGACCTGAGGAGATTAAAACCTTGGTTAAAGCCATACAACCATAAGTGAGGTTCCCAGGTCTCACACCCAGGTCTGCCTGCTCTTAGTCTAGCTTACACTCAAGAATTTCTTTGCCTTTTAATTTGCTTTATTTTCCTCAAAGCACTTACCAGCCTCTGATAATATTATATATTTACTTGCTAACACTCACATGTAAGCTCTGCAAGGACAGGAGTAAAAATCCCTAATAAAAATTGCTCTGGGGGACTTCCCTAGTGGTGCAGTGGATAAGAATCCGCCTGCCAATGCAGGGGACACGGGTTCAAGCCCTGATCCAGGAAGATCCCACATGCTGCGGAGCAACTAAACCCGTGCACCATAACTACTGAGCCTGTGCCCTAGAGCCCACAAGCCACAACGACTGAGCCCACGTGCCACAACTACTGAAGCCTGTGCGCCTACAGCCCGTGCTCAGCAACAAAGAGAAGCCACCCCAATGACAAGCCTGCGCACCACAACGAAGAGTAGCCCCCGATCACCTCACCTAGAAAAAAGCCCGCAAGCAGCAGCAAAGACCCAATGCAGCCAAAACTAACTAACTAACTAACTAACTAACTAACTAACTAACTAACTAAATAATTGCTCTGTTCCCTGCTGTATCCCAGACCTAGAGCAATGGCTGGCATCTAGAAGACAAAAAATAAATATTTGTAAAATGTATACAAATTAAAAAATAAATCCATGTAATTTCAAGTTTGAATTGATAGCAGTAAGATTGGCTTCTATGGCAGCAGTCTGAATAGCCTGATTCCTAGATCCGAGTTCTTCATTCATTCACCCATTCACTCTGCTTTGATTTTCTTCACATACCTTATCACACCTGAAACTTTAGTATATACTTGTTTATTGTCTCCTTCCTTTATTTTAATATAAGCTCCAAGAAGGAAGGGGTCTTGCCTGTGTTGTAAAGTGCTATATCTCCACGTAGAAAACAGTATCTGGCACATAACAGGTGTTTGAGAAATATCCCTTATCATGAATTAATAAGTGTATTCATGTAAGAAATATTTGTTGAGCGCCTACTACACGACTGGAACAATTTATCTTTAGTCTCATGAGGGAGAAAGACAAGTCAACAGGGAATTTTGACACAGGTAAGATTTACTGTAGAAGAAGGAAACACAGAGAGACCCCTAACCTGACTATGATGGGTCACAGAGAACTTTCCAGGTAGGATTTATCCTGAGTCAAGCTTGAAGGGTGACAGCATATGCAAAGGCACTGGGCCAAGTGAGAATATGGCAAAGTGCTGGACGTGCAAATATTTTGATATGAGACTGGGAGTTAGGGTTGGAGAAGGGGCCAGAGAAAGCTGGAAAGCCAAGGAGCTTGTATGATATGCTAGGATCTTGGACTTTATTCTGAGGTCAATGGAAGATTTTTTTTTTTTTTTTTTTTGTGGTACGCGGGCCTCTCACTGTTGTGGCTTCTCCTGTTGCGGAGCACAGGCTCCGGACGCGCAGGCTCAGCGGCCATGGCTCACGGGCCCAGCCGCTCCGCGGCATGTGGGCTCTTCCCGGACCGGGGCACGAACCCGTATCCCCTGCATCGGCAGGCGGACTCTCAACCACTGCGCCACCAGGGAAGCCCTCAATGGAAGATTTTAAGCAGCAATTTGACGTGAGCAGATTCTCTTTATTATCTCACTGTAAGCTTGAGAGGAAGGACAAGGCAGCAAAATCGATCCTCATATCAGCTCCACAAAGTCATCAAGTTGTAGGTTTGACACGACACCTGAGCTCTTCAGTTTGTCAAGCACAGGCATGAGATGGAACTGTACAGCCCAATTAGCCTCCTGCCTGGTTGGTGAAGAAAGCTGGTTATGGGCTCAGCCTTCCATGAGTGGGAGGCTGGGGTGTGCCATGGCTCCATGAAGATGGTCTAATTCCAGTACAGCTCCTGGTGACAGTTTATGGGTATTTTTGAAATGCCTGCCAGGATATTTCTCACTAGTGTAAAACTTAGAATTAAGTAAAAATCTAAATATGTAAAAATCTTGATAAGCTAGTAATTAATACTCTAACTCTAGAGTGCCAGTGCCCTAAGACCTCAGCTTTTATCAGAACCTCATGCCAGCCCAGGAATGCAGGAAATCACACTGTTGTCCTGTCTGTCCTGTAGCTTGGAACAGGGCGGGAGTTGACTACTAACCCTGGTTCCCCATACCATGAGATCAAAAAGTCATCTCCCCATTTGAAAGAGATATGGAGTGTGTTCATGGGGGTAGTGGCTCAGAAAATCAGGTTTTCTGGAGTCATGGGGCAGGTGGAGCAGGCTGGTCTCACCTCCTTCCCAACTTACCACTGATGCACCAGCCCACCATCTCTCGTGGGTAAGCTCTCGACAGCCACCCAGCATATGCCACAGTCCTACACTCTTGCCTTCCTCCATCCATGTCATGTGAAAGGACTCTTTTTAATAAATGAGCAAGTGTCCTAAGCAACATTATCCAGAGATTGTCCTTTCCATCCTCAAATACTGTGACTGGGATCACTCAACAGCACTGTGATGTATTATTTTCAATGAGGTGCCTTTCTTAACTGTCCAAATGCTGTCTTGTTTGGCCCCTAAATCAATAAAGTGTGTTAAAAGTTTGTTAAAAAAAAAAAAAGTTGGTGACCTGTGGCCTTTTGGAAAGTCCTCCAGGTATTTATCCAGAAATATATGTTCATGAAATTCTGAAACATCATCATCAAAACCTGCTTCATTGTTAATTGGGAACTCCCACAATTTCCCCTCTTTTGTCCACTGGATCATCTCTTCAAAACCATTCTGAAAGTGTTGTTCATTAACTGCCGCTAACTGCTTAGCAAATTTTTTTTTTTCATTTTGAAAAAACTATTTACTTTTTTCCAAATATTATTCCAAATACATGTTTTACAGGCCACTATGGGTCAGAAACATTCTATAAAAGAAAGCATTTTGATAGACATTGGAAATAATTTTAATAGAAGAAAAAGCTCATATTTATCTAGATGTGGCTATGTTACACAGGAAGATTTCAGCATCCAAAGTGCAAAGACGAAAATGACTGTGGCTTTTCTTGCCATTCAAAATATAGACAATCTTCCCTTATAGCCTACTCTTAATTGTTAGTTGGGTGCCAAAGAGACGGTACACTGACCTTTAGAAGCAGGGCTTCTAAATGGAAAAGGGGGTGGGGGGTGTCAAGCATCAGAATGAATTCAACTTAGGAACAACCTGGCTTTGACCCCAACCAAACCCAAAGTCCAGCCAGAGGCCTATTAGAAATAAATATAAATTTTAGTATCACTTTTACAGGGTTGTGCCACTTAACACTATTAAACCTAATCAATTCAAATTAAAGCTAAGCACACTCCCATTATTAGTTCAGTCCT
Organism: Physeter macrocephalus; assembly: GCF_002837175.3. Classification (NCBI taxonomy): domain Eukaryota; kingdom Metazoa; phylum Chordata; class Mammalia; order Artiodactyla; family Physeteridae; genus Physeter; species Physeter macrocephalus. The sequence continues at coordinate 55,886,265 of NC_041214.2, forward strand.
TACTGTATAGGAAGATGAAAACTCTCCTTTTCTCACTTTAATCATGCATACAATTTTAAGTAATAATACAAATATTACATTTAATACTTGGAGATTTTTTAAAATAATAAGGTGGGTAAGCAGAAAGTCAAAGTGATAATATGAATTAACTTTGACTGAATCTCCAGTTTCCTGAGACCCTATGCCAGTCTGTGTCAGCAAAGCCTACTTCCACCTGCATGTAATAGGGAGATAATAGGGGGCCTGTGAATGTATGTTGGGATAGAGGGATCTGTGCTTCTGGGGGAAAACTCCCAGACTAGTGAGAGAAAGTGCTTGGTGAGGAGAGTGTCCGTTTAGCCAGCTCACCTATAGTTGGCCCTGTGTATGAAAAGTATGATGTTAACTATATACCTACAGTAATCAAGGCTGGATGGTATTAAACAGACCCACATAAATATGTCCAACTTTTTAAAAAAAAAATTGAGGTCAAATTCCTATAACATAAGATTAACATTTTAAAGTGACATTTAGTGCATTCACAATGTTTTGCAACCACTGTCTCTATCTAGTTCCAAAACATTTTTATCACCCCAGAGGAAACCCTGTACGTATTAAGCAGTTGCTCTCAATTTCTCCTCTCCCCTGCTCCTGGGCACTACCAATCTGCATTCCCACTCTATGAGTTTACCTTTTCAGGGTATTTCATATAAATGGAATCACACAGTACGTAACCTCTTGTGTCTGCCTTCTTTCACTTACATAGTGTTTAGAGGTTCATCCACCTTGTAGCATGTATCAGTACTTTGTTCCTTTTTATGGCTGAATAATATTCCATTATATATATATGTGTGTATATATATGTGTATATATACATATATATATACACACATATATATACGTGTATATATATATACGTGTATATATATATATATATATATATATATATATATATATATATATACACGCTAAAAATAGTGATAATACCAAATGCTAGAGAGAATGCCGAGAAACTGGATTCCTCATATATTGCTGGTGGGAATGGCATAGCCACTCTGGAAAGATAGCTTGGCAGTTTTTTATAAAACTGAACATGCACTTACCATAATGACCCAGCAATTGCACTCTTGGGCATTTATCCCAGATAAAGGAAAACTTACGTTCACACAAACATCTATACATGAATGTTTATAGCAGCTTTATTTGTAATACCTCCAAACTGGAAACAAACTCTGGTACATTCATACCTTAGAATACCACTCAGTGATAAAAAGTAATGAGCTATTGATACACACACAACCTGGATGGATCTCAAGGGCATTATGCTGAAAAAAGTCAACATCAAGAGGTTTTATACTTTAAAACCTTTAAAGGTTTTATACATACTTTATAATTTCATTTGCATAACATCCTCAAAATGGTAAACTATAGTTGGAGAACAGATTACTGGTTGCCATGGGGCAGGGATAGATGTTGGGGGGATGTGAAGATAAATGGAGAGTATGAGCAGGATCCTTTGTGATGATGGAACAGCTCTTCTGTATCTTGACTGTGGCTACATAAATGTATATACATGGGATTGCATATGCATATAGTACATAGAAACACATACAAATGAGTGCATGTAAAAACTGATGAACATTGAACACGGTCTGTAGTCTAGTTAAGAGTATTGTACCAATTTTAGTTTTCTGTTTTCATCTTGTGTTCAACATGTTGCCACTGGGGGAAGCTGGATGAAGGGTATTATAAATGTTTTAAAATAAAAAGTTAAAAAAAAACCCTAGGTAGTGAGTAATGCTTATAAAAACATAGAAGTATCTGTATTTTATTAATAACTTGAAAAAAAACGGCAATAATGACTTTGAACATAAGAACAGAAGTGTGATTTTAGGCCTTGCTGAACATTCTAGGTGAGTTAGAGGGAGTCCTTGCCCTCTAGGTGCTTACAGGCAGTGGGGAAGATAGTTCAGTGAATGGCACATTGTCTTTTGGGAGGTGGGCATGTAAACAACCATATATAATCTCTGAGTCAAATAAATTGAATAATTACAAGCAAAGTGTGGCAGGAATTGAGAGGAAGGAGATTTTAAAGTGGTCTGAGGAGCTGGGGGGAAATTTATTGGAGGAGGTGATTTCTGAAGTGAAGCTTGAAGGATGGATCTGATTCTGAAGGTACAGAAGAGAGTAAGGAAGTTTTTTTTTTTAATGTATATCCTAGACTTTTTGGTTAGTATTTTCTTATTCAAACTTCTTTTTCTCCAAACATATTCTTTCATGCCTTTAGCCTATGAAACTAGGTGTGTTTATATATGGTAAAAATTCACCTTGGGGACTAGCTTGAGATGTTCTTTTTTTGAAGCCCAAAGAGCATTTAGAGTGACTTTGTAGCTCTTCAAAGAGAAATACTTTGAGAGAGAACTTGAAGTCCTGGGTTCTATTGCCATTTGCCTGGAGGTACCAACCTGCAGTCATGTAGCTGGGAACCCTGCTAGAATAAAAGAGTATTTCTTCCACCCTCATAGCTTTTTCTTTTTTTTTTTAGATCAGGAAGAACTTGGAAAAATGAATTGAAATTGAAAACTAAGTACTGCTGACAATAAAGAATATTGCCCCAGATAGGGACACCACAAATCATTGCAGTTAATAGAGTTTTGATTTTATATATACATATATATATATATATATATATATATATATATATATATATATATATATATATATATATATATAGTGTGTGTGTGTGTGTGTGTGTGTGTGTGTGTTTACTTAAATTCAAGCTCCAGCCCAGAGGAGCCAAATTCCAAAGGAAAGCTAAATGCCAGATGTAAATAGACCTGGAGCACAGGCAGTTTATTTCATCATTTATTGAAATGAGGGATTTACATTTTACTTGGGCCGAGCTTATCTTATTGGCAAGTGTTAACTGTATTATTTACCTAGTGAAGTTTTACTCTATTTTGGCAGACACGAATTTTTAGGAGAAGATTGAAAGAGTCCTTTAAACTATCTGTAGAGAAAAGATGCCCTTACAGAGCCAACCATTAGAGTGCACGTGCAATTATAGAAAGAACCCTGGATGTTTGGCTGAAATGAGCCCTGAAGATCACCTTATTCAATAGCTTTATTTCACAGGTGAGGAAACTGAGACCAGAAGAAAATGCTCCTTCTTCCTCAGAGAATAACTGGTTTTCAAGGTATTCATTCATTTGTTTGTTTGTTCAGTACCTTCTGAGCACCTAAGAGCCACATATTGTTCTGGGTGTTGCGGATATAGAGACCTGCCCCAGGGAGCTTACCTAAGGGTGTGAAGGCGGGACTAGATAATTTTTAAAAAGTAAACAAATGAACTGCCCATTTTATCACAGAGTTAGGTGTTGTAAAGAAAAGAAGTACAAGGAGAGGGACTTTCTGATGGGGGTGGGAGGAGCTCAGGGAGGGCCTTTTTGAGGAGATGACATTTAAGCTGAGGCTTGAATGATGAGAAGGAGCCATCTGTGTTAAGGCATTGGGGGAGATTGTTACAGGTTAGAGGAATTGCCGAGGCCCTGAGGCAGGAAGGCAGGTTCAAAGAGTCCAAAGCAGACCAGTGTATAGGGAAGGAGATGTGCTGTTAGGTGAAGAGCTTGAGGGCTGGACCCTTCAGGCCTTGTGGGTCTAGGGGGAGACTTTTGAGGCCACTGATGGTTTAAACACAGGAGTTGCGGGAGCTGATTTATAGTTTAAAAATATTTTGTTGAGTGTGATGTGGAATGGTAGAGGCAAGAGCAGAGGTAGGGAGGCTAGCACTGCAGGTCAGACCAGGCAAGAAAGTTCTGGCCCAACTAGATGGTGGTGGCAGAGGCGAGCAAGAGAAGTGAATGATTTAGGATATATATTTGGAGACAGAACTCTTCGGACTGCAGTTCCTTTGGATGTGGGTTTGAGGACAAATGAGAAGGACTCAGAAGAACTGAGGTTTTTGGCTTAAGCGATTGAGTAGGACTGTCTCCTGAGATGGGCAGGTCTGGGAACAGAGCGGGTGGGGTGAGAAATCATTTATCAGAAAAAAATCAGTAGGTATTGAGATCGAGAAAAACAGGAGTAGATCCATTTTGGCAGAGCAGTTAATAAAGGCCTCACTCAGAAGTTGACATTTAAGGTGAGATATGAAAGGTACGAAGAGCCAACAGAGAGAACATTCCAGATAGAGGGAACCATAGGTGCACAGGCACAAAGGGAGGAAATGGCAAGTCAGAGGTAAGCAACAGGAACTATTGTGGCTTCATGGTGGGGAGTGAGGTAATCAAAAGAGTGGTTTCTGTTTTTCATATTGCTCAGGGACAAGTTTAACACTGTAACTTAGATGTGCAAAAAGAAATATCGATTTTTCTCTCTCTAGAGCTGACCTGAATTTTCTCACAGCTGCCACCCTGAATGGGAGCTGAGACTGAAAGAAGGTACCAGAAATTTAAACATGCCAGTCTGTGGTATATTCATCACTTTCAGATGACTCCATTGTTTTTGCAAGGTGGCAGGGAAGAGAGGCCCCAGGTCCACACACCAGTTGTCTGCTGCCCTCTGGCTCCTCCTGTCTCCATCTTGACAGGTGGAACCAGAGCTCTGGTCTTGCCCTTGTCCATCCAGTCAGGTGATGGAGTAGGGGGCACTTTGCTTACCTGTCTCTGGAGAACTCTCAGTCTGTTTTCTGGGCTCAGTTGGTCCAGAAGTCTTTCCTGCAGACTAACCCTGCTTCCATTTTCTCTGATGCCACAGTTTCTTCTCCCTAAGGTCTGAGGATGCCTGTGATTCCCAATTTAAAGCACTTCAGAGAGACCTCATCATTGCTCTGTGGTACCTTTGCCATCAGCAATATCATCTTCTCACATCCTTCATGAGACAGTCAGAAACCTCTAAATTTCTTCTGTGCCACAAGGAAAGCTCTGGGTAATTGATGCTCTCATTACCTAACTGGGCTGGGCTGCCATTTTCACTTTGTTGCATCATTCATTGTTGGTGCCTTATGTGGTGACATCTTCCCAGAATTGTGAATGGGAAGTGGTTGAGGCTTCTCTACTTTTGGCTTTCTTCTTGACTCTTTACTGCCTGATACCAGCCACTCAGATCTTATGGTCTGGGGAGGTGTGGTGGTGATCCCTAGCACATATGCATCTGACAGTTTGCTTCCCCTACCTCTCTTCTCTTTCAAGTAAATTCTCTGAGCTGGAAGGGGTAGGTGTCCTTCTTCCTTATGGTGGTTGTGAAACGTGTCTGCAAATTCCTTGATGCTCTTTTCATCAAGAGGTGGAGTCTATGTCACTTCTTGTGAACCTGGGTAGACATTTGTGACTTGCTTAATGAAAAGAATATGGCAGAAGCGACGCAGTATGACATGAGGCTAGATTAGAAAAGGCCATGCCATTTCTGCCAGTTTCTCTTGGGACTTGCTCTGGGGGCCTTCAGCCCCCATGTGAGAAGTCCAGCTATCCTGAGGCAACCATTTGGGGAGAGCATGTGGAGATGGGAGAAAGAGTTAGAGAGGGAGGAAGGGAGGGAGGAGCTGGGGGGGAAGAGAGAGAGATCTGAGGAGCTTGAGCTGTTAGCTGTTCAAGTGTGCCCAACCCAGGTGCTGACATGCAAGTTAAGAAGGCTTCAAGATGGTGTCAGTTTCAATCACTGTCTGACTGCAACCTCAAGAGACACCCTGAGCAAGAAACACCCAGCTAAGCCCATTCAATGCTCAGATTCATGAGCAAAAGAAATGATTGCTCATATTTTAAGTCACTCTTTTGGGGTGGTTTGTTCATAGATGACTAAAGCACTCACTCCTTCTGGAGCTCACATTCTTACCAGTCTTTCTCTTCTATCTTAAATAATCTCTACACTATGGCTCATAACTAAACTGTAGGTCCAGAACTCTAAGTGGAGTGACCAATTACCCTGATTTGGGACTGAGGGGGTTCCTGGGGTATGGGACTCTCAGTGTTAAAACTGGGAACATCATGGGCAAATCAAGATGAGTTGGTCAAGGTTTACTTTTGTTATATAAAGGAAGCTGAAAGAATTTAAAGATTTTAAAAGTGGTGATTACTATTTTTTTAATAAGAATTTTAATAAGAAGCAGTTTTGGACATGGATGCTGACCCTTTGTTATAGATGGTATCTGTTCTTCCAAAGGAATGGATGCTACAGAGTCAAAGAATGGGCTACCATAGGCAAGGATAATTGTAGGATATGAAAATATTGTTTAAATGTCTCATAATATACAGATAGGGAAACTAAATCCAGACCAGGTCACTGACTTTCCCAAGGGCTAATAGTGACTAGGTCATGATTGGGATGCAAATATTTGAACTTCAGTCCAGGGCTCTTACCCCCATATTATGTCATTTCCAGTCCTTATCAATATTTGCCACGTAAGTATGGTATAATAGTGAACCCTGGAAAATAATTAGGCTGAGGGAGAGGTGTCTTTACCAGTAAGATGGCTCACATCTTCAGCTCCAGGCAGCACTGATTAGACTAAAATCTAATCTCAGCCATACCTGGACAAACTAAGAACCAGAAAATACATCTGGCTTTAAAACAAAACCCTAAGCCAACTTCAGATCTGTTCTGAAATTAAGTGTTTAACAATCTCATTAAATGTTAGTGAAAAATTGTTGGCTCTGGTGCTGCTGTCGCAGAAGAAGCCAGGTTAACTTTGGGCCCTGATTTTAGGGCTCTTCACAAACGTGAGGTATGGGAGGCTTCCAGGTGGCAGCACAGCCGGTGTAACTGGGTATGGGCTGATGAGCCTTCCTGAGTGTATCATTTGGCAAAGAAACCCAGACTGCTTTCACTAATAAGTAGGAGGCTAGTAACTATCTACACTGCCTAGAGCTGAAGACGGCAAACTAGGTGGGAGGGAGGGTGGAGGAGGAGAGCATTACTGACTTGGCAGGAAACGGACATCATGGTGTTTGCCCCACCTCTGTTTAGAAAGTATATGTGGTGTGCCTGGGTGTGGGCTCTGTGTGTACCTAACAATTAGAGTAGAGCTTTTATCAAAGAAGGCAAATTTCTCATTGATATGACTCCAATTACCTGGCTACCAAGAGCCAGCCTCATCCTGTCCAAAGGAGCCAGGAGGAAACTGTTCTGACCAGCAAGGCAACGCAGTAACTCGGCCATGAATCACAGACAGATTAGGTTCAGCTGATGTGAGCAGGCATGAGTGCATTTCACGTAATGATTACACGAAAAAGCCCTATAATTTTGCACAACCTTTGGACTCATTCATGAGAAACTAAAAGTTAAAAAAAAAATGAGTTAAAGCTCTTGGGATGGGATACTATTTTGAGATTTTTAAACTTTGCTTTTCTTCTGTGTTTCCTCCTTTCTCTTCCTTTCATTGAAGCAGAGTAAAGTCTGTTCTTTGCTTCTGTGGAGGGATATGGTTGGGAGAAAATAAAGCATAGTCTACATGTTTTCCTGGCTCTGTGGGCAGAGGTGGGGATGGTATGGATCAGAAACAACATATTGGCCAGAAACCCCCCAAAATGAAAACTTCTCTGAGACTAGAGAGAGATTTTCCAGGGCTGGAGAGAGGGAACATAAGGGAAACAGAGAGCTCTGAAGTCCTGGGACAAAGAAGGTACATGCACTGACTCTTTCAACATTCATTCATTCTTTAACTTCTGTATACACCATGCACTGGTCTAAGAGCAGTGAACAAATACACAAAGATCCTTGCCCTCATGGAGATTACATTTTAGTGAATATCAAAATATGTGGGATTCTGGTATGCCAGACACTATTCTAAGTGCATGGCATGTATTTACTTCTTATAACCTGTTGAGTTAGATACTATTGATATATTCCCAGCTTACAAGTGAAGAAATTGAGACTTAGAGAGGTTACATAATTTGCTAATCTCATAGCTAGTAGGTATCAGAGCTGAATATTGAACCCAGAAAGCTGGTTTAGTTTTTCTTAACTGCTTGCTTAATTTCTAGGCAGGGCTTTGGGAGGGTGGAAAGACTCTAGAGTTGAGAAAGCTGCTTGGGGCAGTTTCCTGGAGACTTCCAGGCCTCAGCTAGGTTAGGCAGCAGTGGGAAAACTCTGAAATTCCAGGGACTGTCGCCTCGATGTTGGATGTCTCCAAGTCTGTCTTTCCCTGACTGCCTTCCACTGCCCAAGATTCTGGGACCCCAGCATGACCAGAGGGGAAGAACCATGGCTCAAGGCTGGGTTTCCTCCCTACCCAGAATGATGGGAACCCAAAACAGAAATTAAGCTGAATTAAAAGAATAAAGAATAAAATAGAAAGAATGAGGGAATTCCCTGGCAGTCCAGTGGTTATGCCTCCATGCTCTCACTTCCAAGGGCCTGGGTTCAGTCCCTGGTTGGGGAGCTAAGATCCCACAAGCCTCTCTGCACAGCCAAAAAAAAAAAGAAAAGAAAGGAATGACAAAAATAATAGGAATAAATATTTTTTTATAATCCTGAGTTTGTGGACTAAGATCCAGCTCCATATTCTGGGAAGCGTGGAATTAGAAAGAACTAAGCACAGCCAGTGGGAGGAGTTAAAAATCTGAATCTCCATCTCACATTTACCCCTTGATATTGGGGCCTTGTAAAAGGAGGAACTAGGATTTCATGATTGCTAAAGATGGGGACCTAATCAAGTCAGAATATTCACTCATTTTTTCAGAGTGGGTGTGGTCTACTCTGTGTGTCTATAAACATTCCATTAAGAAAATAAATGAACAATATGCAATATAATTATTCTATAATCAGTACAAATACATTAGATTATTTAGTTTTCTCACAAAACACAAACCAGGATCTGTAGTAAAGTTTGGGAATGAACTCTCTGTAATCAGTGCCCTCAGCTTCCCACACTGGGAAAAGATTTTCAAGTCTACCCTACCTGTTCTAATCCAGAGACATAAAGAGATGCAGGTCCTGTCCACATAGGGGAAGCATGTTCAATTTCTCTCTGTTTAAAAAAAAAAAAATTAGAAGTCACTGCTAATGCATTGGTTTTTAAAGCCAACTTTTCTTAAGGTATGAGGCCATATCCCTTGAATAACTTTTGGTAATTCATTCAGGTGGTCTAAACTCTCTACATTATTTTTTTTTTTTTCAAGTTGGATTACTGCAGATAATATATTCTGACTCAATTTGTCTTGCTCCTACAAAACTTGCTATCCCTGGGCTGTAATTGAAGAGTATGCTCTTGTTTTCTTGAGATTTTAAGAATGTCTCTATAAAACTGCTGCTTGAAGACATTATCTGTTATGTTATAAATTTCCCTTTATATAAGAATCCAGTGCTTTGTTCTTTATGGACAGACAAATTTGTTTCCCTTTACAACAAGCAGTATGAACTCATGGTCCACACTCACCAGCTATCTGATTTCCTCATCTCCTGATTGTGAATCAGCCCTCTAAAACTAGGCTTTCTGCTCAGTACTCGCCCCACTCAGAGGGCCAGTGACTTTCAATTTTCTGAATTCCTCCTTCAACTCTTATCACACACGCTGAGTGTATGTCTTGCTCTTCCTCATGTGTGCTCATGCAGAAACTTGCATCACACTGCCTTGTCTGTTCCTAAATGAGCCTAAGGCATAAGGTGGTCTGCAGTGTCAGAGGGGAAAGAGGACAAAGATGTTTGTATTAGTTTCCTATTGCCATTATAACGAATTACCACAAACTGAGTGCCTTAAAACAGCAAAACTCTGTCTTGCACAGTTCTGGAGGTCAGAAGTCCCAAATCAGTTTCCTTGGGCTAAAGTCAAGGTGTTGGCAGAGCTGGTTCCTTCTGTCAGCTCTTTGGGGAGAATCCATTTCCTTGCTTCTTGCAGTTTCTATGGCCACCTTCCTTGGCTTTCTTGCCTTGTGGCCCCTCCCTCATCTTAAAGTTCATCACTACAAACTCTGTTTCTGATATCACATTACCTTCTCTCTGACTCTGACCTCTCCTTCCTCCCTCTTATAAGGACCATTGCGATTATATCGGGCCAGACTGGATAATACAGGATTATCTCCTTACTTCAAGATCCTTAACTTAATCACATCTGTAAAGCCCGTTTTGCCATGTAAGGTAGTGTATTCACAGGGTCTGGGGATTAGCATATGGATATATTTGGGGGACCATTATTCAGCCTACCACAAAATGTTGGTAGTGAACCTGCCAAACTGGGGGTCCCTCCAGCCCCCAGTACATCCAAGTCTGGGAGGTTCAGCAGCCCTCCCTCAGTGAGAACACTGCTCAGTGTTGTTCGGGAACTCCCAGCAGCTCCACTGCCCACTGTGATCTGTGATGCAACAACAGCTCAACACACCTGGTCATCTTGTCTTCCCTTCAGGACTGAGCAGTGCTGCTCCCTGCTGCTGCTTCCTCTGTGTGTGTCCACTTGCACCCTTCCCAAGGGCGTTAGTCAGGGTTCGCCAGAGAAACAGAACAATAGGATATCTGTATGTATAGATATAGATATAACCAGTAGGCTATCTATCTTTCTGTCTGTCTATGTATCTATCTATCTATCTATCTATCATGTCTATGTCTATACCTATATCTCTATCTATCTATATCTCTATCTATCTATATCTATAACTATAAGAATTGGTTCACACAATGATGGAGACTGAGAAGTCCCATAATCTGTTGTCTGCAAGCTGGAGACCCAGGAAAGCCAGTGTTGTAATTTAGTCCAAGTTCAAGGGTCTGAGAACCAGGGAAGCTGATGGTGTAAATCCCAATCTGAGGACTGGAGAAGATGAATGAGGTGTCCCAGCTCAAGCAGTGAGGCAGGGAAGAAAGGGGCAAATTCTTCCTTCTTCCACCTTTTGTTCTATTCAGACCTTCAATGGGTTGGATGATGCTCACCCATATTGGGGAGGGCAATCTACTTTCCTGAGTCCACTGATTCAAATGCTCATCTCATCTGAAAACACCTTCAAAGATACACCTAGAAATAATGTTTAATCTGGGCACCCATGGCCAGTCAAATTGGCACAAAAATTAACCATCACGTTGAGGGGGAGGCTGTGCCTGCATGGACTTGTCACCATCGATCATGAAGCACCCCTACTGGGCATGGCTGAATTCTTATTGATCAAATTCACTTTAGGTTGAATTGATCCAAATGTCAATTAGTGATGCACAGTCTTAAAACTGCAGGTTGTGTGAACTGCTCTTGAATAAAGCTGCATGGCCCATGTTTTATATTTTATATAGCCCAGAATATGTTTTTATTTTTCTAGGTACATATCCAGCCATTTTGAATTGAATGGATTTTGAACTTGAGACACTGCAAATACATGTCACTTCCCAAAGAGAAAACAATTAAAATTTTACAGATTGATTGTGTTTATTACTACAAACTACACTTGTTTTCTCACCTGAAATCCCAAGTATTCTTTTGTATGTGTTATCCTCTAGTTAGGGCATCTAGTGCATGGAAACCCCTGTTTGTGAATTCAGTCCTAGGTAGTCACCTGCTTCTCCTTTAGGAGAGGGAATACTCCTGACTCCAGCAAGTGCTCCTGTAACATCCTGTACATATTTCAACTGCTAAATTTAATTCATTCCATTGTCATCATTATGTCTGTCTACCCTCCTGGATGCTGGGCTCTTCAGGTCATTGTTATATCATCTATCTTTATATCCGCACAGCGAGCATGGTATCTGAGGCATTGTGAGTCCTCCACAAATATTTGTTAAGTGGATTTGTTTATTGAAGGAAGAACTCATGTACTTTATTTGATTACCTGATGGGAGCTTTGCATCATTTTCTGGTTTTCTTTTCTCTTGCATGCCAGAAAACTTCAAGCCAGATTTTATGCTCTGTTGTGATAATAACTACCTTATCCCAATTTTAAAAGACTTCTGCTTATTTTTCTTTAAATTAGCCTGACTACATATTTTTATTATAAGTGATGTCAAATGCATTTTAGAACTACAAATAACATAAATTATAAAGATATTTGGCAAACTTTGGCTCATCTCTGATTCATGTTTAAGGAAAATTAATGCCTTTTGCCATAGTGAACTTACATTAAGAAAAATCAAGGAGCAATAACTATTAGATAAACGTGGGAAGGTGGTATGTATTATGCTTTATTATAAATAGGAAGGAAAAATGAGGATCCTTCCAAGAATTGACTTCTAATGTATAAACTGTAAATACATATATTTATATGGAGAGAGTTGCTGAAGTTGACTTGGTGTGGATGGATATTATGTAGCTGGAAGAACCATGTGTTGAAAAAAGTATTTTACCTTTAGTTATTTAATCGTTTTTATTTTTTTTATATCTAAGAGAAGGAGAAAAGGACATAGAAAATCCAAAGAATTTCTCAGAGGAAAAGGAATATTATAAACCTGGTGAGAAAGCTGCACAGTGGTCCAATTACGAGAAAGGCAGATAGCTATAAGATATATGTACTAAGGTCAGACAGCACAGTCTGAAAGGTGTACTTCTATCACAATGAGAGAAAAACAGCATTAGATTTGAGATTGGGGAATGGTTGCCTTGGCTAGTTACAGTGACATAAATCAACAAGAATATTACTTTGTGAATCGAGGAGGATAGTCTTTGTCAAATTACTCTTGGTTTTGTTATAGGCTAACCAAAAGGCCTAGGGCCAGAGTGAAATGGGAAAACAAGAAACAATAGAAGAGAAAAGAAAAATAAAAATGCTTGATGACAAGCCAGAGCTTTATTTATTAAAGTTTTACTTTGGAAAATTTGAGGAAGTAAAGTAGTCCAGCATTTTCTTGAGCTGAAAACAGACCATTGGTCCAACTTCTAAAGCAAACAACACTTTCTAAATGAAAACAAATAACTGAAAGAATCAACAAAGAAGCAGTCATCTCACCACGAAATGAGTCAATATTTGCTCTTTATGGTAACCAGGAATATCTGGTTTTGTTTTTTAAACCTGATGCTATAACATTTTAGAAATTCTTACTAAAGTTTAAAAAAGGTACATCGTCCAACCTTTAGTAAAAAATTGGAAAGAACTTTCTAACAGTAGGAGAGGTTTGCTCTTACAAATGAACTCCAGTTTTAGAATAAAAAGTGTACTCATTTAAAATGTTTTTGTTTGTCAAAGTTGATAGAAATGTCTAGACATTGGGAGGTGGGAAAGGAACATGCCTGTGGAAAGTGCTGGGGTGGGAAAGGAAGCTCCGAGGGGGTTGGCTGAGCTTGGCCTGTAGTGAGAGCTCTCCTCCTTGACAGTTGCTCTCAAAGGGCACAAAACATTTAGGCTTCATAATATTTGAAATTTCCTATATTCATTATTAACATTTAATCATGAAATTTCACATGCAAATCCACATTTCTGATTTCTCTTGAAAAATCTGATAGCATTCCACAATAGTAGCTCTCACTGAGTAAGACTGAATAGTGGCTGCTCATTTGGGACAGAGCCAGTTCCCCATTGTCCATTCCCCTCTCACCCTTTTATTTTCTCCAGACGTGGAGGCTGAATGTCAATTGTAATCCATCCATCCATGTGATGGTTATTTGTCTGATGGTAGAATTAACAGAATATTGGAATATGTCCGATAACCTCATTTGTATCAAAAAGCATGATGCAGACCAAGCTGCCACATGATTCAAGAACAGTGGGAGAAAGCATATTTCCTTGTGGAAGTGAGAGTATCCTAGGGATTCATATGCATTTAAATAGATCTCTACATAAATCACCTACATGTTTTGCTCATTTACTCACTTATAGACTTTGTGTTTAAGATACCCAGTTTAGCTTTTGTACCTGTGATCTTATCTTCAGGCACGGATCATCCCTGAGGCTGAAATAGTATGTTTATTATTCCAAGAGACATTCCCCTTTTCTTTCTTTTCAATGAAACTCTGAGATTTTTTATGGTGGCAAGGTGTGTATAGCTGGGTCTATGCCTAAATTTTTAATCACATTCCTGTATTTCTCAGCTTCCCTTGTTTCTAGCCATGTAACCCAGTTCTAACCAATGAGATGTAGGCAGAGGATGCTGATGAGCGGGGAATATTTTATTTCTCTATAAAAGAGGACAGGCACAGTTGGTTTGGCCCTTGACCATTCCCCCTTTCTTCCTGCTTTGAAATGAACAAGTTCTCTGGAGGTGCAAAAGCTACCTTGTTCCCATGGGGAGATAGCCATGGGAGCAAAAGCCAATCTGTGAAGAATACTGAGCAGAAATAAAGCAAGAGTCTTGGCCCTTGGGTGCGACTGACTAGCTAAACCAATTGCCAGTACCTGTTTAGTTTTGGTTATATGAGAAAAATAAATCCTTCACTGTTTAATTCATGGTTGTTCAGCTTTTCTGTTACTTGCAGACAAAGGCATTCCTAGTCAATACATTCCTTTTCCCTCTCCTCCACTCATATATGCACAATGCTTCCCACCATTCCTGTACATCTCACATTTGCCAAATTATGCCAACATCCCAGTTCAGTTCCTACTGGACAATATTTGCAAGGCATGGCACTTGGAGTGAGGGTTCTACGAAGATAAGACAAATTCTTTGTCTTTAAATAGCTTGTTATCTAGAAGGGAAAATTAGATACATGCACACATAATTGCAACACAAAGTAGAATAAGACAGTGTTATGGAAATGCAGGTTGTCATGGCGTGTTCGGGGTGGGGGGGTGACATAAGTGCATTTTTTGGTTCACAACCTCCTTGAGAGCTTCCTGGGTGTAATCTGAAACTGGCTCCCATACACAGGGGGCAGCAAGAGACTCAAGAAAGAGGCAAATCACTCCACATTGGTAGGTGGCAAATTAAATAAAGAAGGGAACAAACCTACAATGCTCGTTTTGGGTGGCCACAAGATGAGTAGATTTCCGTACCCGCCCACCAGAATCTTAAAATGGAGGGCAGCTTTTATTATTAGAGACCTTTCAGTGTTCACTAATATCTTTAGCCTTCCTGAAGGCTTGCTGGGTGAATTTAGTAAGGGCTTCTATGTGTGCTATAAATGTCCTCCAGGCCAACAGAGGGAACAAACAGTGGCCAAATGATTGTACCAGTGGAAAACAGAACATGCCCCCCTGGCCTTCAAGAGAGGGAGGCTGGCAGCTTTAGGAAACTGACCTGGTTGTGCACACCATACGTGCTGGCTGGGGAGGCAGCAATCTCAGGCACGAGGAGACGGACTGGGGGTAAGATATACCAGACCAGGACCCCAACCTTCTCCCCTCTTTCAGTGGTGTGTGTTCCATTCCAAGTATAATGTGTTTCAACAGGTCCAGCTTGCAGCAGGACAATGGGATCCCTGAGGAGATTGCATAGTTTCCTTTCACCCAGGGGTGCAAAGTCTCTGACCTGGGTGAGACATCCTATTGCGAATTCCAGGAGACAATTCCCAGGTGTAATGGGGCCCGGTGTTCTCAACAGCATAGCAGGTTGATCCATGGTGAGAGTTGGGGCAATGGCTTTTTCCTGCCATTTCCATACCTCCACAGTATTGGGTGCCTTGGCAGAGGTCCCTAGTCTGGCATATGGGACAACAGGCCATACTGGTTGATCAGTCAAATGTATTAAAGCCGAAGACAGTCCTTTAGTTCACGCTGCCAACGTGATTCTACTTGATAGTAATTTAATCTGCTGTCTTAATATTCCATTTTTCCTTCCTACCAGCCCTGTTGCTTGCATATTGTAGGGGAGATGGAACCTCTATTTAATGTCATGTTCTTTTGCCCAGTCTTGCACATCATGACCTTTGTAATGTGATCACTGATCACTATCACTGATATTCAAAAAGAGTATCCATACATGGTACTCAGCTTCTCTAATCCCCTAACAGTGGTAGCCTGGTTTGTGTGGCTTAGGTTAAACCAGACTCAGGGTCCATACAAACCAAGACATATTTAAATCCTCACTTGCAGGGAAGGGGCCAATATAATCAATTTGCCAATCCCTCCCCAGTTGGGAACTGCAGTGGATGGGTCCAATCATCCATAATGTTGCCTTGCGCATTGCTTAGAACACACAGGACATGTTGTTACTGCCATTAACCAAGTCACTGTATTTCAAGGGCAATTTGACATCCTTGGCAATATGCCATCCTACCCAAGCATTGTGGTGGCTGCTCCTTTTACACACCCAAATCTGCTGTATCTACTAAAGGGTCAGTTGCTAGGGTTTGTATCTGAGCTGGACCATCAGCTTCCTGATTGCCAGAGAGTGTCAGTGCCTTATGAGCTGGGATACGGAAAAGAATGAGGATTGCCTCAGGCTCTTGGAGGCAAACCCAAATGTCCCTCCACACATCCTGACGGACAAGGACCCACTCATGAATCATATGCCCTTGTTTCCCATTGTCCAGAGCTGGGACCAAAATCCGAGGGGCACTCTGCCCCTCTGTTGTCTCTGTCACAGTGCCTGACCCATACCTTCTGGAGTCACAGACACCTCTAACCCAAATGCTAGTTCTGCTTGGTAGATGTGCAGAGCTTTCATCTGTTTCACTAGTATTTTTGCCTTCTCAAAGGTGGCTTGCTGCTCTGATCCCCAGTCCCAAATGTGCCCTTTCTTTACCAGGTGGAGACATTGTGCTGGGTAGGGAATAAAAGTCCTCTAAAACCCTAAAATCCCTACAAAGGCTGGCATCTCTTTCACATTCTTAGGGGTTGGATAGGCTTGCATCTTAAACACAGCTTCTGGGACAACACATGTCTTACCCGACCGAACAACTCCCCCAAAAGCTTTGTGGTGGTGCCTGGGCCTTGACTTTTCTGTAAGTTCACTGCTCATCTTCTCCCTTGCAGATATTCTAGCAAAGCCTGCAGAGTGACTGCAGCAGAAGCAATCATCAATGTAATGGGCCATTTTACTAATGTGGGGAAGGGGAACAGGGACAGGTCTTGGCTACCATCCCATGACATATTGTGGGGCTGTGCAGGTAGACTTGGGGAAGCACTTGAAAGGTCCATTATTGCCCCTCCCATATGAAGGCAAATTGATCTTAGTTATCAGAAACCTGGACTTGTCAAAATCTTTTCCATGAATCTCCTTGAATATAAAGCACTTTTTCAGTAACAGTTTGTCAAAGCATCAGAGTAAAACAATAACTGCCTGCAAATGACAAAAGACAAAAAATTGCCCTGGTTAAAGATCTGATTAGAGTTCATTATAATGCAATTGTCAAGAGAATCTGGTTATTTTTGTGACATACATTTTTAAATTATGACTGATAACATTATACCAAGACATGTCAGGTTTTTAGGAATTTCATACAAGTATACCCTAAAGAAAGTGTACCACTTCTTAAATTTGACAATGCTTCCCATGAAATTTAACATATACAAAAAGTCATATGGTTGTAAAACACTTAGTTTCTTTAATAGAGAAGGCTCAGTTTTCTTAAGTAATCAAGGACCTGATAAAGACAAAACACAAAATCTTTGTTTTCTAGACAGATTACATTAAAGGCAAAGAAAAACCTTTATTTATAATTTCTTACTAGAGCAAACCAATAATCTAAGAAAACTGTCCTTTTAACAGAGAGAAAACCAAATTCTAATTTTGCAGTGTACTTTTGATATTAAAACTCTCCTTTTTTTTTCTTTTTAACTTAAATCTATTTCAACTTTAGCTTGACTACACATAACATTTCTTTTTCAATATTTTTTTCTGCGAAACTGCAACTTCCTATATCCATTCAGCTTTTGTCCTATCTTTTTTTTTTCCCAATCTTGGAACAATCATTTTACTTTAGGACAAAACTGCTTTCTTTTTTTCTTTACCAAAACAAATAAACAAGGCCTTTATCTAAAAAAACACATGTGCTATTTTTTTTACTTACTTTTCTTATACAGTCATTTTTCTTCACCCTTATTATTTCTAATAGATTTGTAAAATACCTTATCTCTTTTACACATAAATTTTGGTAATACCCTCTGCAGGTAGAAAAACATCACACATTCACAATACACATCTATAGACATATTACGTAAACATACAGACAGACACAAACAGAAACTCCATGGCTTTCATTCCAAAACTTAAGCCATGAATCAGGTACCCACTCACATGACTAAAGCTTTTTACTGTTATTTGTGATCTTATGGAGGCTGTGGACTAGATTTTTGGGCAAAGGAACTTCTACAGCAGTCTGTATTTTAAAAAAGCCTCTTTTTAAAAAAAATTTTTTTTACAGTCTCCGTGGGCATGTTTTGGTTATCTCCAGGGTGTTTATATTTCAAAGACATGATAAGATTTACAACTTCAGAAGACAGAGAAAGAATGTAAGTTTTCTCCTAGGGGTTTTGAGGTAATTGCTATTTAAAATTTTCCTTTGTAATAGGATGGAACAGGGTGTTTCACCTGCTTCCTCATCAATCACCATAACATTATCCTCTTTATTCTCATCACATTCCCAGGAATTCCACCCCTTAGCGTCTCAGTCAGGCTTCGTCACAAGCACTTGAAGCTTAATCCACAGCAACTTGCACCCTTCTAGCTCTGCAAAATGGTACACTAAGGTCTCCAATTTATTATCCTGCTCTCCCACCTTGTCTGGCAGCCCTGAAGCTAGCAGAGTAGTGGGCAACTGCATGTCTTTCTCTAACCTCAGCTTTTCTTCTAACTCTCTAACTCAAGCTCCAGCCTCCAGTTGGGCACTGATGTCCAGCTGAACTGCCCACAGTAGAGTGCAGCCTATTGCAAGAGCCCTTCATTTCCCTTCTTTGCTGCAGTGTGCTGTGTGCAGTTTCTCAAGCAAAAAATGACAGCTGGCATTTTGGGGACATCCCCATACTCATGGAGCAGTCCACAAGCATCTAACATATGGGCCGCCCTTCCCCACATGAAGGTTTTTTTTTTTTAACATCTTTATTGGAGTATAATTGCTTTACAATGGTGTGTTAGTTTCTGCTTTATAACAAAGTGAATCAGCTATATGTATACATGTATCCCCATATCTCGCCCCTCTTGCGTCTCCCTCCCACCCTCCCTATCCCACCCCTCTAGGTGGTCACAAAGCACAGAGCTGATCAGCCTGTGCTACGTGGCTGCTTCCCACTAGCTATCTGCTTTACATTTGGTAGTGTATATATGTCCACACACCTGAAGATTGATGGCTAACTCAGGATTTCCCATGTGGATGCCTCTTTCCCAAGGCTAGGGAATTTAAGAGGTTTGTATGGGCCACCCCTCCCCACACAGTGGTCCATGGCCACCTCAGGATTTCCCCTATGGATGCCTTTTTCCCAAAGCCCATTTCTTTGGTCTCCTGCCTGGCTTGCCAATTATAGGTTTGCAATCTCCTCAGGAGCTTCCTGGGTGTAATCTGAAACTGACCCCTGTACACAGAGGGCTGGGAGAAACCCAAGAAAGAGGTAAATCACTCCAGATTGGAGGGTGGCAGGTTTAATAAACAAGGGAACTCACTTACAAGGCTTGTCTTGCTCAGCCGCGTAGATTTCTGCACCCACCTGCCAGAATCTGAAAAGTTTATATAGAGGCCTAAACTGGGTTCAGTCATATACACTGTCCAGATGGTGTCAGGAATACCTTGCTTTCCCTGTGTCCTTGGAGCAGTTCCCACTGTGGGAATGGTAGGTAGAGTGTACATTCCAAGGACAGGGGAGGGGGTAAGAAGGTTTCAGCTCAGCGGTCATGTCTTTTCGATGACCTTCCCCAGCACTACTGCACCTAGTTCCTGGCTGGAGCTGTCAGGAGAGATTTCCTAAAGAAGTTGGGATTTGAGATGAGTCTTGAATGTTGGATAAAACTTTAGAGACTGGCAGGAGGAAAGTCATGGGGGTAGGAACATGTGGATCATCCTGGGGAGCGTGGGTTCTGCAGCTCCCTGCTCCCACACTCCAGGCCCACTGGCCTCTGTTGTTCTTCCAATGAGCAAGCCTGTCCCAGCTCTGCGTCCTCACACGTGCTCTTCCTCCTGCTTGAGTCTTCCTTCTCCTCCAGTCTGCTGGCCACCCTGAGAATAATGTTTCCTTAGAGAGAACGTCTCTGAGTACCCAAACAAGTAAGTCGCAACTGCTTTCTCTCTCGTACTGTATTCTTTGCCTTTACAAAGTTTATATGCTCATTTGTTTAGCAATTGTTAATATTTATTGAAGACCTATTGTATTCCAGGCACTGGATTCCTTTAGTAGCTACATTAGTGAATAAAAAAGTCAAGTCCTGGGCTTCCCTGGTGGCGTAGTGGTTGAGAGTCTGCCTGCTAATGCAGGGGACACGGGTTCGAGCCCTGGTCTGGGAGGATCCCACATGCCGCAGAGCAACTAGGCCTGTGAGCCACAACCACCGAGCCTGCGCGTCTGGAGCAGGTGCTCCGCAACAAGAGAGAGGCCCGCGCACCGCGATGAAGAGTGGCCCCCGCTTGCCGCAACTAGAGAAAGCCCTCGCACAGAAACGAAGACCCAACACAGCAAAAATAAATAAATTTTTAAAAAACCCCAAAAAACAGTCAAGCCCATGCTTGTACCTTCAGATAGAGGGACAGACAATAAACAAGCAAGCACACAAAATTGTTATCTATTGTGTTAAATGCAAGGAAGGAAATAAGTGTAATCTGCTTGGGAGAAACCTGGGTGCTGTTTATTAACTCTGTTAATAATAGGACATATTCAGATGACTTTGTAATGATAATAAAGATAATATACAGAAGGAGCTAAATAGAATGACTGACACATAGTACTAAAATTAGTAGTTACAAATTTGTGTGTGTTTCTAAGTAAACATTTTATTGAAATACATATACAGGAGAGAACACAAAAGTGTGTGCTTCTAGAATTTTTATAAGTGAAACACACATAGGTAACCAGGCCCAGATCAAAAAACAGAATATGACTGACTCAAAGCCCCATCATGTTTCCTTCTAGTCACTTTTCAACCTGAAGGGTAATTACTATTTTGACCTCCAACAGTATAGAATGATTTTGCCAGCTTTTTGAACTTTACGTAAATAAATTTAAGAGGTATGTATCCCTTTGTGCTTGTTTCTTTTTCCCTCTTAATAAATGATGTATTTAAGAGTGTGGGAATTTTAAAAAATTATATAAATTTCAGGTGTACAGCATTATAATTTGACATCTATATACACTATAAAGTGATCACCACCACCAGTCTGGCCATCCTGGGAATAATGTTTCCTTAGAGAGAAGAAGACATATAGTTGACCCTCTTTGACTATTTTGCCCACCTTCCAAACCCCTTCTCCTCTGGTAACCACTAATCTGTTCTCAATATTTATTTATTTATTTATTTTAAAATCTGTTTGTCGTGTTTGTTTTTTTAGATTCCACATATGAGTGAAATTACATATTTGTCTTTTGCTGTCTGACTTATTTTATTTACTATAGTACTTCCAAGGTTCATTTATTTTGCCCCAAATGGCAGGATTTCACTCTTTTTTTCACTCTTTTTAATATATATGTGTGTATATATATATATATATATATATATATATATATATATATATAGTTGGCCCAAAAGTTCATGGGTTTTTGTAAGATGTTACGGCAAAACCCGAACGAACTCTTTGGCCAACCTTTTATATATATATATATATATATATATATATACACACACACACACACGTGTATATTTATATACATACATATATACACATATACCACTTCTTCTTTATCCATTCATCCATTGATGGACCCCCTAGGTTATTTCCATATCTATTGTAAATGACAATGCAATGAACATAGGGGTGTATATATCTTTTCAAGTTAGTGTTTTTGTGTTTTTTGGATAAATACCCAGAAGTGGAATAGCTGGGTCATATGGTAATTCTTTTCTTAATTTTTTGAAGATCCTCCATACTGTTTTCCATAATGACTGCACAAATTTACAGTCCCACCAACAGTGCACAAGGGTTCCCTTTCCTCCACATTTTCTCCAACATTTGTTATTTCTTGTCTTTTCCATAATAGCCACTCTAACAGGTGTGAGGTGATATCTCATTGTGCTTTTGATTTCCCTGATGATTAGTGATGTTGAGCATCTTTTCATGTGTCTGTTGGTCATCTGTATGTCTTCTTTGGAAAAATGTCTATTCATATCCTCTGCCTATTTTTTAATCAGGTTAATTTTTTGTTGTTGAGTTGTGTGATTTCTTTATATATTTTGGATATTAACCCCTTATTGGATATATGATTTGCAAATATCTTCTTCCATTCAGTAGTTTGCCTTTTCATTTTGTTGATTGTTTCCTTCACTATGCAGAAGCTTTTTAGTTTGATGTAGTCCCATTTGTTTATTTTTGGTTTTGTTTCCCTTGCCTGAGGAGACATATTCAAAAAAATATTGCTAAAATTGATGTCAAAGAACATACTACCTTTGTTTTCTTGTAGCAGTTTTACAATTTCAGGTCTTACATTTAAGTCTTTAATCCATTTTGAGTTTATTTTTGTACATGGTGTGAGAAAGTAATCCAGTTTGATTCTCTTGTATGTAACTGACCAGTTTTCCCAGCACCATTTATTGAAGAGGCTGTCTTTCTTCCATTGTATGTTCTTGCCTCCTTTATTAGATTAATTGCCCATATAAGTGTGGGTTCCTTGGACCCTCTATTCTGTTCCATTGATCTCTGTGTCTGTTTTTGTGTCAGTGCTGTAATGTTTTTGATTACTATAGCTTTGTAGTATAGTTTGAAATCAGGGAGTGTGATACTTCCAGCTCTGTTCTTCTTTCTCAAGACTTTTTTTGCTATTCAAAGTTTTTGTGGTTCCATACAAATTTTAGAATTATTTGTTCTAGTTCTGTGAAATATGCCATTGGAATTTTGATAGGTATTACATTGCATTGGTAGACTGCTTTGGATAGAATGTACATTTTAGCAATTAATTATTGCAATCCGTGAACACAGAATATTGTTCCATTTATTTGTATCATCTTCAGTTTCTTTCATCAGTGTCTTATAGTTTTCAGTGATTAGGTCTTTCACCTCCTTGGTTAAATTTATTCCTAGGTATTTCATTATTTTTTGACACAGTTATAAATGGAATTGCTTTCTTAATTTCTCTTTCTGATAGTTGTTTTAATATTTATTTATTTATTTGGTTGTGCTGGGTCTTAGCTGCAGCAGGCTGGCTCTTTAGTTGCGGCTCACAGGCTCCTTAGTTGGGGCTCATGGGCTCCTTAGTTGTGACATGCATGTGGGATCTAGTTCCCTGGCCAGAGATTGAACCTGGGGCCCCCTGCATTGGGAGCACGGAGTCTTAACCACTGCACCACCAGGAAATGCGGGATCTTTCATTGCAGTGCGCTGGCTCCTTGTTGTGGTGCACAGGCTTCTCTCTAGTTGTGGCTGCGGGCTCCATAGCACGTGGGCTCTGTAGTTTGTGGCATGCAGGCTCTCTAGTTGAGGTTCACGGGCTCAGTAGTTGTGGCATGTGGACTTGGTTGCCCCATGGCATGTGGTATCTTAGTTCCCTGACCAGGGATCCAACCCATGTCCCCTGCACTGGAAGGTGGATTCTTTACCACTGGACCACCAGGGAAGTACCTCTGATAGTTTGTACCTTTGAAAAGCCACAGATTTCTGTATGTTGGCTTTGTATCCTGAAACTTTACTGAATTCATTTATTAGTTCTAATAGTTTTTTTAGTGAAGTTTTAAGGGTTTTCTATATATAATATCATGTCTATGTATAATAATAAATAGTGACAGTTTTACTTCTTCCTTCCCAATTTGGATGCCCTTTCTTTCTTTCTTCTTCTTCTTTTTTTTGCCTAACTTCTGCTGCTAGGACTTCCAATATTATGTAGGATAAAAGTGGTGAGAGTGGGCATCCTTGTCTTGTTCCTGATCTTAAAGGGAAAGCTTTCAGCTTTTTACTGTACGGTGTTAGCTGTGGGTTTATCATATATGGCCTTTATTATGTTGAGGTATGTTACTTCTATACCCACTTTGTTGAGGGTTTTTATCACAAGTGGATGTTGAATTTTGTCAAAAGATTTTTTTGCATCTATTGAGATGATCAAATGGTTTTTATTCTTCAGTTTGTTAATGTGGTGTTTCACACTGATTGATTTGTGGATACTGAACCATCCTTGCATCCCTAGGATAAATCCCACTTGATCATGGTGTATTATCTTTTTAATGTATTGTTGAATTCAGGTTGCTATTATTTTGTTGAGATTTTTTGCACCTATGATCATCAGAGTTATTGGCCTGCAATTTTCTTTTTGTGTGTGATGTCTTGTCTGGTTTTGGTATCTGGGTGATGCTGGCCTCATAGAATGAGTTTGGAAGTGTTCCTTCCTCTGCAATTTTTGGAATAGTTAGAGAATGATAGGTGTTAACTGTTCTCTAAATGTTTGATAGAATTCACCTGTGAAGCCATCTGGTCCTGGACTTTTATGGGAGTTCTCATTGTGGTTTTGATTTGCATTTCCCCGATAATTAGTGATGTTGAGCATCTTTTCATGTGTCTATTGGCCATCTGTATGGCTTTTTTGGAAAAATGTCTATTCAAATCCTCTGCTTACCTTTTAATTGGGTTGTTTATATTTTTGATACTGAGTTGTATGAATTCTTTATATATATTTGGATATCAACCCCTTATTGAATATATCATTTGCATATATATCTCGCATTCAGTAGGTTGCCTTGTCACTTTGTTGATGGTTTCCTTTGCTGTGCAAAAACTTTTTAGTTTGGTGTAGTCCCATTTGCTTATTTTTGCTATTGTTGCCCTTGCCTGAGGAGATATATCCAAAAAATATTGTTAAAACTGATGTCAAAGAGCTAACTGCCTATGTTTTTTTCTAGAATTTTTATGGTTTCAATCTTAATTTAAGTCTTTAATTCAGTTTATTTTTGTACACAGTTTAAGAGTGTGTTGTATATTTTCATGTTACTAATTAGCATCCTCTTATTTCAGCTGGAAGAACTCCTTTCAGTATGTTTTACTACCATTTCAGTAAGGTAGGTCTACTGGTGATGAACTCCCTCAGCTTTCATTTGTCTGGGAAAGTCTTTATCCTCCTTCATGTCTGACGGATAACTTTGACAAATACAGTATTCTCGTATGGCAGTATTTTTCTTTCAGCATTTTGAATGTATCATCCTACTGTCTCCTGGCCTTTAAGGTTTATGCTGAGAAATCCACTGATAGCCTTATGGGGGGTTCCCTAACAAGTTGTTTTCTCTTGTTACTTTTAGGATTCTCTCTTTATCCTTAACTTTTACCATATTAATTATAATGTGTCAGGTGTGTGTCTCTGGGTTTATCTTATTCAGAACTCTCTGGGCTTCCTAGACCTGGTTGTCTGTTTCCTTCTCCAGATTAGAGAAGTTTTCAGCCAGTATTTCTTAAAGTAATTTTTCTGGCCCTTTTTTGTTCTCTTCTCCTGGGATCCCTATAATGTAAATGTTATTCCACTTGATTTTGTCTCAAAATCCCTTGAGGTATCTTTACTTTTTAAAATTCATTTTTCATTTTCCTGCACTGTGTGGGTGAGTTCAATTGTTTTGTCTTCCAGCTTACTGATTTATTTTTCTACCTCATCCAGTTTGCTGTTGAACCCCTGTAGCATATTTTTCAGTTTTCTATAACTTAAGTTTGATACTTTCTTGTATTTTCTATCTCTTTGTTGAAGTTCTCACTGTGTTCATCCACTCTTCTTCTGAGTTTGGTCAGCATCTTTACGACCATTACTTTGAACTCTTTATCAAGGAGATTGCTTGTCTCCATTTTGTTTAGTTCTTTTTCTGAGGTTTTATCTTGTTCTTTCAATTGGAACATATTCCTCTGTCTCCTCATTTTGCCTAGTTCCTTGTGCTTATTTCTATGTATTAGGTAAATCAGCTATCTCTCCTAGTCTTGAAGGAGTGACCTTATTTAGGAGATGTCCCGTGGGGATCAGAAGTGCAATCACACCTGTCCACCAGAGCCAGGGGCTCAAGGGGTGTTCCCTGTGTGGCCTACGTGACCTTCCTGTTTTGGTGGGACCACAGCTGCTGCGGTGTGCTCATGGGCTGGGCTATTGCCCCGCTCCCCCAACTGTGAGGCCCAGCTGAGTTGTAGGTATGGGCAGGGCTCTCAGTGGCCATGCCCACTAGTGCTAACAGGTTAGAGGGAGAATTCCAAAACGGCGCCCTCCAGTGCTGGCATTAGTAAGGTAGCCTGAGATCACAAAATGGCTCCCATCAGTGTCTCAGTCCCTGGGGAGTGTCCCAACTGGTTCCTGCCTCTCCAGCAAATGCATTAAGATTAGTAAGTCCCCTTCACCTATGGTCCATGTGCTTTTCAGTCTGGTGTTTTTGTGCTGGATTTTGGGTCAAGTTAACCTGCACATGAGCTCTATGAGAGTGGATTTTCTGTTACCTGCAGTTCTGTAGTTTTCCTGGGCATATTTTCCATTGGTTTTCAAAGTCAAATATTTTGGGGGTTCATTTCTCTTGTGCAGGATCTAGGGGCTGGGGTGCCTGATGTGGTGCTCAAATCTCTCATTCCTCAGGGAAAAGATCCATACCTTTGTGATCCCTCTTAATATTGGATCACTGTGGCTGGGTTGTGCATTTTTTCTTGGTGAGACCGTATCTCTGCCTCTCCTCCGTGTCTTGATGTGGTCCTTTTACATTTTGTTGTGGAACTCTGTTCATTCAGTTTTCAGGTCCCTTTCCAAGGGAATTATTCTATATGTAGTCATAGATATGTTGTGTTTGTGGGAGGAGGTGAGTCAGGATCTTCCTATGCTGCCGTCTTGAGCACATCCCCATGTGGGATTTTTTTTAATGTTTATATTCTGTTGAAAATATTGATATTCAAAAAAGTAGTTTTGGATATATTCTAAAAATTTAGATGTCACCAATTAATTAAAATCAGAAGTGTTGGTTTTATTGTTAAAAGAAATATTCATTCTTATAAGCCTTAACTGAGACTTAATTACTACATAAATGATTGCTTGCTAAGCAAAGTATCAAACATGAATTGTAGTGTAGCAAGAAAATAAATGGGCATAAATAATTATTTACACAGCAAAGGAAACAATCAACAAAGTGAAGAGATAACCTACAGAATGGGAAAAAATATTTGCAAACCGTATATCCAAGAGGATGGTTAATATACAAAATATATTAAAAACTCATACAACTCAATAGCCAAACAAACAAATAATCCAACTTTAAAAATGGGCAAAAAACCCGAATAGACATTTTTTTCAAAGAAGATATAGGAATGACTAACAAGTACATGAAAAGATGTTCAAATTTATTAGTCATTAGGGAAATGCAAATCAAAACCACAATGAGATACTACCTCACGCCTGTTAGAATAGCCATCATCAAAAAGAGAAGAGATAACAAATGCTTGTGAGGATCTGGAGAAAAGGGAACCCTTGTGCACTACTGTTGGTGGGATTGTAAACTGGTACAGCCACGATGGAAAACAGTATGGAAGATCCTCAAAAAATTAAAAATAGAACTACCATATGATCCAACAATTCCACTTCTGGGCATATATCGAAAGAAAACAAAAACACTAACTGGAAAAGGTATCTTCACCCCTATTTTCATAGCAGCATTATTTACAATATGCAAGACAGGGAAACAACCCAAGTGTTCATCAGTGGATGAATAGATAAAGAAGTTATGGTATACAAGTAATAGAATATTATTCAGCCATTAAGAAAACAAGGAAATCCTGCTATTTGCAGCAACTTGGATGGACCTTGAGTCATTATCCTAAGTGAAACAAGTCAGATGGAGATAGACAAATACCATATTATTTTAGTCATATGTGGAATCTTAAAACAAAACAAACTCATAGAAAAAGAGATCATATTTGTGGTTACCAGAGGTGGGGTGGGGGGAGGTAGAATTGGAAGAAGGTGGTCAAAAGGTACAAACTTCTAGTAATAAGTAAGTACTAGGGATGTAATGTATAATGACTATAGTTAACAGTGCTGTCTGATATATATGAAAATTATTAACAGAGTAAATCCTAAGAGTTCTCATCACCAGAAAAAGTTTTTTTGCTTTTTTTGCTTTTTAAAAAATTGTGTCTATATGAGATGATGGATACTACATAAATTTATTGTGGTGATCATTTCACAGTATATGTAAATCAAACCATTATGCTGTACATCTTAAACTTATACATGTATCAATTACATCTCAATAAAACTGGAAAAAAAGAAAAAATAATTAACCAGTAGCAATAATCCAGACTACCTTTTCATGAATTTTGGATACACAAAGAATGGGAAAATATTGTCATAAGATTTTGCAGCATACAAAAGCATTTGATCCTAATTCATCATCGTTGGTATTCCTGTCTTCTTCAGTAGTGATGGACCTAAGTTATCTTCTGTCAATTTATTTTATTTTTTGTTTATTTTATTTTTATTTTTTTTCTGGCCATGCCACCACGGCTTGAGGGATCTTAGTTCCCCTACCAGGGATCGAACCTGGGCCCTCGGCAGTGAGAGTGCAGAGTCCTAACCACTGGACAGCCAGGGAATTCCCTCATTAGGTTTATTACATGAGCCATAATGCAGGCATATGTGCAGGATAGGTCTTGAATGCCAACATCTTCCATAGGCTGCTTTAGTAAGAAACAGGACTTCTCTGTTGATTTCATTTACTAGGCATATCCTTTTCCTCTGAGATGTATCATGCTACCCTTCTGGTGTTTTTTTCTTCAGGAGGTATGAATGAGCTGCAAGGTAGACAAGTAATGCACTTAACTACTAGAACAGGCAATAAGCAAAGCAAGACACAAGCCATTCTGACACTGTGAACTCTGAGGGGCTGGGATGGCTCAGGATACACTGGAAGCAGCACCTTTCCCACGCAGGCCATGTTCTCTAGCACTTCTTCAGAGTACCTTTACCTTTAGTTGAAACTGCTGGTTCTGCACCAGCATTGGTTGCCTCAGTCTTAGCTGGGCCATTCTGTTACCTGTGGTTGTAGCTTGTTCATTTTCTTTGCTGTATAGCATTCCATTGTTTGAAACTGCCACAATTTATTTATCTATTTTAATGTTGATAAATTCTTTCTTAACATCTGTCATTCCTCTAGGCCACATCTCCATACAGAGTTCAATAGATTTTTGTTGGATAAATGGATACTAAGTAGGTGATGTGAAATAATACTGGAGAGCTATTTGGGGCCATAATATAGAGAAACCTAAAAGTCTAGTAAGAATTGTGCACTAGTTTCTTGGACAAACAACCTTCAGGGAGGAGAGGTTAAAACGATGGACTATGGAGCAGACTATTTGGATTTGACAGCCAGTTCTACTTACTAGCATTTACTGGCTATATAACTTGGGGCAACTTACCTAATATCTCTGTGCCTCAGTTTCCTTATCTAAAACAAATGGGTATCCTAGGGCGATTGTAAAGATTAAATGAGTTAATATTTATACATTGCTTAGACCAGCACCCAGCACTTAGTAAATTTTACAGCGGCAATTGCTGAGTAAAATGGGCGTCCACTGTAGGTTTTTGAACAGGGAAGTGGCATTTTTGGTGCAGGGTGAAAGGCTAATAAAGGGAGGGCCAGCAGTCCAGTTACAGCTACTGTTTTTGTCAGGAGGCTGACTCTCATTGACCCAAGGAATATTGCCTGCATAAGAAATACTAGTGAGCAACTCACATGCAGAGAAAAAACTTGAAAATTAGAATGAGAAATTTATATTTCAAAGATTCCATCCTTTGCCTCCACAGACAAATTGTGAATGGGTGGTTTGGAATTATAACCTGTAATTAGAAAATTTTCATCTTTTATAACCATCAGTTAGTGAGCAAACTATAGTTGTTACAGCAGTGGAATTTCAGACCAGCGGGAGAGGGATTTCTTTCCATTCCACTGAAATGGCACAAAGTAAGAATTGCCCTCTTGCCTAAGCATCTGGCTGGTCTGGTGAGATTTGCAGAAATTTCCACTGGAAGTTTCCTGCAGTGAAGTTTTCTGTGTTTTTCTGGGTTATCTCATGGAGTCAAACTATGGAACAGCGAATATAACGGAGTCTGGGAAGAAACATGCTGCGCTCCAACAGCATAATTTGAAAATAATTTAAGAAAAGAACCACTTATGGAGTTAGGGAAAATAACAAAGGATAGTGCAGAACATTAGACCAGAAACCCTGGGAAGACCTGACCACCCTAGGCTGAAGGGGAAGTGGGAGGAAGTGTTTACCAGAACCCGGAGAGGGCTGAGGACAAAAGCTGTGGGCTTTGGTTGAGGAGGCATCCAACCAATGGCTCCCTGGTAAGGAGGGAGCTGTGAGAATGAACACGGGATAAATACCAGACTTTCCTCTTACCCCACCTCCCAATCTCCTGCCAGCACACCCATTGGCTGAACCTGTCTGGAAGCTGGAAGGCGTGGGGGTCCATTGATGCAGTTCATAATGGTGAGCCTTCCTAAGGCTCAGAGCAGGTGGAGAAGGCAGAGGCGTGGACCTGAAGGGGCAAATAACGAATGTCCAGAAGAAACAGAGAACAATGGCATGAACCAGCTAGCCCATTTGGCTATTTCCAGAATCAACCTAGTCTCATAAAACAGCTGTAATTAATATTAGTACTAATAACTGGTATAGTAAAAATGTGGTTTTTATCTATTGGGCATCCCCTATGGGCCAGGCAGTATACTCAGCAAGTTGCATACTTTATTTTATTTAATCCTCACAATATTCCCATAGCTAGTATCACTGCTATCTTGCAGATTAGAGAAACTGAGGTTTAGAGAAGTTAGGTGATTTGCCCCAAATCCCGTAGCTCATAAGAAACAGGAAAATTAGTTTAGTCCCATGTTTTCTAATGCCAAAGTCCATGCCCTTTTTACCACTTCAGTTAATTTACTGATTACTTTTATTTGTGCATTCACTTAAAGTATTTTCTACTCAGTTAGGTGAACTTATTTGTATAAAAATGGAAACAATACAGAAATTATAGATTCAAAAGTTCAGTTTCATCTCTTTCTCTCAAAACATGTCCCTCCTCAGGAGTTTTCACTGTTAATGGTAGGTTATATCTCCTTCCAGAATATTTTTTTCCTATGTATTTACAAATTTGCATATATGTAAGCACCTACATAGCTATTCTATTTTACATAAATAGGGTCATTTTGTTTATAATTTGTTCAACTTCTTACTCTGGCCTTTTTTTTCCCTCTTTGGACCCCTCCCTACCATAGTGACTTATGTTATTATCCTGTGGCTTAAATACATACAGTTATATAATTAGGTATAAAATTCCTAATTTTGTGCTTCTAGGTGGTACACAACTATAAAACCCAAATAAAGAACCAACAAAATTTCAAAATAAAAAATTAAATTATCAATTTTAATGTAATGCAGTTTAATGTAATTGAAATTAAATTGTCAATGGTTCAGTTTAATAATAGGAAGATGTTTTATCTTTTACTTGTTGACTTGATCCTTTTGATTTTGAGCATGATGGGCCATTATTTATGGCATCATCATTATCATTTTATTATTTTTCCTTTTAAACAATAAACAATACACTCTCTTTTGATCCTGTGAGCAATTAATGTAATAGTGCATGCCCAAATATACTGAAAAATTTATAAAGGACCATTTAACAAAGACATTTTCCATGTATCTCTATAATTACATGTTCTGGTAGTGAACTTTTGCAAGCTAATTAGATCAGAGGGAGATGCATACAAAGAATCCGCTTTCTTCCTGAATGGTATTAACGATTATACTGCTATATCTGGATTAATGTCTATAGTATGACACAACTCTCCAACAAATGTTTCTCTCCTCAAACTATTGTTAAGCTTTTAGGTAGGACAAAATGAGGTAATTTTTCCAGTTGACTTTGGTGCCGTATTTCCATTCTAGGTCTGCCTCAATTCTTTCCTCATTAGACTGTTCCATTAGAGTATACTACTGAACACTGTCATTTTCATGATGTATAGCAAAATCCCAATTTATTAAGTTACTTAAGAAACTAAAGTTTTAATCCATGAAAATGTCTTTCAATTTTGAGTATCACTGCAAATCTCAGGATTTATCTTTATAATTGGTTAAAATAAATGACCTAAGTACAACAGCAGATATAGAATGTTGTCATTTGGATATTAGGACATGCCAGCTCAAATGCATTCAGTTATGCCTATTAGCACATAGAAGTTAAATGCTACCTCTTCAAATGATCAGTTGATAATAAACCACTGTGCAAAAATGAGAACACTGGAATTAGTATCTGTTTGTGGGTATTGAGTTGTCATCCTGATTGACCCAGAATATACCTATGTTACTTTTTTCCAAGAGTTTCAATCAATCATATGAGAATAAAGAATTATAATAATCTCAAGGTATTTGTGGATACCACTCCCCCCACCCCTGCCCTGGTGTAAGTGAGTGTTTCCCAGTTTGAGAATCACTGTGCACTATGTTCTACTTTCCTGCATGGGGTACAGAGGCCATCAGGATTGATGGCAGTTACCACTCTGCTAGTTTGTACTGTGGCTTTGAGGCCCTTTTTTCCTCTTTCAAGATATACTCACTTACTCTAAAAGATAAGAGGGAAAGTCATAATGGTGGTTATATTGGTATGTAATGACCTCAGAAATGTAATGACCTCAAAAAATATAACTCATCCAGGTGGCATGACTGCCAGAAATGTGTTTTGTTTCTAGATCTTTCCTTGGTATTCAATATGGGAATATCTCATTGAAAAGAAAGTGTCCCCTTAAAATGTTACTTGTTTTCAAAGTTACTGATAGTTAAGAAAAAGACACAAATGGTTAATTTTCCTTTTTTTCCCCTCCCTCCCTCCTTTCCCTCTTTTCCTTTCTCCTCTCCTCCT
Source organism: Physeter macrocephalus (assembly GCF_002837175.3). Lineage (NCBI taxonomy): Eukaryota > Metazoa > Chordata > Mammalia > Artiodactyla > Physeteridae > Physeter > Physeter macrocephalus. The sequence continues at coordinate 55,918,994 of NC_041214.2, forward strand.
CCTTCTACAACTTCTTTTTTTCTGAAAAATATACTTTAGGCTACCTCCTTTGACTTGAAATTATAAAACAGACATATTCCCAAGTTGATAAATCTTGTTAGGGGCAGAACTGTTACTAGACTAGGATTTCCAAGCCTCCCAGGACTGTGCTCTATATACTAGACATCTGCTGAGGAGCATAAATCAATAATATATTAAGAAACATGCAGCCTTACACAATTCCAATTAATAAATATAGTAGGAATGAGGGAACTATAAAACCACCATTAGGCAAATACCACTGTAATAATTGTTGCAGGCAAGATCCACTGATGGATAAAATCAGTGGGTGAGAGATAGGGTAGAAATAGCATATTAGCAATATCTCAAAAAAACTCCCCCCCAGGGAAAATGATAACTTGTAATAGTAATTTGCAATGAAGAAACCCAACAGACGCCATAATGACCAAGTGGTCAAGGTCAATGTCCCTGGTACTGAGACATATCAGTATCTCATACCTCTTGATATCATGCACCGAGAAGTACACAAGATCACTTTTGCAGTAATCTTGCCAGAAAAGGCACAAACTTCTCTTTAATCATGAGAAAACATCACAGAAACCCAAATTGAGCAACATTCTACAAAATACCTGTCTACTACTCATTAAAATTATCAAGGTCATGAAAGACAAGGAAAGACTGAGGAATTGTCACAGATTGGAGGAGACTAAGGAGACAACCAAATGCAATGTGGGATCCTAAATTGATCCTGGAACACTAAAAGGACATTAAGAGAAATACTAGAGAAATTCAGATAAGATCTATAGTTCAGTCAATAGTATTGACTGAATATTGGCATATTAATTTCCTGGTTTTGATACATGTTAACATTAGAGGAAGCTAAGTAAAGGGTATATGGAAACGCTTTGTACTGTTTTTGAAACTTTCAAATTATTTCAAAATAGAAAGTTTAAAAAAGTAAAGAAAAGGTAGAATTGGTTCAAGATGGTCGGGGTAGAAGGACGTGTGGTCACTTCCTCTTGCAAGAGCACCAGAATCACAACAAACTACTGAACAGTCATTGACAAGAAGACACTGGAACTCACCAAAAAAGATATCCCACATCCAAAGACAAAGGAGAAGCTGCAGTGAGATGGTACGAGGGGCGCAATCACAATAAAATCAAATCCCATAACCTCTGGGTGTGTGACTCACAAACTGGAGAACAATTATACCACAGAAGTCCACCCACTGGAGTGAAGGTTCTGAGCCCCATGTCAGGCTTCCCAACCTGGGCGTCTGGCAATGGGAGGAGGAATTCCCAGAGAATCAGACTTTCAAGGCAAGCGGGATTCGATTGCAGGATTTTGACAGGACTGGGGGAAACATAGACTCCACTCTTGGAGGGCACACACAAAGTACTGTGTGCATCAGGACCCAGGGGAAGGAGCAGTGACCACATAGGAGACTGAACCAGACCTACCTGCTAGTGTTGGAGGGTCTCCTGCAGAGGCTGGGGGTGCTGTGGCTCACTGTGAGAACAAGGACACTGGCAGCAGAAGTTCTGGGAAGTACTCCTTGACATGAGCCCTCCTGAGTCCACCATTAGCCCCACCAAAGATTCTGTAGGCTCCAGTGCTGGGTTGCCTCAGGCCAAACTACCAACAGGGAGGGAACTCAGCCCCACCCATCAGCAGACAAGTGGATTAAAGTTTTACTGAACTCTGCTCACCAGAGCAACACCCAGCTATACCCACCACCAGCCCCTCCCATTAGGAAGATTGCACAAGCCTCTTAGATAGCCTCATCCATCAAAGGGCAGACAGCAGAAGCAAGAAGAACTACAATCCTGCAGCCTGTGGAAGGAAAACCACATTCACAGAAAGATAGACAAAATGAAAAGGCAGAGGACTATGTACCAGATGAAGGAACAAGATAAAACTACAGAAAACACGCTGAGACACATAGTAATCAAATTGACAAAAATTAAAGGCAAAGAAAAATTATTAAAGGAAACAAGGGAAAAACGACAAAGAACATACAAGGGAACTCCCATAAGGTTGACAGCTGATTTCTCAGCAGAAACTCTACAAGCCACAAAGGAGTGGCATGATATAGTTAAAGAGATAAAAGGGAAGAACCTACGATCAAGATTACTCTACTTGGCAAGGATCTCATTCAGATTGGAAGGAGAAATCAAAAGCTTTACAGACAAGCAAAAGCTAAGAGAATTCAGCATCACCAAACCAGCTCTATGGCAAATGCTAAAGGAACTTCACTAAGTGGGAAACACAAGAGAAGAAAAGGACCTACAAAAACAAACCTGAAACAATTAAGAAAATGGTAATAGGAACATACATATCGATAATTACCTTACATGCGAATGGATTAAATACTCCAACCAAAAGACACAGCCTCGCTGAATGGATACAAAAAAAGACCCATATATATGCTATCTATAAGAGATCCACTTCAGACGTAGGGACACATACAAACTGAAAGTGAGGAGATGGAAAAAGATATTCCATGCAAATGGAAATCAAAAGAAAGCTGGAGCAGCAATACTCATATCAGATTAGATAAACTTTAAAATAAAGAATGTTACAAGAGACAAGGAAGGACACTACATAATGATCAAGGGATCAATCCAAGAAGAAGATATAACAATTAAAAATATATATGCACCCAACATAGGAGCACCTCAATACATAAGGCAAATGCTAACAGCTATAAAAGAGAAATTGACAGCAACACAATAATAGTGGGGTACGTTAACACCTCACTTACACCAATGGACAGATCATCCAGACAGAAAATTAATAGGAAACATGAGGTTTAAATGACACAATAGACCAGATAGATTTATCTGATATTTATAGGACTTTCCATCCAAAAACACCAGATTACACTTTCTTCTCAAGTGCACACGGAACATTCTCCAGGATGGATCACATCTTGGGTCCATCTTAAATTTAAGAAAATTGAAATCATATCAAGCATCTTTTCTGACCACTACGCTATGAGATCAGAAGTCAATTACAGGGAAAAAAACGTAAAAAACACAAACACACAGAGGCTAAACAATACGTTACTAAATAACCAAGAGCTCACTGAAGAAATCAAAGAGGAAATCAAAAAATACATGGAGATAAATGACAACGAAAACATGATGATCCAGCAACTATGGAATACAGCAAAAGCAGTTTTAAGAGGGAAGTTTATAGCAATACAATCCTACCTCAAGAAACAAGACAAATCTCAAGTAAACAATCTAACCTTACACCTAAAGGAACTAGAGAAAGAAGAACAAACAAAAACTA
>NC_041214.2:55922570-55937438 GCF_002837175.3 Physeter macrocephalus
TTGAGAAGATAAACAAAATTGATAAACCATTAGCCAGACTCATCAAGAGGGAGAGGACTCAAATCAATAAAATTAGAAATGAAAAAGGAGAATTTACAACGGACACTGCAGAAATACCAAGCATCATAAGAGACTACTACAAGCAACTCTATGCCAAAAATTGACAACCTGGAAGAAATGGACTAATTCTTAAAAGGTATAACCTTCCAAGACTGAACCAGGAAGAAACAGAAAATATGAACAGACCAATCACAAGTAATGAAATTGAAATTGTGATTAAAAATCTTCCAACAAACAAAAGTCCAGGGCCAGATGGCTTCACAAGTGAATTCTATGAAACATTTAGAGAGGAGCTAACACCAATCCTTCTCAAACTCTTCCAAAAAATTGCAGAGGAAGGAACTCTCCCAAACTCATTCTACAAGGCCAACATCACCCTGATACCAAAACCAGACAAAGATACTACATAAAAAGAAAATTACAGACCAATATCACTGATGAATACAGATGCAAAAATCCTCAACAAAATACTAGCAAACAGAATCCAACAACACATTAAAAGGATCATACACCATGATCAAGTGGATTTATCCCAGGGATGCAAGGGTTCTTCAATATATGCAGATAAATCAATGTGATAAACCATATTAACAAATTGAAGAATAAAAACCATATGATCATCTCAGTAGATGCAGGAACAGCTTTTGTCAAAATTCAACACCCATTTATGATAAAAACTCTCCAGAAAGTGGGCATAGAGGGAACCTACCTCAACATAATAAAGGCCATATATGACAAACCCACAGCAAACATCATTCTCAATGGTGAAAAACTGAAAGCATTTCCTCTAAGATCAGGATCAAGACAAAGATGTCCACTCTCGTTGCTGTTATTCAACATAGATTTCGACCTACCTAAGGAGGTAAAAGATCTGTACTCAGAAAACTATAAGACACTGATCAAAGAAATCAAAGAAATCAAACAGATGGAGAGATATACCATGTTTGTGGATTAGAAGAATGAATATTGTGAAAATGACTATGCTACCCAAAGCAATCTTCAGATTCATCGCAATCTGTATTACATTACCAATGGCATTTTTTTACAGAACTAGAACAAAAAAAAAATCTTAAAATTTTTATGGAGACACAAAAGACCCCAAATAGCCAAAGCAGTCTTGAGGGAAAAAAATGGAGCTGGTGGAATCAGACTCCCTGACTTCAGAGTATAGTACAAAGCTACAGTAATCTAGACAATATGGTACTGGCACAAAAACAGAAATATAGATCAATGGAACAGGATAGAAAGCCCAGAGATAAACCCATGCACCTATGGTCAACTAATCTATGACAAAGGTGGCAAGGATATACAATGGAGAAAAGACAGTCTTTTCAATAAGTGGTGCTGAGAAAACTGGACAGCTACATGTAAAAGAATGAAATTAGAACACTCCCTAACACCATACACAAAAATAAACTCCATATGGATCAAAGACCTAAATGTAAGGCCAGACACTATAAAACTCTTAGAGGAAAACATAGGAAGAACACTCTCTTGACATAAATCACAGCAAGATCTTTTTTGATCCACTTCCTAGAGTAATGGAAATAAAAACAAAAATAAACAAATGAGACCTAATGAAACTTAAAAGCTTTTGCACAGCAAAGGAAACAATACGAAAATACAACCCTCAGAATGGGAGAAAATATTTGCAAACGAATCAACGGACAAAGGATTAATCTCCAAAATATACAAACAGCTCATGTAGCTCAATATTAAAAAAACAAACAACCCAATCAAAAAATGGGCAGAAGACCTAAATAGACATCTCTCCAAAGAAGACATACAGGTGGCCAAGAAGCACATGAAAAGCTGCTCAATGTTACTAATTATTAGAGAAATGCAAATCAAAACTGCAATGAGGTGTCACCTCACACTGGTTAGAATGGGCATCATCAAAAAATCTACAAACAATGTATGCTGGAGAGGGTGTGGAGAAAAGGGAACCCTCTTGCACTGTTGATGGGAATGTAAATTGATAGAGCCATTATGGAGAACAGTATGGAGGTTCCTTAAAAAACTAAAAATAGAATTACCATATGACCCAGCAATCCCACTACTGGACATATACCCAGAGAAAACCATAATTCAAAGAGACACATGCACCCCAATGTTCATTGCAGCACTATTTACAATAGCCAGGTTATGGAAGCAACCAAAATGCCCATCAACAGATGAATGGATAAAGAAGATATGGTACATATATACAATGGAATATTACTCAGCCATAAAAAGGAATGAAATTGGGTCATTTCTACACATGTGGATGGACCAAGAGAGTGTCATAGAGAGTGAAGTAAGTCAGAAAGAGAAAAACAAATATCATATATTAACGCATATATGTGGAATCTAGAAAAATCGTACAGATGAACTGGTTTTCAAGGCAGAAATAGAGACCCAGATGTAGAGAACAAATGTGTGGACACCAAGGAGGGAAAGCAGGGATGGGGTGGGGAGGGTGGGATGAATTGGGAGATTGGGATTGACATATATACACTAATATGTATAAAATTGATAACTAATAAGAACCTGCTGTATAAAAAAATAAATAAAATTAAATTTTAAAAAGATTTGAAAGGTAAAAATAAATAAATAAAACTAAAAAAAAAGGTAAAGAAAAAATTATTCAGGACAGAGATTCTCTCCTCTTGAGAAGGGAAGAAAAGTTTGAAATTTTTAGGACCAACTTTAGAGGGTCAGTCAAGTTGACAGGATAAAGTTCTTTGAGAATACTTGTATACTGTAGTTTGCCTGAGGAATTCATTTTTTTTAACTTTTAAGAATATATGTTTATTTATTTGGCTGTGTCGGGTCTTAGTTGTGGCGTGTGGAATCTTCGTTGCAGCATGTGGGTTTCTCTCTAGTTGTGGCGCGTGGACTCCAGAGCATGCGGGCTCAGTAGTTGTGGCCTGTGGGCTTAGTTGCCCTGCGGCATATGGGATCTAATTTCCCCGACCAGGGATCAAATCTGCGTCCCCTGCATTGGAAGGCAGATTCTTAACCACTGAACAACCAGGGAAGTCCCATGAAGAATTTTATTGATTTCATTTTGTCTTCCCTTTCCTATTCTCCACCAGAATATCTTGCTATTCCTTAACAAGTGTGACTTGAAAATTGTCTTGTATATTAAATGTTATTTTATAAAATTCTGACCACACAAATTTTTCCTGTTGAGAACTCATTTCCAACTTTACAGGGAGATGAAATGAGTTTTGATTCCCCCAGTTATCTGCGGTAGTCTGCTTTTACAGACTGTATCTCATCTTTTAAATGAGTCACAGTTGTATCTAAATCTGATAAAGTTAATCAATCAGCAAGTGTCTACTTACCACTTACTGAGAACTCAGAACATAGCGGCAGTCCTCAATATGCTCACAATGTCTTTGAAGAAAGAAGATGAACACAGAGAAATCAGGGCAAAACCCTTAATGAAGTCCTGAATGAGGTCCTGGTGTAGAATTTAAGCTCTGTTGGAGGAAAGGGGTTAGGAGCTGGAATGGTCAATGTAAGTTTCCTGCATAAAAAATTATTTGTGTCAGTACATCAAGTTGTACATCTTAAATAAATACAATTTTTATATGTCAAAGATAATCTCAATAACGCTGTTAAATGAGAAATTATTTTATCTAAGTCTTGAATTGTGGGCAGAAGTCCATAGATGGTGGAGAAGGAAAGGATTTCAGAGAACAAATCACCACTGGAGTGGTCAATGGCAGGAACAGCCTGCCTAGATGTTGTGGCAGTGGATGTTGACCTGCGGTTGGATCAATAGTCAGTGGTAGGGGAAGAGGGGAGACTGGATTATGGGTATTCCTGAAAACCAAGTCAAGGATATTAGAGTACAAGCCTGCTGCAGATAATAGAGAGCCTTTGCATGTTTGGGAATAAGGAGGCTGTTGTAATAATCCAGATGGGACCTGAGACCATGCTAGGTTTGCATGTTGATAGTGGGGATGAAGAATGGATATGACTTAGAATACCGTAGGAAACATTAAGATTCGATGAATATGAGGGAAATGGAAAGGAGTGACAGAGGACTTGAAGATTTTAGGCTCAGATAGGTGGATGCCAGTACCACTGACAGCAGGAAATTCAGGAGGCAAAGAAATTTAGGGAAAAAGGATATCATTCTGGTGTAAAGTTTGAGAAATTGCAAGAGGTTCAAATGAAAATATTTTAATAATAGTTTTATAATCTCATTCATTCAACAAACGATCACTTGTTTTGTGCTGGAATTTAATGCTAGGTGCTGAGGATAAAAAGACCTATGATATGGGGCTTATCCTAAGGGAGCCTGGTAGAGACAAACATACAGGCTATGTTCATAGGGAAGATGAAAAGGTTCTAGGAGCACAAAGGAGGGACAACGTCCCCAAGGTTTTGGGAGTATGGGATTATAGGTCAGGCAAAATATGAAAGATCTGAAAAATTTTGAGTCATTAGCAAGAAGTAGTAAGTGGTATCTTAGATTGGCTAAGTCCAATTTTTAAAATAATTAATTAATTAATTAATTTTTGGCTGAGTTGGGTCTGTTGCTGCGAGCAGGCTTTCTCTAATTGCAGTGAGCGGGGGCTAGTCTTCATTGTGGTGTGCCGGCTTCTCATTGCGGTGGCTTCTCTTGTTGCGGAGCACGGGCTCTAGGCGTGTGGGCTTAAATAGTTGTGGTGCGAGGGCTCAGTAGTTGTGGCTCGCGGGCTCTAGAGTGCAGGCTCAGTAGTTGTGGCACACGGGCTTAGTTGCTCCACGGCACGTGGGATCTTCCTGGACCAGGGCTCAAAACCGTGTCCCCTGCATTGGCAGGTGGGTTCTTAACCACTGTGCCACCAGGGAAGTCCAGAATCCATTCATTTTGTATTTAAGTTCGTGAGTCACACCCACATTATGTCCCTGGTAAAAATTCTGAAAGGCCACAGCAAAAAGCGGAAAAGGGCCACCTCCATAAGAGAGTCTGTCTATGAGCCCATGTTTGCTTTCCAACCCTAAACAGAAACGCCTGACTCAGCACTGTCTGGGAAAATCAGCCTTTGATTCAAAAAGATGTTGTTCAATGATGGTGTCACAGTCTGAGCCATACCATCAGCCCGCCAGGAAGTCTGAGGAAGGGAGGCAGGCAGCCAGAAGGACAGAACTTTCTTCTCACCAGGAAGTACCTAGCTCTAAGCGAGAGATGGGTCACTTGGTGCCACCAGGGGAAAGATAATTTAGCCATTGTGTTCACGATTAAGAAGCATTCCTCTGAAGAGATATGGGAACATATGTATATGTATAACTGATTCACTTTGTTGTAAAGGAGAAACTAACACACTACTGTAAAACAGTTATACTCCAATAAAGATGTTAAAAAAAAAAAAAAGAAGTATTCCTCTTTACTCATGGAGGACTTTCAGTGTCACTACTGCCTGGAACCAAATGAAATCCTCCCAAGCTATGGTTGGGATGGAGAATTAACCACAGAACATGGTCACAGTGAGTTTGTGGCCCGGGCTGGGCACTCTGTAATTGAGCTTGGGTCGAGACCAATCTTCTCCACAGTTCCGGTGGCCCTGTGCCATTACTATGGTGCCCATGAGTGGAGGAGGCTGCAGCTCACTGAAGGCGCCAGCCATGAAAATGGCTCAGAAGAGACGGCACAAACAAGCTGCTGTGCTCAGGCTCGGGTCCATGCTGTTGGCCGCCAAGCAGGACAAGTCAAGGTCGTAAAACTGAGATAGGCTGGGACCTGGGACCCTTTACTGGAGTGCTTGCCCTTGCACCCGGACAAACGTCTCCTCGAGCAACAGAATGCAAAGCAACTATAAGGGACTGAAAATCACTGCACGCATGCACCAACTACCATTTCTGAGGCACGGAGAGCAAAAGCAGGGTATGACGCATGGTCCCTGCCCATAGCACCACCAAGGGGGCGGGCAGACCCCCTAAACCACCCCTCCGCCCCAACCCACTGATATGCCCCCACCCTCATCCCATTTAAGGGACCAGCCTGCCCTCCTCAGAGAGCAAGCGAGGGCACCTGTTACTTGTTTTCTCTCCCTTGTGCAGCAGCACAAGTCCCAGTAAAGCGTTGCCTGAATTCCTCATCAATTTCTATTGATTGAAGAGTCCAAGGACCTGGGTCAGTAACAGAACTCCTTGGGACTTAGGGCATTGCCCCCAAGGAGCATCAGCATTTGGGGTTCTAGTGACCAGGCAAAGAGACCCTCCAGGTGTCTGAGCACACCCTCCAGTTCTGCCAGGGTATGTTGGCATTTCCGCTGCTCGCCTCAGCAGTGGCCAGAGGTTTCTTCTTCTCCATGTCCTCTGCCAGGGACTGCACTTCCAGCTCTGGGGCCGCCATCACGACCCCCAGGACTGAACTTTATTCTTGCAGGTAATTTAATGTTTTCTTTGAGTTTGGGCGAGGGATAGTTAACTCCGTTTACAAAAGGATGTATCCTGGGGTCCAAGCAGTACAACCAATTGGCAAGGGAGGATGTTTGTATTAGAGAACAAACGGACGCTAACTGCCGATTTTAACGTGGTTAATTGGTATTTATTCTTTAATAACTCAGTAGCTCAGGCATCACTTCATGTAGGAAGCCTGTTCTGAATTTCCCCACCCTCATCCAAAGACACTGAGTCAGAAAACCAGGATGTATGGTCACCCTCTATAAAGTTATGTCTGAATCTCAAAGTACTTACCACACTAATCGATCTTCTGTAATGACACAATCAGAAAATGATAGAATGCAAAAAACAAAGTATGGTGTAAGGGATGGTTGATTTGGATATTCAGAAATGTGTTTACCGTTGGATATTTCATCCAACGGTAAACACATTTCTCTAGAGCAGACTGCCTCGGTTCAAATTTAAGCTCTCTCACTGACTGTGTAATATTGAGCAAGTCACTTAATCTGTGCCTCGGCTTTCCCCATCTGTAGAATAGGAATAATAATAGTATCTACCTAACAGGGTTGCTGTGAAGATTAAATGAATTACTTGTGCAAAATGCTTACAACAGTGCCTGAAGCGTAGTAAATGCTACCTAAATATTACCCATTATTATTATGGCACGTGGTTGGTTCGGTAGAAGAGGTAGAATTTGAAATGGAGCTGAAGGATAAGTGTGCTAGGTAAAGACAGCTTTTTACCACTATGCGGGGACACACTTTTATAAGGCTATAAAGGTTAGCAGCTAAGGTGGTGTAAATGGTTGTTTTCATTTTATTTCTACTGATCTCCATTCACTGCTTTGGTTTGGGAAAGTAATTCTCTGGTATTTGGCCCAGTGGAACTTAAACTCCACTTCCGTTCTCCTGAGCTCATGACAGACACTGATATGTTGATAATGGTATCTTTTCCAGTGAGCAGATGAAGCCTCAGAACTCTTCTCACCATGGCCCTCCAGAGACGTCCTGCCAGTGATTGGAGGGACCGAAAAGACAAGAACACATATGCCATTCCCAGGTGAGTCCCTCGTTTCACAGCAGAGACCTGGAGCCTAGAGAAGTGAAGTGACTTGCCCAAGGCCACACAGCCAGCCAGAGCAAGACCTGGAACTTGGGTTTTTCTGCTCTTTGGTTGGTATTTGTCTTGCCATCATGTATGATGGTATTTATTTTCCTAACATATCACTTGGTTAGCTTAGTTTCTGATTAGAATGGCCCCTGCCACCAATTACATTGATGTAGCTTTAGATGGTTAAATATACATATATATAAAATATACGTGTGTGTGTATGTATGTGTGTATATGTATTGTCAAAAGTTCATAAATAACAGAAGTAAAACCAATGAATCATTGAAGTAGTAATCAGTAAAAGTTTACTGTGCACATACCACAAAGACAGTTTATGAACCAGGAGCACTCAAACCAAAACATGGAATGAGGCTCAAGGTATACTGTTAAAAAACAAATTATATACTGGGAAGGCTGTTTTTTCTTCACCATGATTGGTTATATTAGAATTTTCTTAAATGATAGGGAATTGGTTAGTGGCCACCGCATATCAGTTTGGGGAAACAGTTTAAGTTTTGCTTATGATTTTCAGAGGCATAAGCAAGAAATGACCCAGGTCAAGTTAGTCTTGCAAAATGAGCTAAATTAAGCTTTGCTTGTATGATTAAACTGATTTTGTCTGCTCAGGGACTTTTCCAGGCTGGTCTCTTTGCTTTTGATTTTAACAATATCACCTCATATATTTATAACATTAAAGACATATAGCTGCAAATAATTAAAAACAAAAGGAAGCAAGGTACAACCATTCATCCACGAGATGCCCTACAACACTGTAGTGAAATTCATAAGCCTTGCTTGCTCTGCAGCAGTGCTGACTGCACTATCTGGCTTAACCAAATTATTGTGGCATGATCTTGTAGTCAGGTTGCAAATGAAAAACTCCAGGCTAATCAACAGCAGACTGAGTGTACTTAGAACTTCGTGCCTATAAGCATAAATTGTGATATTTTACTACTTTTAAATGATGCATGATGAAATGATTGAAGACATCATTACATGGAACAATATTCAACAGGGAATGTGATATTCTTAATGATTTAACACTTCAAGCTCTTATGGGAGTGTTAAGTACTTTTACTGAAGAACTGTAGGGAAGTGGTGTTTTTTAAGATTAAGACTGGATCTAGACAAACAGTGGAGTCTTGACCATATCACAGACATGTTCAGGGAACCTGGGTGAAAGTGGAGGGTCTAGCTCTAAGCTGGATCTGAGTGACTTAATTAGCATTGCTGAAACCCTAGTAAAGTGGCTCTCAATCTTGGTTGAATATTAGAATCACCTGGGGAGCTTTTAAACCTCACATGCTGGGGCCCCCTCCAGAGATTGTGATTTAATTTTCTGGGTGGGGCCAGGCATTGATGTTTCTAAAGCTCCCAGATGATTCTAATGAATAGGCACAGAGGTAAACCAATGGTGTGGTCCTTGAGCAGCAAATACATCAGCCTTTTTTGGATTCTTCTCCTTTTTAACAACACTGGTATAAGGATTGCTGTGAGAATAAATGCAGGAGCAGAGAGAAGGAGAAACAGGTAGGATAATACAGGGGAGGGTCAGCAATTTCTCAAAACCTTCACCTACTTGTTCAGAGTTTTAAAACTCTCCTCATAGGTGAATCATTAGATCCAATTTCTAATGAAAAATCATGTCTGGAATATGACTCTATGCCTCCTAACCTCGAATTGCAAAAAGGACTTAATGTATTCATCAATCCATTCACTTAATGAGCTTTTACAAGAATACCTGGGGCAAAAAAACAGTACTTGCTCTTCAGAAGCAACACCTGCATAACTTTTTGGAAACTGACACAGGAGAGGCACAGAATATGCATATATGGGCAATGGACTTTTCTTCTTCCCTCTCCTTCTTTGGAGCCAGGTACTTTCTCTGGTTCATGAAAACGTTAACTCAGGACTGGGAGAATGGTATTGCCTTTGCCTAATAAGGTGCAAGAGATAAAACTACCAGAAGGGCATATTCGACAACTGATTTTTTTTGGACACTTTGCCTGTTGGCTACACCAGGACATGAACCCCTTCCCTTTTTTTTTTTTTTTTAACATCTTTATTGGAGTATAATTGATTTACAGTGTTGTGTTAGTTTCTGCCATGTAACAAAGTGAATCATCCATATGCATACGTATATGCCCATATCCGCTCCCTCTTGCATCGCCTTCCCATGCTCCTTATCCCACCCTCCCTATCCCACCCCTCTGGGTGGTTGCAAAGCAACGAGCTGATCTCCCTGTGCCATGCAGCTGCTGCCCACTACCTATCTATTTTATGTTTGGGAGTGGATATATGTCCATGCCCCTCTCTCACGTTGTCCTAGCTTACCCTTCCCCTTCCCCATGTCCTCAAGTCCATTCTCTACGTCTGTGTCTTTATTCCTGTCCTGCCCCTAGGTTCATCAGAACCATTTTTTTTTTTTTGATTCTATATATATGTGTTAGCATATGGTATTTGGAGGCTCCTTGAAGAACTAAAAATAGAACTACCATATGACCCAGCAATCCCACTACTGGGTATATACCCTGAGAAAACCATAATTCAAAAAGAGTCCTGTACCATAGTGTTCATTGCAGCACTATTTACAATAGCCAGGACATGGAAGCAACCTTCCCCCTTTTTTGATTCTACTTAGAGCCGTACTTCCTCACCCCTGATCTCTCATGTTCCTCCCATCCAGTGGTGAAAATTGAGGTTGCAGAGAATGACAGTAAACCCTTCCTGGGGCTGCATGTAAGAGATGACAGGGTGAGGGCCATGAGGAGGTTGAAAGGACTGAGGGGCTATGGGGGATTGGGAGGAGGGTGTATGGAGTAGGGGTAGCTACTGAAATGCAAGCTGAACCCCGCAGGGAGGCCTCTCCCATAAGCCCACCAACCACTGAATGAATAGATTTTCTCACCTCAATCTCAGGTAAAAGACTGATTGATTGCTCTTTGGGATTTTGTATATTTGTTTGCTCTTTTGTTTTTATTTATAGACTATATTATATTACCTTTCACAACAATGATGGTTAGTGCTGGGGTAATAAAGGCCATAGAATTTCAGAGAAAGGTCAGGTTCCTGTCAATAACCAAAGCTTCAGGAAACTGAAATGTTGAAAGTCACTAGAATTGCATAGACTATAGACTTTCTAATTGGAAAAAATCACTGGAGAGACTTCACTCCACTCACTAATTTTCTAATGAAGTGACCTAACTTCTAGAAATCGTGAGGGAGTGGGGTTGAGATGAGGTGAGACAGAGGGAACCTTAAAAGCCAGGCTGTAAGAGGAGGGAAGACATAAGACTCACTGGAGGATGGAGAAATCGGCCTCCTGGTTATTCAGGTTTGCTTTAACCTTGGGCAAAAGTGAATTATCTTAACAAAAGAAACTGAAATATTAATATGAACAAGATGTAAAGCACTTAGATATGGCTCATGTTAGGAAAAAATATGAGATCAGGGAAGTTCTGTGAGGGATAAGGGCAGAGGAGAAGCATTGCAATTTACTTGGAAGTGAGACCTTCCCGTATAAACTTAGAAAACAAAAGGATGACGCTTCTTCCTTTTCCTTTTTCCCTCTTCGCTGCTCTCCCCCATTCTCTCTCTCTCCTCTTCCCCCCTTATCACTTTCTCCAGTCCAGTGTCATCACTGAGTGGGAATCCATGTTGAGTGACATGAGGCTCTCCTCAGTCAGTGCTTCCCTAGTGATCAAGACCATGCCATCCAGGGAATTAACCTGCCATGTGTGTGGGGGTGACTGTGCAGGCAGAGGCTGGGAAGGTCGGGCATAGGGAGCTCTCGCCTATATTTAGCAGTCTCCCTCTGTCCCACACTCAGACATCTGGGTTGAGTGCTACCTCTGTTAGAAATAAAAATATAATAATAAAAAGGAGCAATTTGAATTCTGAATTTCATATGGAAATGATGAGAAGTGTGAATATTGTCAATGGAATATGTCATCATTGCTACAGAAATAGGCTTTGTCCTTACAGTAAAGGCAACTGTAATTTTATTTTGGAACTCCTTCTGCCTCCTCTTTCCTTATAATCTCCAAGAAAATAACTGAAATTAAAAATTGGTCCACTCTGCCCTGCTAACCCCACCATTAAATCTTCTCAATACTATTATGTTCATGATTCTCAACATCATAATTCAAAAATGAATCAAAGAGAACCCAAACACTGAAGTTTGCTCTCAAGGCCTTTACCAGCTCCAGAATTACTGTTGGGATAATTTAATCCCTAAGAACAACCAGGCTACTGATGTTTTGGTTAGTCAACTTTGACGATGCAATGTATCAATACCTAGAGAATAATGTTCTGTTTCATGGTAGAAAATTGGAATCCTTTCTTACAATCAGAAGTATAAGGACTCTTGATGAGATACAGTGAAGCTTCAAAAACTAGAAAAAGTGGGTAAAAATATATAAAGTTTGTTTCCTTCAACCTCTCAAATAGGTTCTATCCTTTCTTTTTTTTTTTTTTTTAAAGTTTATTCCCAGTTATTTTATTCTTTTTGATGTGATTTTTTTTAACATCTTTATTGGAGTATAATTGCTTTACAATGGTGTGTTAGTTTCTGCTTTATAACAAAGTGAATCAGTTATACATATACATATGTTCCCATATCTCTTCCCTCCCACATCTCCCTCCCTCCCACCCTCCCTATCCCACCCCTCTAAGTGGTCACAAAGCACCGAGCTGATCTCCTTGTGCTATGAGGCTGCTTCCCACTAGCTATCTATTTTACATAGATAGTATATATAAGTCCATGCCACTCTCTCACTTCGTCCCAGCTTACCCTTCTCCCTCTCCGTGTCCTCAAGTCCATTCTCTACATCTGTGTCTTTATTCCTGTCCTGCCCCTAGGTCCTTCAAAACCTTTTTTTTTTTTTTAGATTCCATATATATGTGTTAGCATATGGTATTTGTTTTTCTCTTTCTGCCTTACTTCACTCAGTATGACAGACTCTACATCTCACTACAAATAACTCAATTTCATTCGTTTTTATGACTGAGTATAATATTGCATTGTATATATGTGTCACATCTTCTTATCCATTCATCTGTCCATGGACACTTAGGTTGCTTCCATGTCGTGGCAATTGTAAATAGAGCTGCAATGAACATTGTGGTACATGACTCCTTTTGAATTATGGTTTTCTCAGGGTATATGCCCAGTAATGGGATTGCTGGGTCATATGGTAGTTGTATTTTTAGTTTTTTAAGGAACCTCCATACTGTTCTCCATAGTGACTGTATCAATTTACATTCCCACCAACAGTGCAAGAGGGTTCCTTTTCTCCATACCCTCTCCTGAATTTGTTGTTTGTAGATTTTTTGATGATGGCCATTCTGACTGGTGTGAGGTGATACCTCATTGTAGTTTTGATCTCCATTTCTCTAATGATTAGTGATGTTGAGCATCCTTTCATGTGTTTGTTGTGAAAAATGCCATTGGTAGTTTGATAGGGATTGCATTGAATCTGTAGATTGCTTTGGGTAGTAGAGTCATTTTCACAATGTTGATTCTTCCAATCCAAGAACATGTTATATTTCTCCATCTGTTTGTATCTTTAATTTCTTTCATCAGTGTCTTACAGTTTTCTGCACACAGGTCATTTATCTCCTTCAGTAGGTTTATTCCTAGGTATTTTATTCTTCTTGTTGCAATGCTAAAAGGGAGTGTTTCCTTAATTTGTCTTTCAGATGTTTCATCATTAGTGTATAGGAATGCAAGAGGTTTCTGTGCATTAATTTTGTATCCTGCTACTTTTCCAGACTCATTGGTTAGCCCTAGTAGTTTTCTGGTAGCATCTTTAGGATTCTCTATGTATACTATCATGTCATCTGCAAACAGTGACAGCTTTACTTCTTTTCTGATTTGGATTCCTTTTATTTCTTTTTCTTCTCTGATTGCTGTGGCTAAAACTTCCAAAACTAAGTTGAATAATAGTAGTGAGAATGGGCAGCCTTGTCTTCTTCCTGACCTTAGTGGAAATGGTTTCAGTTTTTCACCATTGAGAACAATGTTGGCTGTGGGTTTGTTATATATGGGGTTTATTATGTTGAGGTAAGTTCCCTCTATGCCTACTTTCTGGAGGGTTTTTATCATAAATTTGTGTTGAATTTTGTCGAAAGCTTTTTCTGCATCTATTGAGATATGTCATATGATTTTTCGCTATATTTTGGAAGAGTTTGAGAAGGATAGGCGTTAGCTCTTCTCTAAACGTTTGATAGAATTCGCCTGTGAAGCGTCTGGTCCTGGGCTTTTGTTTGTTGGAAGATTTTTAATCACAGTCTCAATTTCAGTGCTAGTGATTGGTCTGTTTATATTTTCTATTTCTTCCTGGTTCCGTCTCGGAAGGTTGTGCTTTTCTAAGAATTTGTCCATTTCTTCCAGGTTGTCCATTTTATTGGCATATAGTTGCTTGCAGTAATCTCTCATGATCCTTTGTATTCTGCAGTGTCCGTTGTTACTTCTCCTTTTTCATTTCTAATTCTGTTGATTTGAGTCTTCTCCTTTTTTTTCTTGATGAGTCTGGCTAAGGGTTTATCAATTTTGTTTATCTTTGCAAAGAACCAGGTTTTAGTTTTATTGATCTTTGCTATTGTTTTCTTCATTTTTTTCCATTTATTTCTGATCTGATCTTTATGATTTCTTTCCTTCTGCTAACTTTGTGGAGTTTTTTGTTCTTCTTTCTCAAATTGCTTTAGGTGTAAGGTTAGGTTGTTTATTTGAGATGTTTCTTGTTTCTTGAGGTAGGATTCTATTGCTATAAACTTCCCTCTTAAAACTGCTGTTGATGCATCCTGTAGGTTTTGAGTCATCATGTTTACATTGTCATTTGTTTCTAGGTATTTTTTGATTTCCTCTTTGATTTCTTAAGTGATCTCTGTGTTATTAAGTGGTGTATTGTTTAGCCTCCATGTGTTTGTATTTTTTTTTATAGATTTTTTTTTCCTGTAATTGATATCTAGTCTCATAGTGTTGTGTTTGGAAAAGATAGTTGATATGATTTCATTTTTCTTAGATTTACCAAGGCTTGATTTGTGACCCAAGATATGATCTATCCTGGAAAATGTTCCATGAGCACTTGAGAAGAAAGTGTATTGTGTTGTTTTTGGATGGAATGTCCTATAAATATCAATTAAGTCCATGTTGTTTAATGTATCATTTAAAGCTTGTGTTTCCTTATTTATTTTCATTTTGGATGATATGTCCATTCGTTTAAGTGAGGTGTTAAAGTCCCCCAGTATTATTGTGTTACTGTCGATTTCCTCTTTTATAGCTGTTAGCAGTTGCCTTATGTATTGAGGTGC
>NC_041214.2:55937782-55945336 GCF_002837175.3 Physeter macrocephalus
GATTGTGTTACTGTCGATCTCCCCTTTTATGGCTGTTAGTATTTGCCTTATGTATTGAGGTGCTCCTATGTTGGGTGCATAAATATTTACAATTGTTATATCTTCTTCTTGGATTGATCCCTTGATCATTATGTCGTGTCCTTCTTTGTCTCTTGTAATAGTCTTTATTTTGAAGTCTATTTTGTCTGATATGATAATTGCTACTCCAGCTTTCTTTTGATTTGCATTTGCATGGAATATCTTTTTCCATTTCCTCACTTTCAGTCTGTATATGTCTGAGGTGGGTCTGAAGTGGGTCTCTTGTAGACAGCATATATACAGGTCTTGTTTTAGTATCCATTCAGCCAGTCTATGTCTTTTGGTTGGAGCATTTAATCCATTTACATTTAAGGTAATAATCGATATGTATGTTCATATTAATATTTTCTTAACTCTTTTGGATTTGTTTTTGTAGGTCTTTTCCTTCTCTTGTGTTTCCTGCCTAGAGAAGTTCCTTTAGCATTTGTTGTAAAGCTGGTTTGGTGGTGCTGAATTCTCTCAGCTTTTGCTTGTCTGTAAAGGTTTTAATTTCTCCATCGAATCTGAATGAGATCCTTGCTGGGTAGAGTAATCTTAGTTGTAGGTTTTTCTCCTTCATCACTTTAAATATGTCCTGCCACTCCCTTCTGGCTTGCAGAGTTTCTGCTGAAAGATCAGCTGTTAACCTTATGGTGATTCCGTATGTTATTTTTCCCTTGGTGCTTTTAATATTTTTTCTTTGTATTTAATGTTTGATAGTTTGATTAATATGTGTCTTGGCGTGTCTCTCCTTGGATTTATCCTGTATGGGACTCTTTGCATTTCCTGGACTTGATTGACTATTTGCTTTCCCATATTAGGGAAGTTTTGAACTATAATCTCTTCAAATATTTTCTCAGTCCCTTTCTTTTTCTCTTCTCCTTCTGGGACCCCTATAATTCGAATGTTGTTGTGTTTAATGTTGTCCCAGAGGTCTCTGAGACTGTCCTAAATTCTTTTCATTCTTTTCTCTTTATTCTGCTCTGCAGTAGTTATTTCCACTATTTTATCTTCCAGGTTACTTATCTGTTGTTCTGCCTCAGTTATTCTGCTATTGATGCCTTCTAGAGAATTTTTTTTTTTTTTTTTTTTTTTTTTGCGGTACGCGGGCCTCTCACTGTTGTGGCCTCTCCTGTTGCCCGTTGCGGAGCACAGGCTCCGGACGTGCAGGCTCAGTGGCCATGGCTCACGGGCCTAGCCGCTCTGCGGCATGTGGGATCTTCCCGGACCGGGGCACAAACCCATGTCCCCTGCATCGGCAGGTGGATTCTCAACCACTGCGCCACCAGGGAAGCCCTCTAGAGAATTTTTAATGTCATTTATTATGTTGTTCATCATTGTTTGTTTGCTGTTTAGTTCTTCTAGGTCCTTGTTAAACATTTCCTGTATTTTCTCCATTCTGTTTCCAAGATTTTGGATCATCTTTATTATCATTACTCTGAATTCTTTTTCAGGTAGACTGTCTATTTCGTCTTCATTTGTTTGGTCTGGTGGGTTTTTACCTTGCTCCTTCATCTGCTGTGTGTTTCTCTGTCTTCTCATTTTGCTTAACTTACTATGTTTAGGGTACTCTTTTTGCAGGCTGCATGTCCATGGTTCCTGTTGTTTTTGGTGTCTTCCCCCAGTGGCTGAGGTTGGTTCAGTGGGTTGTGTAGGCTTCCTGGTGGAGGGCACTAGTGCCTGTGTTCTGCTGGATGAGGCTGGTACTTGTCTTTCTGGTGGGCAGGACCGCATCCGGTGGTGTGTTTTGGGGTGTCTGTAGCCTTATTATGATTTTAGGCAGCCTCTCTGCTAATGGGTGGGGTGGTGTTCCTGTCTTGCTAGTTGTTTGGCATAGGGTGTCCAGCACTGTAGCTTGCTGGTCGTTGAGTGGAGCTGGGTCTTAGCTTTGAGATGGAGATCTCTGGGAACACTTTCACCATTTGATATTACATGGAGCTGGGAGGTCTCTGGTGAACCAATGTCCTGAACTTGGCTCTCCCACCTCAGAGGCACAGGCCTGACACCCGGCCAGAGTACCAAGACTCAGTCAGCCCCACGGCTGCTAGTGTTGGAGGGTCTCCTCCAGAGGCGGGGGGTGGCTTTGGCTTACCGTGGGGACAAGAACACTGGCAGCAGAAGTTCTGGGAAATACTCCTTGGCATGAGCCCTCCCAGAGTCCGACATTAGCCCCACCAAAACTCTATCCTTTCTTATGGGCAGCTGATTGGCTCTGGAAATAACTTTCCCCAAATGAGGAGGAA
The DNA here is from genome assembly GCF_002837175.3 of Physeter macrocephalus. Taxonomy (NCBI): domain Eukaryota; kingdom Metazoa; phylum Chordata; class Mammalia; order Artiodactyla; family Physeteridae; genus Physeter; species Physeter macrocephalus. The sequence continues at coordinate 55,940,083 of NC_041214.2, forward strand.
GTTTCCTTTAGATGAGTTAGATGTTTTCAAAAAAATATGTTGTGTATTTAATGAAATTCCTCCTTTGATTCAACCCATAAGCAAGATATGTTGACTTTCTAGCTCCAAAAATATGTCACATCAGACCGTGTGTCTCTGTCTCTGATGCCACCATCTTAGTCTGGCTCTCATCTGCGCTAGGTCCTCCTGCTCAGACACATGTCCCATCCCATCCACTCTCACAACAGCCAGTGTCCTCACTTTACATTGTAAAGGACCTCACCCTCCACATTGCCCCCCTGCTTAAAGACCTGCAATGAGAGAAGTTTGAATTCCCCTAATGCAATGCCCCTTCTGTGCCCCACTGTCCCCCACCCTCTGTTACTTTCTCTCCAGCACTCTGCTGTTTCTTTCATAAAACCTTATAACAATTTATAAATAGTTCGTTTGCTTATTTTTTTCTTGTGTCATCTTGCCTACCAGATTGTATGATTCATAAATTCAGGGATGTTTCTCTTTTTGTCCTGTTCATCTTTGTTTCTTAGTGGCAAGCTCAATGACAAGCACATGGTGGACTTTTTCCCCAGCACTTTTTAAATAAAAAATTTCAAACATACAGCACAGAGAATTTTATAATGAACACCTGAATACCTAACCCCTAGTTTCTACTGTACTTTCTTCATCACGTATCTATCCGTCTCTCTATTCCTGTATCTACCCTCAACACGTGGTTGACTTTTAATACATTTGTTGAATGAATGAGTAAATGAAGAATGTTACTCTTTTGGTCAATAGCCTGAAGCTATACATCCTGAGATTCCTTGTTTCTGTGTGGAAAGAGGGTATGGGGAACTACGACATGTTTCATCGGATGTGTATCTGCTCAGCTCTGTACCAGGCATTGGGCCAGAAACTGAGGATGCAGAAATAAGGACAAATTTCCTGCCTTCCAGAGGCACAGCCTCCACTAGCGAGAAGACCCAAATATGTTAGTGATAGAAGAAATAAGTAGAAAATGTTGACTAGCGATTTTCTTTCGCTTGTATGACTTGTTAATAAAGACTGACCAGTCCTATCTTGATGTTCAAACTGCCTGATTTCTTGGCCTTTTGTGTTTTTTGTTGCACAAGTAGACAAAAGCGATTGTTTACTTGGCCAATGCCAGTGAAGGAATATTTTATGATTCCTAGTTTAGTGAGTGACAAATGCAAGCCCATTTGAACCATGAAACTCTTAGCTTTTTTTTTAAAGTTCTGTACATACCATTGAAATATACAAATAATAGAAGCAAAAGAAAAGCATATAAATGTTCCTAATCTAGGCTAACTATGGTCAAGGTAGAGAGCATCTCTGCTTAGTCTAGAAAATTGACAGAGCAGAGCAGGTAGAACTTTCTTCCCTTTGCATGCAGATAGTTTTTTCTAAACTATGTTTGATTATATTTTTTGGACCCTGTGTTTATTATTTTGATCGCTCAGAGGAAATGCTTACCTTTGAAGTGACATCCTAGGGCAGTGCTTTGCAATATCCTTTATTAAGCTGTACTGTGTTTATTCACATTTATAATATTTTGATTCTTATTTTAGAAGGAGGATTTTAAGAAGGTCAGTGCAGTATCTTTGTGATTGAATTCCAAGAGTACTTAGCAGGGATCCATGTATATAAGGGTGTTGAATCACTGTGAACTGGGAATGCATTCAAGTTCACGCTTACCTGAGAATCCTCTGTTAAATATTTAAAAGTGAAGTATTCTTTTAAAAGAGGCCTATGGGCCTGGACAGCATAGAAATGGGTGAACATAGTACCGCTAAGCAGCAAAAGCAGAGCTGGGACCTGAGATTTTTCCTCCAACCTTGGCTGTCTCCTCAGCCCCTCACCCCTTTTATTGATGGCATTCTGCTTTCTAACACGTTGGGAATCCCCAGCCCATTAACTTTCATTTGCTCACATTGTCCTTCCATGGGCTTCCATGTGGCAAATATTTCAGGGCCCAGTGTGGTCCTGACCTGGATTTGCTTCCTGGCTTTGCCACTAGTAGTTAAAGGACCTCGAGCAAGAAATGTACTTTTTCCAAGTTCTAGGTCCCTTACCTGTAACTGGGAGACCTTAATACCTACTTCAACATGTAAAACATGTCCACCATGGAGAAGACTCTTGATAAATATATCAATAGTTTTACCCTACCGTCTTAAGATCAGTTACCATCTTGGATCACTAAGAAATGATGTTTTCAGAGAAATATGGATGTAAGCACCTAGATATTTAGTGCAGTAGGAGAAAAAAGCAAATCTGAAGGTGGATATTTTATTTATAAAATTAAACCTAATTTATTTTGCAAAAATCAACACATACATGTTCAGATCTGGTTTATCTTCAAAACACGTGTTTTTGTTTTTTAACAAACATGCAAGCTAATTTGACATGCCAAACATTTTTCTCTTTAGCTCTCCCTGGAAAATTTTTTTTTCATAACACAAACAAGGGTGCAAATATTGTCCAAAAACTATTTACATTTTTACCCTCCAGAATTACTAACATTAAGATTTATTGAGAGGAAAGAAAAACTGAAAGGTTTTGCCTTTGGCATTCACATTTGATTCAGCAGTATAATTAAAAACTTGTATTTGTTTTTAAATAAACACTTTGAAGAAAATTTAATAAATCTTGGTTTTGCTCTGCAAAAGAGCCACTGTATCAAAACATTTAACTGGAGCTGTCAAGTTCCTGCTGGTAGAATATTACTTCCAGCCTATTTATTAGCTTTTCTTCCTGTAGCCCAATATATGATTCCCCCCACCCCACCCCTCCACTGAGTGAAAGCACAGAAAGGATGCAATTTCTTGTCTCTTTTCCCCCAGCATCATGCAAGGCAAGGCAGCATCACAAGTCACAGTATCTGAATTTACTTTGATTGTATATTTTTTCTTACACTTAAAATGTTTTTGTATTATAATACTTACTGGGTCATCTAAAATCAACATTGTTGATTTTAAACTGTTATAAAGCCAGACCTTTAGAGGCATTTGAAACAATTCATGAACCACGTCTGAAAGGAGATAATTACCTTCAACCTATTCTTCTGCGCTTGAAGTAAAAGAATTTTAGGTATCAGCAGGTTACTAGAAAATAAGACTTTAGGGGGTCTATATAATTTATTTAGATCTTTTTGTATATTGTAAACAAGGATAGGATACTTTTGACAGTAGTGTATGAACAAATTTTTAAAAAATATATCCTTCACTATAGAATAGGTATCAAGAGAGCATTTTAAATATGATTCTGATAGGTCTCTTATGAGCCTACTTTCCAGAAAAAGTTTATATGAAATTTCCCAATTAAAAACAAAATCTAAAGTCATAGATTTAAGCTGAGAGAATATGGTATGTGAGGTAAGGTCATTGTGTTATCTATGGTCTGATGCACAATGTAGCATGTACAAAAGAAACTAAAGAGACATCTATCTCAAATTTCAGGCAGGATATACGAGTGCATAGAGAGGAGAGAGCTTTTCAGGTGAGATAGTGAAAGAAGCTACAGTATTCACCTAAATTAACACATTGTAAGCAACGTACACATATGTAATGCCAGTTCACAGGATACAAACAAGATCAGTTAGAAATTGTACTGTGATAGCCACACATTTTGGAGAAAAATTCCCAAGCCAGGCGAATGTGGATTGGGATAAAAACATAGGCGGTGTATACCACCATAGCAAAAATGGTTAGTAAGATGGTATTGAACATGGATCGCTCCCAGGGCTCCAAGACAGCACAGCAGCTAATGATTTGGTATTGATAGTAGAGCCAGGAGAAATAGTCCTTCACACGTTTGAAATCCATGGCTGGTTCCTTCAAGCTGCAGAAAGTCTGTCCTGTTAAAAAAGGTAACAGATTAGAAGAAAAAAAAAAATAAGGCACTAAACACAGACTCTCCTGATATTTTCATGATCTCAGCATGTCAAAAATTTTCAAAGAATGTTAATGATCATTGAGTGAATTACTAATAGGAATATTATATGGAAATAATAACAACATATTAATCATAGGAATTAATAATATTGCCATTACTACTAATAATTACTACTAGAATGAATAGCAATAATATTAACAGTGACATTTATCTAAAAATAATTGCTAGTAATAACTCTAGTGATAATAATATCTACAGTTGAGGCTAACCACATTTTCTTTAGCCTTGTACATTTAGAGAGATAAACGTGAGTTTTCTATTTCCTACAGCATATATTCTGGTAGAAGATTAAAGAATAGTGTGCAGAAAAGAGTTAATATAGCAAACCTGAGGCTGCTATTTTTAGAAGGGTCCTTGGCTGGCATCTGGGAACTTGGCTTTTGGAATGTTCTTTCTGTTCCCTAATGGATAAGGATGATTCACTATGCCTAGACTGTGCAAACACTGTAATTTATGGTGAATACCTGCTTTATTCTGGGAGTCTGGAATTTTTGTAATTGCCAGGCAAAAAGTGTCCGTGTGAGCAGCCCCAATAAAAACCTTGGTGCTGAGTCTCTAATGGGTTTCCCTGAGCAGAAACATTGACATGTATCACTGCACTTTTTGCTGGTAAAGAAAGAAGCACACTTGGTGTGTCCACTCATGGGAGGGAGAGAACATCTGAAGACTATAAATGGATTTCTTCAGACTCCAACCATGTTTGTCTTCCTGACTGATCGTGTTGTATATCTTTTTGCTATAATAAACCTTAGATGTGAGTGCGAATATATGTTGAGTCCTGTGAGTCTTTCTAGTGAGGCACTGGACATATGGATGGTCTTGGGACCTCTGAAACAAAGGTGAAGCCCAAAGTGTACCTTTGGGTGGTCATTTGGTTTTTGGGTAGAGAACTTATGAAAACCATATAAAAATGTTTTGTTGGCCCTCAGATAGGATCACAGTTAAAACTACGTGGAAAACCTCCTAGAAGAAAGGACATCTATCATTTCTTTTTTTTTTTTGATATACCAATTTTTATTTATTCATTCATTTCTTAAAGATTCTTGGGAAGATTTTGCAGACACTCAGAGACATGGTGGGTGTCCTTGGGGAGACAAGCTGACCTGTACCTGTTGTGCTTACTCCTAGGAGTATCATGGTGCTACATCATCTAAGTCCACCTTGATAACTTTTTTTTTTTTTTTTTTTGTGGTATGCGGGCCTTCCTCTGTTGTGGCCTCTCCCGTTGCGGAGCACAGGCTCCGGACGCGCAGGCTCAGCGGCCATGGCTCACGGGCCCAGCCGCTCCGCGGCATGTGGGATCCTC
>NC_041214.2:55945597-55949058 GCF_002837175.3 Physeter macrocephalus
TCCGCGGCATGTGGGATCCTCCCATACCGGGGCGCGAACCCGGTTCCCCTGCATCGGCAGGCGGACGCGCAACCACTGCGCCACCAGGGAAGCCCTTGATAACTTTTATTATTCAAATCACAGTTAAATATTTTTGAAGATCATTCCTGTGTTCTGACCTGAATGTATCTCTCTTTTATTTGATTCTCTTTTGAGTAAAAGCAAGATGTTTTTGCTCCATAAGACCATGGACTCAGGCTATGGGGAGACTCTCATGATCCTAATGCCTGGCACAAAGACTGTCATCAGTAAATATTTGCTGAACAAATGAGTAAATGAATGAATGACAAGTAACCAACTTAAAAAAATAATTATAGATGACACAGTCCCGACCTAAGTGGGATACGGTAGGCTATTGCTGACTTTCAATAACTTGGCTTTGATAGTAAGCAACCCTTTCTGACAAGGAAAATTTCCACAGAAACTTAAAGTGGGAAAGTCTCTGTGTTACCATGTCATGATTATTTGTAATAATGGCCAGAGTAATCCAAATAAGTAGACAATACATTTACTTAGTCTCCTAGAAGCCAGAGTGGAGACGAAGTAATTGGATTTGAATGGTTTGTCCTGGCAGGTGGACTTCAGTGAGAAGTTACTTCCAATGTTCTTTTTCACTCCTAACTCTGGTTGCAGAGAAAGAGCAAAGGTCAAAGGTTTCAAAGAAAATGAGTGACAGAAGAAGTGATAATTTCAGTGAACAATATTATCCAAGCAACCAAGACTTTCCACTGATAGGCTGAAAGAGAGAAATTAGGAGGTATCCCTATTTGAGCTTTTAGGCTGTCCCATGAGACAACTGTGTATTTCAAACTAAATTTAATTTTTAAAAATCTTATTGATGGATATCCACACTTGCTCCTCTTCATTACCTAGACAGAGTTTGGGGTGGCGCCAGGTAACTGATCAGGAGTGTGAGAGTCCATTCACCAGGTATGAAGTTCCAGACTGTGCTGGGTGAAGGTGGGAGAATGATGGCTCAGACAGGCCCAGACCCACCCCTTAGAAAGCTTGGTCCAGTTGGGAAGACAGGTAGCAATCAAATAATGTATACAAATATATAATTATCTACTATATTATGCCCTAATGGGCAAGAGCAATGTATAAGGGGCTGTGGGAAACCTAATCCAGTCTGAGTATGTCTCTGAGGAAGAGATATTTGAGATAAAATCCAGGAGATGATTGTGAATCTAACAGATAAAATGAGTAGTCAGATGGGGAGAATGGACAAGACATAGGGATCAACTTGTGTTTGTGCAAAGGTTAGAGGCGGGAAGGAGCTTGATAGGTGGTCAAGGGAATGACCAGAGTGAGGCCAAGTGCCCTAGGGCCTAGCTGAGTGGGCAAAGTATTTTGGCTTGATCCTGTGAGTGAGAGAACTCCAAAGGTTTTTAACAGGGGAATGCTGCGGTGGGTCTGAGAGGATGAGCCTTTAAGATCATATGGACATGTTGCCTTCCCTGCGTTCTAAAGCCAAACTGAAATGATTTTGAATACCAATCATTTCAGTAAATCTATGCCTCTGCTGTCTCATGGGTGTTACTCATTCAGAATCAACCATATACTGAAAATCTGTTTAATATATTCTTAATATTCTTTTTACTTTTATAAATGAGATAAATTACTCATTTAGAAACATCATTGACTTTTTCTCTATACATTTTAGCTTTTAGAAATTTACTAATTAACTGCCTGGCCATTGCTTTCTCTTCAAAAATTAAATTTCTTGCTTGAGCAGCCCCAGTGGACACCTTGACTGCAGCCTTGTGAGGGACCCTGAGCCAGAGGCACTAAGCTAAGTTGTGCCCAGATTTCTGAGCCGCAGAAACTGTGAGGTGGTCAGTGTTCATTGTGTTAAGCTATAAAAGTCAGTCAGTCAGTGAAGGAAATGACAGCTCTAAAGCATACCAACATGCATTACACCAAAGCTGGATACCTGGTAAGAACTTGGTCACATATTGCTAACAATTTAAAGAATTAAGATTAAAAATTTTTTTTCTTGTCCATTTCTACAGTGTGCTGGATCATTTCCCAGCCCTCTCAGTAGTCAGCTCTGACATGTAAAAAGTACTATATTGTCACATCTCACTTCAGTCTCATGAAGTAAAAGAGTCAATAAAAAGCATTGATATCCCCCTTTTCTTTGATTCTTTTTCCCCTTATTAATGAAAAGCAATTTTAAAGATTATCTATTCATTGTTTCTGATGAAAAGGTGAGAAGAGAGTTGGTTATTATTGGTAAATCATCTGCTACAACCTATTGTTAGAATATGAACTATATTTAGGTTCTGGATTTGCTTCAGTAATATGTTTTACTTCCTTTTGAGTCCATTTTTAAGTCTCCTGTGGCAGGGGTCCCCAACCCCTGGGCTGTGGGCCACTACCGGTCTGTGGCCTTTTAGGAACCAGGCCGCACAGCAGGAGGTGAGCAGCAGGCAAGCTGCCGCTCCCCATCACTCCCCACCGCTCACACTACTGCCTGAACCATCCCCCCCCTACCCCCACCCCCGGGAAAAATTGTCTTCCGTGAGACCGGTCCCTGGTGCCACAAAGGTTGCGGACTGCTGTCCTATGGGACAACATGGAAGATTTAAGACAACCACTTTAGACAATTTAAGATGAGTAATGTGGGAAGGAGAATTCATTCATTCATTAAATAAGGGCATTTTGAGTACTACTGTGTGGTTTTCTCTTAGTAGTAACAGCTTCAGAAGGAATCTGTTCCAAAATGGCATTGCAGACAGGAGATGCTCTCCTAGGCAGCAGCAAACTGGACCACGTAACAAACATGCAGTGACGAGGGGCCAGGAATGAGCACTAAATAGGGGGAAAGGGCATGGAAAAATGCTAAGGAGGAAGCTAGGAAAAGAGGCTGAATTTGAGAAATAAGATGACAAAAATGGCATGAAATTAATTATTCACAGGTAACCTAGAACTAGATGACAGCAAACATCTTAATGTCTTAATCTTTCACAATCAAATGTGAAATTAACTTGCCCTTAAAGACCTGATGGCGTATCCCAGTAAAGCTAAACAAGAGACTTAAAATGCTTACTTTATTCAAGCACATTGTGGTATGTATTCAGTGGTACAGTGGCCTGGATGGGTTTGACTCTTAACAGCTGAAGCTGTGTGGTGATGCCTTCAGGTGACTGGGGAGGGTTGTGAGCCCCTGTGGGACACAAAGCGGGTGAAGTTCTCTGTAAAAAGTGGGGGTGAGGCAAGGGCCAGCATTGTTACCTGGAGGGATGGATACTAAGGCCTGAGGAAAGGCTTTTTCTGGGTCATTGTTTGTTTGCTTGTTTGTTTGTTTGTTTTTTGTGATATGCGGGCCTCTCACTGTTGGGGCCTCTCGCGTTGCGGAGCACAGGCTCCAGACGTGCAGGCTCAGCGGCCGTGGCGCACGGGCCCCGCTCCTCCGCGGC
>NC_041214.2:55949069-55982779 GCF_002837175.3 Physeter macrocephalus
GGCATGTGGGATCTTCCCGGACCGGGGCACGAACCCGTGTCCCCTGCATCGGCAGGCGGACTCTCAACCACTGCGCCACCAGGGAAGCCCTGCTGGTTTGTTTTTTAATGTTCCTTTTTTTCTATTGATGTATAGTTAACTTACAATGTTGTGTTAGTTTCAGGTGTACAGCACGGTGATTCAATTTATATATGTGTGTGTGTGTGTGTGTGTGTGTGTATTCTTTTTTAGATTCTTTTATAGGTTATTACAAAATATTGAAAATATTGAGTACTGTACTATACAGTAGGGCCTTGTTGGTTATCTATTTCACATATATAGTAGTGTGTATATGTTAATCCCAACCCCCTAATTTATCCCTCCCCACCCCCTTTCCCCTTTGGTAACCATAAGTGTGGTATATATATATATATATATATATATATATATATACCACAACCAAACTATATATACAATGGAATGTTACTCATAAAAAAGAATGAAATAATGCCATTTGCAGCAACATGGATGGACCTAGAGAATATCATACTAAGTGAAGTAAGTCAGACAAAGACAAATATCATATGTCACTTATGTGGAATCTAACAAAAGGATACAAATGAACTTATTTGCAAAACAGAAATAGACCCACAGGCATGGGCCATTGTTTTAAAAATAAGATAACATCTTCTTCAGGAGGATCCATGTAGTACCACATTCTAAGATGCTTAATGGATTTGATTTATCAGGGTTTCTCTTGTAATAATAACAGAAACAATTTCTGTTTTCATAGGATTATCTATAGCTTAGAAAGTGCTTTTTATTGCATTTTCATAATGGGTTTGGTACTAAGCACAGGCATTGGTTCAAGTTCTGACTTCTCGACTTGCTGGGTATGTGACCTTGGCCTAGTTACTTAAGTGTTCTGGGCCTCAAGTTCCTCATCTGTAAATGGAAATAATAATCCTTTCTGTTTAAGGTTGCTGTGAGGATTAACAAAAATGCAAGCAAAGCATCAATTAAAGGGATTTGTATATGGAGGAAATACATAGATAGGAAGATGGAATCTAACTGGTGAAAGGCTTTCCCCTCTCCCCCCACTTCCTTTTATTTATTAAAAATAATTATTACCATGCTGGTAATCGCACCAGGAACTGGAGATACCATGGTGACTGAGACAGTCATGGCCATTGCCCCCAAGGATTATCATTCAGCTGGATATATTCCACAAATATATATTTTAGACAATATTTACCACATGTATTAGGTAGCTAAAGTGGAATCCTAGAATGTTAGCAGCTGGATGGACTGTAGAATCCCCTAGACCCAATCACTCATTTTAAAGAAAAGTACCAAGACTATGAGGCTAACATTAAATTGATACTAAATTGGTTGACATCAAATTGGTTTGTCAAACTGAATTAAAGTGACTGGACTATTCCAGGTGGTGAATACCCTGTGTTTTGTGAATTGACATTGGATGAAAGAAGCAAAAATTCCAATGGAGGTTTTCTGTGGTCTTCAAAGTTGATCAAGGACATTGAAATCAAGTGTGTAGGTATCTGGAAGACTTCAGCCTCACCCTCTTTCAGTTTCCCTAGGCTCTACTCTTCTTTTACTCAAGACTCTTTCCTGAAATCCCACTGTTCAGATTCTCCTCTAGTCAAATGAAGGTCTGGCAAAGTCTTCATTTATTGCAAATATTACTGGGAACTGGCAAAGGCTAAGGTTCTTGTTAGTAGTGTGCAACTTAGCATGGATAAAAGACCCGAATAAGAGTTTTGCCAGGTTGAGGGGAGAAACAGGGGGGAAGGAAGAGATTATTAGAGAAGGATTATGAGAGTCTTGGGAACCAGAATGAGAGAGTGATTTCTAAAGGGAACCCAGTGAATGAATGGGGACACTGACAGTAGAAAACAGTGAGGACTTGGAATTCCCCTAAGAAGTTATCTCATAATTGATTGGAGAGTAAGTGGCTATTTTTTATTTCTGAATGTCACTGAATGTATTTTTCTCTCACTAGATATGTGTACAGTGGGGAAAAGTAAAGTTTAATCTCCTCTCTCACAATGAGAAGGAGAATTCCAGGGATTGTGATCCACATTACTCAGGGGCAAGCCTTTCTTCTGGCCTGAACAGAGAAGAAGGTTAGAATAAATAGAGCAATAAAAAAACCCACATGCTCCCATGAACCCATGTATATGAGTCATGAAATGAGAACGCTGTAAAAGGGAACGTGCGAGGCGGTGGCGAAAGTAGAGGCTGGGCTTGCTCAGGAGGCTTTTTGGTTTTGGTTCTCTCCATGGTAACAGGAGTGGTAAAAAGTTAGGCAACCGCAGTGAAAGATGAGTAGCAGATGATTTGTTAGGGTGGCATTTTCCTTGGGAATACTGCAAAAGACTTCATCCTGCAGCCCTCCTCTGCCTAAAGAAAGTACTCCAAATTATTGGATTTTCTAAGGAAGGGATTTCCCTTTCTAAACATTAGCTAAAAATGAACCTTCCCTCCGGAGGAGGGGAAAAAGACTTAACACATTTTGGTTTAAATTTCCTTCTAAAATGTCAGAATCCGGGGCTGAAGAGAAAAGTCAGAAGGATTTTCAATTGAATTTGGGTTAACTCCTTCTCAACTTATTTTGGAATTCTACGTCAATCACCCAGCTTTTTTTGTGCTTCATATTTGGAACTTGAAAACCTGAGAAGGGGAAAAAGTATCCTGCCTGCTGCTGCAGAGAGAGATGCTGTATCTAAAAAGAGACTGTGTCTGTACTCGGAAGTAGCTTTCTTTGGAAAGAACTCAATAGATTTACTCAAGTTCAAGGCTTCCTTTAATTAAGTAATTCATTTAAAGAAGGAGCAGAGTGATGTCCTTCCAAAGAGTACAGTGTGAAAAAGGGTGATAAAAACGAGTAAATTTACAATGGAGGAGACTGATAAGCGCTACCTCAGCCAGCTGATCAGGGCCACCGTCAACAGTGATAACTCATGTTGGTAGTATGTATCCATGATATGATGGCATGAAAATGGCACTTTACTTTTGTGGTCTTCCTCCCCCAAACCCACAACCTCAGTCTAATAATGAGAAAAAACATCAGACCAATTTTAACAGAAGAGCATCTTAAAAAATACCTGACCTTAAATTCTCTTAGTACCTAAAACTCTCAAGATCATCAGAAACAAGCAAAGTATGAAAAATTGTCACAGCCCAAAGGAGCCTAAGGAAACATGACAATTAAATGTAATGTGTAATGGATGGAATCCTGAAACAGAAAAAGGATTTTAGGTAAAAACTAAGTAAATTTGAGTAATGTATTGGCTTTAATAATAGCATATCAACGTTGGCTCATTAATTGTAACATGTGTCATACTAATGTAATATGTTAATAGCAGAAACTGGGTGCAGGGTCTATGGTAATTTGCTGTATTATCACCTCAATTTTTTCATGAGTCTAAAAATGTTCTAAACAATAAAGTCTATTAAAATTTTTTGAAGGCAAAAAAATAATTAGGAAAGTCTTGAAAGGTCCAGAGTTACCCTTATTCCAAACTCCAATGAACTTTGCTTATGCTGTTCTGCCTTTCTGGAAAACTCTTCCTTATAACTTTGAACATAATTAAATAATAGTCTTCCATAAAGGACTGGCTTTCAAATATTTTCAAACACAATAGAGATGAAAAGTACATTTTACTTTTGATCCAGGGTACATACACATACACATACACATAACTGAAATAAACATCTCTCAAAATAATACTCTACAGGCTGATATTTTATTTCTTATTCCATTCTATTCCATTCAGTTTCATTCTGCTCTGTTCTATGTTATTGTCTTCATTCATTACAAAATACCAATCGTGAGCTACCATATCAATTTCTTAACCCACCAATTGCAACCTGCAGTTGGAAAAACCCTCCTTTAAGGCTTATCTCAGCTGCTAGCTTCTCCAAGATGTCTCTGCATTGTCCAGTTTGGCAGACACTAGTCACATGTGGCAATTTAAATTTTTTGTGCTCATTAGCCACATGTGGCTTGTGGCTACCATATTGGACAGCACAGATATAGAATATTTCCATCACTGCAGAAAATTTTATTGGGCAGTGCTGTGGACTCTCTCCATCCCTCACTTGGACTAATGAAATAGCCTACCAACTTGTCTCCTTTTCACCTTACGATCTTCCATGCTGCTGCTGCAATTAACTTTCTAAAATTACAGATTTATTTTTCTGCTTGAAATACTTCATTGGCTCTCCATTTCCTATGAAATGAAACATTCATGTATGGCCCTTCACAGTTTGATGCCTCCACCTCTTCTGCAACATCTCTGAACTCTCCTGCTAAACGCCATTCACTCTTAAGCTTCCATGTTTTAGTTCATCCTCTTTTCTTTTCTAGAAATATTTTTGTGCCCCTCTTCTTTTAGATAAAGTCCTATTTATTTTCAAGACGTAGCTTCTATGTTCTCTCTTCTATGAAACACTCTCAGGAGACCACTCTTCCCAAGGAATGTATATTGCTTTCTTTTATGGGTTACCATTGTAGCTTTTATACTGTATTATAATTAGCCACGTACAGTGTTTCCCCATTAGACTAGGAGGTCTTTGAATACTGGGAATATGCCACGGTCATCTTTATATCCCCAGTGCCTGGAATGTGGGATACTTATACACTGGCTGGTGGGCTGGTTGGCTGACTGAATTGTAAGGCTGTAGAAGGTAGGGACCACACTTGTACTTATTGAATATTCCCATAGCACAATGTAGGGGTACATAAAAGGTACTTATGAATTCTCATTGTCTGCTTTCAGGCAATAAGTTTTAGATTGTTTTCTAAGTACTGTCAAATTCAGTACAATCTTTTTTTGTAGGACAAAAGGGAGCTGGTACTGATATGACAAATACATTTAAAGTTTCCAATACTGTTGAAAGTTCATGGACTCTGTGGGGGAATAAAAAGCACTTCTAAAGTGGTTTTAAATCCCATTAAAATGGCTTTTTACAAGGGCTTACTCTAGGTGAGTAAAAATTTAAGATTGGTAGAAAAGTGGTTCTAATGGAAAAAAATTCCAGGATGAGAACATCTGGAGACCTGAATTCTATTACAGCTTTTTTTCCTCTTCATCTTTTCTTCTCTTCATCTTTTTTCTCTTTATTTCTCTTCATTCATTCATTTTACTTTGTGTCCTTGGGCAAGTTCCAAAGTCTTTCTGGGTCACAGCTTCTCTGTGTAAAGTGAAGATAATTGATAATTGCTTCTAAGTTTGTCTCAGTGATATAGTAAGGAATGTGAGAATAGTTTGTGAGCTCTTTAGAAATATTTGTAAGAGTCATAATGATAGTAATAGTAGTGTTTGTTGTTGTTCCTTGTGGATTGGTACAACTTTAAACTACTTGCAAGATTTTATTAAATTATAGAGTCAAAGAGTCTTCATAGAATATTCTATAACAGTTACCTCAACAATGGAGTGCTTTGGATATTTTACAGGGAAAAAAAAACCCTCAGCCCTTATTTGCTTGCTAAATGAACTTCCTGGTACACTGAGAAATAATAACAAAACAACACATGTATATAACCATTAACACAAACCACTATTTGAAAGACATTGCAATCTTTACACAAATCTTTAAATGTGTGCTGGGCAGGACCACCACATTCCATTGTGTGGGCTGTGCACTGCACAAACTTGTGTCATGGTTCTTGGAAACCTGATCACAAACTGCTTCTTTATGTAAACACAATTTGATTCACAAAGATACAAATTTGTATGAATAAAGGAAAAACCTCACATTGTGTCTATGTACGAATCAGACACAACAATAGTTTATTGGCTTCTCAGTTTCCAGATGTCTTGCTCTAAGTTTTCTATGGGTGACTGTAATGTTTTCTGTGTCTCACAGAAGGTTCTATTCTTGCTTAACATTTTCCAGGGAATTTCCTTGTCATCTTAGAATACTCTCCAGTCACCCTTTGGCAAGCAACTCTTCATGCTGATACTGAGGTGTGAATATTGGAAGTCAGACCAGAAGTGATGGATTTGAAGTCCAGGTCATTAGAGGGAGCTAAAAAAACCAACTTAAAAGTTTGTGATAAATCAAAGCCAGAGAAGCAAATCAAACAACCATAGGGCAGTTAAGGAACTTTCTTTATACATTCATGAATTGCTTGCACAATTTATAGACTCCTCAGAGAGGAAAAAACAAACAATTGTAAGTCAAAGCATGCTTCTGCTTTTAGGCAGCTAAGTTACTCAACGTTTTATAATCTTAGAAGTGAGTTACTGAAATAGTATACTAAGAGGAAAAAGTCTCACCAACAATTTAGCCAAGTTGTTGTTGGTATGGTGTTGGTTTGAGTAATACACAAGAGTAGAGTGTTTCTGTGGAGATCTGAACCAAGCTTTTGGCCTCCAATTTCCATTAACACCAACAAAAGCAGAACAACAGAAAACATGTACTTCTAGTCCAACTATCAGCTGAGGCCGCTGGGCATCACAGTGTGTGTTGAGTAACTGTAATTTCAAAGCAGTCCTTGTTGTTTGGCATTTTATGACAGACTCTAGAGGGATTTATGAATGAAGGACTTCTGGCTGGGAAAGGAAACTTGGAATTTGACTTTAACAGAAAATTTCATAATAGTTTAGGAAATACCAAATTCATGTTAGATCAATTTCAATGCTGTGTGGCTATCAAAAAGGAGATACATATAGTGAAATTAAAAATGAGAAGCACGTAGGTTAATGCTGAGTAGATGTTATGAATAGGAAGA
Organism: Physeter macrocephalus; assembly: GCF_002837175.3. NCBI lineage: Eukaryota > Metazoa > Chordata > Mammalia > Artiodactyla > Physeteridae > Physeter > Physeter macrocephalus. Next base: position 55,955,812 of record NC_041214.2, read on the forward strand.
GAAACTTGTAATAGGAGATGACATATCTTGCCTTTTTCCTGGTGTCCTGTCATTGACTCATATAGAAACAGGGCAATGGGAATTCTCTGGTGGTCCAGTGGTTAGGACTCTGTGCTTTCACTGCCAAGGGCATGGGTTTAATCCTTGGTTGGGGAACTAAGACCCACAAGCCAGGCAGCCAAAAAAAAAAGAAACTGGAAAAGTATCCTTTATTCCTGCCAATTTGGGAGTAGAGAGTAAGGCTTCCAGGTCAAGATTTTAACTGTAATGTCATTTCCTAGGATGAACCTCTTTATTACTATTTTAGTTTTTTTTAAAAAAGACAGAAAAACCCCATTATCCTAAGGAAAGAGGAAAGAATATAGCTTCTGGGTGGCTTTTTCCTTCTGCAGATATTGTTCCCAAGGCTGCCAATTTGTTTTTAGAAGTAAAAAGTGAACAGAGTTGCAACACTAACAGTGGACTTAAAGATGTTAATAACCGTTTAAATAGGGGGATATATGTATACATATAGCTGATTCACTTTTTTATACAGCAGAAACTAACACAACATCGTAAAGCAATTATACTCCAATAAAGATTTAAAAAAAAAATAGAGGGGCTTCCCTGGTGGCGCAGTGGTTGCGCGTCCGCCTGCCTATGCAGGGGAACCGGGTTCGCGCCCCGGTCTGGGAGGATCCCACATGCCGCGGAGCAGCTGGGCCCGTGAGCCATGGCCGCTGAGCCTGTGCGTCCTGAGCCTGTGCTCCGCAACAGGAGAGGCCGCAGCAGAGGGAGGCCCGCGTACCCCAAAAAAAAAAAAAAAAAAAATAGAAATGGAGAGAATAAAAGCAGACCAAAAGAAAAAGTCATTAAATGTATACACATGTTAAAGCGCATTATTCAAGATAGCCAAAAGCAACCCAAATGTCCATTGGCAGATGAATGGATAAACAAAATATAGTATATACATGCAATGGAATATTATTTATCTCTTAAAAGTAAGGCAGTTCTGACACATGCTACAACATGGATGAACCTTGAGAATGTTATCCCAAGTGAAATAAGCCAGTCCTAAAAAGACAAATGCTGTGTGATTTCACTTATCTGAGGTATCTGGAGTAGTCATCTCATAGAAACAAAGTAGAATAGTGGTTACCAGGGGCTGGAGAAAGGGAGAAATTGGGAGTTGTTCATTGGATGTGAAATTTCAGTTTTGCAAGTTGAAAACATTCTGGAGACTTGTTGCACAACAATATGAATATATTTAACACTACTGAGCTGTACACTTAAAAATGGCAAAGATGGTAAATTTTTATGTTATGTGTATTTTACCACAATTTAAGAATTTTAAATGTCAGTGAATAACTCTAAAAATTAAGAAGGACTGAAATTTAAAAATACACTTTAAAAATAGTCTGAACAATATATTTTAAAAGTCATTATAAGTCATTGAGAGTCTCAGGACTTCCCTGGTGGCTCAGTGGTTAAGAATCCGCCTGCCAATGCAGGGGACATGGGTTCGAGCCCTGGCGCAGGAAGATCCCACATGCCGTGGAGCAACTAAACCCATGTGCCACAACTATTGAGCCCACGTGCCACAACTACTGAAGCCCGTGCGTCTAGAGCCCATGATACACAAGAGAAATCACCGCAGTGAGAAGTCTGCTCACTGCAACGAAGAGTAGCTCCTGCTCGCCGCAACTAGAGAAAGCCCGCACACAGCAACAAAGACCCAAAAAAGCCAAAAATAAATAAATTAAAAACAAAAAAAGTCATTGAGAGTCTCAATTTGTAGTGGGGCATTACTAGTCTAGCAAAATTGCTTGGATGTACCATCCAAAACTAAGTAAATGAATAACCCCAAAGGTCTTCAAATAATAATTGTGAGGTTCCAGTTGGGGTTCCCTTCTTCTTGGCTTTCATGATATAAGAGGAAAATTGGAAACTGATGAACTACAAAGAACTTTCTGAGAGGAGTTTTGACCTGTTTAGGTTGATTCTTGGCATCAGTGAAATTCTCATAGTTTAATTCCCTATAGTACTTGTGGGAATTAAAATTCTGTGATATGCTTACCTGTTTTTTACAAGGATATGAAATAAAGGGCTCATAAGATCCCCAGACCCAGAGTATTTAAAAGGGAGTAAGAGTGGAAAAGTGGCCAAATCGTTCGACTGAAACTACTTTTCTACTCTCATTACAAACCCCTTTCCTGGCAACTATGTGCCATGTACGTCATAACAGTTCTGCCTTTCTCTTTTCTTCCCCAGTTCTTTGCCATCAAAACTACACTTTGGTAGAGGAAATACCTGCTTACTGTTTGTTCCTAAGGACTCAATTTTCTTAGAAGCTAGAAGCCTGAGCACAAAAAAATCAAGATTTTGTCTCATCCCTGCCTATTGTCATTATATTTCATATGTCTTCAGAAATAGAAGACTTTTTTTCCCAAGGAGGAGTTTGAGGGCAAGGAAGGTGAGTTACTGCAATACTGATTTGTCAGAAGCATACATGCTGAGCACTTGTTCCCAGTGTTCTGCCAAAGGAAATCCGGTTGCATAGGCAGCTGGTCAACCAAGACTCTTCCAATAGTATTTCTAATACTAATTTTCTGAGTTGTGTTTTTTGCATAGCATTGAATAGATTTGCTCATAAAACTTTTTATTGTTTTTGTTTATTTTTCTGTTCTTCTTCCTCCTCCTCCCCCTCCTCTTCCCCCTCTTCTTTCTCCTTCTCATTCTTCTGCCCTATTCTTTATTTCTTACTACATTGTCTGGAAGGCTTCTGGTGATGAGTTCAGTGTTTTTGGTGACCAGCAACATTGAACTGTCATGGGTGTGATTTTTTTGTGACAATAGTAAGATAGCCTGTTGCTTTTTTACTGCCCTCAACTGACCTGCTTCTGTATCTCAGTTAATTCTGCTTTTAGGAAAATGAGTGGAGAGCTAGCCTGACTCCAAGGGTCATGGAGATAGACACAGCACTGTTGAGGTGTTCTCTCTGCCAACCCCCAGATCAAGGGACATTTCCCTACTGGATTGGTTAGCATTCTAGGTCAGCTAGTTTCTGAGATGGGGCAGAGGGAGGTGATAAGGGAAAGGCAGGAGTAATAGAGTTATGTCAAGACATGTCATTGCCTTTAGACAGTTACATTAATTAGATTTTGCAATCTTGTACTTAGAAATGAGTTACTTAAGTGAGATAACAAGAGAAAAATTCTCAATGACAATTTAGCCTAGTGGATTTCTCATTCTCCTGGGCAGAACAGCATTGACATATTATGCTGGCTTCATTCTCTTTCACCTGCTCCCAGGTACATGGGTACCTGCATGCTTCTAGTGAAAAGTGGAAAAGGGCTGAGCTCCAAGATTATTCTTTTAAATGAGTAACAATTGTTCATTTCCTAAGAACTTTGTTGATTCTCAAGTAAATGTGGAGAAGGCTACTGGCAACTGGGCATATTAAGAAAAATATTTTCAACCAATAGATTTGAAACCAATTTAACTATATGGTCAAACTGGGTGAGATGAAATGTTCTTTTCCCTCTTTGAATAAATGTGGGTTTGTCAAGAATACCAGAGGAAATCTGCCAAGATAGAAAAATATTTGGGTTAAGATATTGTAGTAGGTTGAATGGTGGCCCTCTAAAAGATGTCCACATCCTGGAACCTGTGAATGTAACTTTGTTTGGAAAAAGTGTCTTTGTGGAAGTAATTAAGTTACAGATATCTGCAAAAGCTCATCCTGGATTACCCAGGTCAGTCCTAAATCCAATGACAAGTGTTCTCAGAAGAGAAGGCTAGTGAAGACAGAGGCAGAGATTGGAGTTATGTAGCCATAAGCCAAGAAGCCATCAGAAACTGAAAGAAGGAAAGGAGAATTTTCCCCTAGAGTCTTTAGAGGGATTACAGCCCTGCTGATATCTTGATTTCAGACTTCTAGCCTCCAAAACTATCAGAGAATAATTTTCTCTTGTTTTAAGCCACCAACATTGTGGTACATTGTTACAGCAGCCCTAGGAAATGAATTCAGACCTCTTCCTTAAAACCACTAGAATTGTATAATGTGGAATTCTCTTCAGGGGACAGAAACAGCATTTATTAAGTACCACTGTGGCAGGCACTGGCTAAACGCTTAACTTAAATGATTCCAACTTTAAAGATGAAGAAACTGAGGCCCAGAGTCTCACTGTGACCACATGGGGAGCTGGGTGAGAATCCTTCCGAGAGGCGTGGTGAGTAGTTACGAGCTCTGGCTCTGGATCCTGTCTGGGTTTGACCCTGGCTAAGTTGCTCAACCCCTCTGACTCAATTTCCTCTACTGGAAAAAAAGGAATGATAATAGAACTTCATTCATACAATTTCTGGGGAGATTAAAAGATGTAAAGTATAAAGTATAAATAATAAAACATAGGAAGAAGGCCTAAGTGAATGTTAACTGTTATGATTATTATACACTATACTAATGTACTATTGCTAAGCCTATGAATACCAGACAAAGAATAGAAGAGAATGAGATCATTTTTAAGGCAGAATGTGTCAACTTTATCAGTTGTTAAGATAGAAGCCACTTTTAGAGAGATTATTCTTCAGAATGTTTACTCAGTTCTGGTGTGGCTATCACAAAGTAGATAAAAAAGTATATTGCCTCATTTCAAAGATGAGGAAACTGAGACTCATTAAGTTTTTGTACTTCACTACTGTCAGAAGCCAAGGGGGAAACAACACTGAGACCCATTCTTGGGATTCTCTCACTCCAAAGTGCTCTTTCTATCATGCAAATGACTTTATAAATGCTTTACAAATGCTAGGTGTCCAACAAGTATTTTTTGAATTAGAAAAATCAAGCCTCATTATCAGTAACTTTAAAGTAATAGTGGAGCTTCCCAAACTATTCTGAACTGAAGAAATTGTTGCCAACTGTTTCAAAACCATAGATCTCTTAAAATATTGCAGCAAAAGCGAAGGATTAAGAAACAGAAGATAAATCTGTTTCTTTTTGTCCACACCCTCTACCTTTTCTTTTTTCCCCATTTACTATAGATTAAATGAAAGTGGGTAGGTGGCTAGTGGTAGCCTAGGTTTTTTCCACTCTATTTCCTTTTCTTTCTTTCTTAAAAATAAAATAAGCAGAAAGAAAGTGAATGTCCCATATGAACATTGACCAGGCTTACTTTCATTAATGTTTTTTAAGAAAATGTTTTCATTGTATCATATTCCTCTCTTCATTTGTCCCATCTGGTTAGCTAAGTACTTTTTGAAACATTTACTCCTTTCTTGTATCAGAGGTCTTCCAGGATAAGATACTGCTCCATTTAAATAAAAAATGAAGGATGCCGAAACAGAAGCAGTTTTAACCAGCAAACCCATAAATAAGACAGTAGTTAGTGCTATGTAATCCTGACACTGGCACTTGTACTGAAATTGGCCAGAGGTTCTTAACCAGGAGGCCAAGAACTTGGTTGCGGGGGTGGGTTGTGGAATATGTGAACCCCTTGAAATGTTTGCGAATTTTGCATACACATTTTTTGGTATACACTTCAAAGGAGCCTGTAATGTCTGTAAGCTAAGAACCACTGTTTCAATGCCTCATTACTAAAGCTAATTGCCACACTTCACTCCTTTGTATCATCTTAAATGCCATTATAATATCAAGTATATCATAAATGTTTCTTGGTTGCTTAAGCGAGAACCAGAAGCTTCATCTTGTTAAAGATGTCATCTTACAGGCAAAAGGGGCAGATTTCTAAAATCAATCAGAAGAATCTACCTGCCTAGAAGGGTCCAGGTCTGGGTTCTTGTCCTTGCTTTCCTGAGGAATGATTCTGTGTGTGTTACTTCTCCTCTCTGGGTTGCACCTTCTTCATCTGTGAAATTAATATTTGAATTAAATAAACCCAGATGCCTTCAAACTTTAAAACAATTCTATTCTGTGTAAAAGATTATTAAACCTCTTAGAGAGATGATCTCCCACAAACTTCTAGAATGTATTATAAAAACAAAGCATCACAAGCTAGCCTTATTTTAAAATTTATTTTTAGAGAAGTTTAGTTTGAGGACATGCCATCGGCTAGTGATTTCCCAATGTACTCTGAGGGCTATAAGGTGCCACATTACCATCTCTGGCAGGGTTGAGGAGAGGCCCCAGGTGGGACAAAGAGACAGAAGCTAAGAGCCTCACATCTCACATCTCACTTCTATCAGAGTAGCCTGCTTTTAATCTGCTTTATACACTAGGTTTCTGGGTGAGATTTTGTTTGTAGAAAGTGTTTCATAATTTTAATTAGTCTCTGTTGATATCTATGTGGGGGGAAAAAAAGGAAAAAGAGATTAGGTTAATCACTGTATTTATATATCGGTCTTTGAAAAGGCACTGGAAACATTCAGAAGCCCTAAGCCTTGTTTCCTATTTTGTCATTTATTAGCTGTGTCACATCAGGCAAGTTAGATAGTCTTTCTGAATCTTTGTTCTCAAATATAGAATGATGATAATATCTTTTCCACAGGATAATTGTAAGAATTAAATGAAATAATATTTGTGAAAGTGTTTTGTAAATGGTGAAGCATTATAAAGATGGTGAGTGGGTCTTTAGTGGTGAGCTCCAGGGCTCTGCATTTTGTCCTGACCATTGTAACATATTTGTCCATCTGAATTATGTCATAGAAAGTAAGGGTGATCAAATTTGCAGATGAACCAAAGTTATGGGGTGGAGTTCTAAAAGACTTAGCAGATTACAGAGTCTCAAAAATGACTGAGGGTAAAACTTTGGGAAAAATACAAAGTCTTGTTCTTCAGTTCAAAAAGTCAATTGTCCAAGGGTAAGATAGGGAAAAATGTGGCCCAGGATCAGTTCAAATAAAAAAGACTAAGGAATTTTACTTGACTTCAAGTTCATTATGAGTCTATAGTGTTGTGAAATGGTTGACAAATAAGTGATCCAATTGTCTTAATCTGTTTGGACTGTTCTAAGAAAATACCACAGACTGGTGACTTATAAACAACAGAAATTCATTTCTCACACGGTTCTGGAGACTGGGAAGTCTAAGATCAAGGCGCTAGCACGGTTGCGTTCTGGTGAAGGTCCTCTTCCTGTTCCTAGCCGCCCCTTCTGGCTGTGTCCTCACATGGTCTAAGGGACAGGGGATCTCTCTGGAGCCCTAAGAACACTAATGTCATCATGAAGGTCCCACTCTCGTGACCTAAGCACCTCCCAAAGGGCCCACCTCCTAATACCATCTCCTTTGGTGGTTAGGATTCAACATATGAATTTTGGGGGGACACATTCAGACCATAGCACCAATATTCTTATATATTTATAGAAGTACTGTGCCACCAGCTCTTGGCTTTGATTAGCATCCTTCTAGCTGCTGAAAATAGTCACTCCAGCAAGTTGAGCACATCCTCAGGAAGCTAGATGGCGAAAATCTGGAAGGTTTCCAATGGGAAACATTGCAAGAAGATTTTGGGGGAGGAACATATCAAGGACGTCTTAAAAGATCTAAGAGGTTTTAAATGGTGTTACAAGCTATTACGGAGGGAAAGGTTTGGAATTGTTTTATTGTTTTCAGAGGTTAATCTCAGGAAAACCTGGGGAATTCCCTGGCTGTCCAGTGGTTAGGACTAGGCACTTTCACTGCAGTGGCCTGGGTTCAATCCCTGGTCGGGGAACTAAGATCCTGCAAGCTTTGTGGTGTGGCCAAAAACAAAAACAAAACCAAAAAACTCAGGAAAAACTTTAAACAGTAAGAGTAATCTAAAGGGGAAAGGGTTGGCTGATTGAAGTAGTGAGAATTCCATTAGGGAACTGTTCAGAGTCTAGACAGCACCTTCTGAGGGTTGCTACCCATCAGAAGGAAGGGTTTAAGAAGAGATTACTAAGCTTTCATCACATCTATGGTACTATTTCTTTCTTTTTTTTTTTTTTTTCGGTACGCGGGCCTCTCACTGTTGTGGCCTCTCCCGTTGCAGAGCACAGGCTCCGGACGCGCAGGCTCAGAGGCCATGGCTCACGGGCCTAGCCACTCCGCGGCATGTGGGATCTTCCTGGACTGGGGCACAAACCCGTGTCCCCTGCAATGGCAGGCAGACTCTCAACCACTGCGCCACCAGGGAAGCCCTAAGGTACTATTTCTATAATAGTATTTAATATCCCATTGGAGAATGATTTGCTTCATTAAATTTTTTTCCATAATAAAAGAATATGGATTTTGAAATTGACAAACTGGAGTTTGCTATAGTGTGATATTCTGGATGTTGTTTAACCTCTGTAAACATCAGTTACGACATCACTAACACAGAGATGGTTAGTTATTTCTGTGTTGTTATGAAGATTACACAACATTGGTAAAGGATGCTTAATGGTGCCTGGTTTTAATAACGGCTCAAAGCTGGTAACTTTTATCACAATATTATTTGTTCCTCTTATTTTCTACATGCATTTTATTTCTTCTCCTAAGAGATTCCTTTCAGGTGACTCTATTGAACCCATAAGACACAAATGATGTAAGTAGGTAAAATGGTGACTCACATGAGTCTGGGAGAAGGAATTTGCCCTGTAGGTCATGGGGGTGGGGAGAGGGTACCATACATCTGTTTTGTATTTGCATCAGGGTTTCCTCCTAAATGGAGGAAACCTGTGGAACAACATTTTTGTCCTGATTTATAACCTTATTTTCCTGCCCATCAAGACCAGAAGTAGACCAACCTGACTGATTTTTTTCTTTGTTTAACGTTTTAGACAATAAAATATCCTATTAAAAATTTAATGACCGGAACTTCCCTGGTGGTCCAGTGGGTAAGACTCCGATCTCCCAATGCAGGGGACCTGGGTTTGATCCCTGGTTGGGGAACTAGATCCCACATGCATGACACAACTAAGAGTTCGCATGCTGCAACTAAGAAGTCCGCATGACACAGCTAAGAGTCTGCATGCTGCAACTAAGAAGCAGTTTAATATTCTTAGAAGAAGATAAAAACATGAGATTCCCCCATGGTTGAGGAACAGGCCAAGAGAATTCTCTTTAATAGCAGTAGAGGGAAGTATTAAAGTTACTAGGTTTCCATAGATGGTCACAGGTTGGCATTTCATCTTATTTAGAAGGTAATAGATAAACACTGCATGTGAGGAGGCACTAGGATAATTCTGACTAAAGATCTTACACAAAAAGAGGATTATCAAACTTTCAAAAGAAGCAAAAAAGACAATATAACACTCTTAGGTTTAGATAAGGCTTGAGTTCAAATAAATTTTTTTTTCCATTTTTCTGTCTTTTTCTGCATCAGTGAACATTTATTGATGTTTATTGGGCATGACATTCTGTGAGGCACAAGTATGTTCCAGAACAGAGATGAACTGGCACTTTGGCTGGTGGGTGTGAGAGCAGTAGAGGTATTATTGCCCCAGAAAAATTGCTTTGGATGTGCCATCCTGAGCTTTTTTCCTTCTTTCTTTTTCTAGTCCTTCAAATTTTCTTGTTCAATATTCTACTTATATTCATTCCCCAATTCTCTTTATAATCTTTTCAGAGATCTTGAACCCAAAGTGATAACTTTAGTTTGGAATTCCTAATGGACATCCTTCGATCTTATAATAGAGCTGAAAGGGCAGGGATGCAATATTTGAGTAGCAAACGGTCACCCAGGAAACTGCCATTCTGTATTGGTAATAATAGTGGATATTTATTGAGCAACTTATGTCCCAGAACTTTATATGTATTACCTTAGTTCACTTAACAACATTATAATAGAGTTACTATTTCTATACCCATTTTACAAATGAGGAAACTGAGGCATTGGGAAATTTCAATATTAACCCAAAGTCTCACAGTTAATGTAGAGCACACACTCTTAATTACTACTCCGCCAGACTGCCTCTCTATGCAAAGACCTCTGGTTACAACCTGACAAATCACCATGCATGCATGCATGCATCCATCCATCCAATCAAATATTCAGTATTTTCCTGCCCATCAAGACCAGAAGTAGACCAACCTGACTGATTTTTTTCTTTGTTTAACGTTTTAGACAATAAAATATCCTATTAAAAATTTAATGACCGGAACTTCCCTGGTGGTCCAGTGGGTAAGACTCCGATCTCCCAATGCAGGGGACCTGGGTTTGATCCCTGGTTGGGGAGCTAGATCCCACATGCATGACACAACTAAGAGTTCGCACGCTGCAACTAAGAAGTCCGCATGCCACAAGACCTCTGGTTACAACCTGACAAATCACCATGCATGCATGCATGCATCCATCCATCCAATCAAATATTCAGTAAGCATGTACTAGGGATATAAACTATGAATAAGACTGACGTACTCACTCTCCTCAGGCCACTTTCTAGAGAAGAGGAGAGACAATTACACAAGTATCCTACACAGTGCGATAAGTGCTATGATAGGGAAGTGTAGGGTACTCTGGGGCATAGAAAGAGGCTCTAACCTAGCCTAGAAGGGAGTGTCAGGACAGGCACGTCAAAAAGATGAACCAGTTTGCAAGGCAGAAATAGAGACACAGACATAGAGAACAAATGTATGGACATCAAGGGGGGGAAGGAGGGGTGGGATGAATTGGGAGACTGGGATTGACATATATAAACTAATATGTATAAAATAGATAACTAATGAGAACCTGCTGTGTATCACACAGAACTCCACTTTGCTGCACAGTAGAAACTAACACAACATTGTAAAGCAGCTATACCCCAATTAAAAAAAAAGTTCTTGTCCTCATCACTGTGTGCTTTGACTATTTTGTAACAAAAGGCATAAGGTAACCTCAAGAAAGAAAGGTCTTTGAAAGGTCTTTGACCTTTCTCAAGAAAAAAAGGTCTGTGTTTTTCCCCCAGTACTTGGCACATAGTGGCTGCTCAATTAAAATCTGTTAACTAAATGAATGAGAATTCTAATGCTCCATAATAACTCCTATATAACAGGGAGGTTTTTGACTTATTTCTAATTTGATTCAAATGCTTCTCCTCTAAGCCTGAAATAAATGTTCCCTTTTGACTTAAAAAAAAAAAAAAAATCAAGTCCTGCCTCCCTTTTAAGCCATTTTCTAAAAGTTCTATTTCAGGAGATCTGCCACACCCTTATATTTTACAAGAACAATGTGTCCTCAGGTATCTTTTAAGCCAGGTGCCCTGAGGAGAGATTCTAGGACGGTCCGGGAAAGCAGAGGCTTTCTGGTTGCTTTTCTCCTTTTTTCCAGTTGATCTGTGGGGTTCCATGCTCTGTTATATAGTTCTGAAAGATTTGTTCTCCTTTCACCTTTCCAAGTGTCCTGGAAATTTTTCTTTCTCTCAAACTCTCCCCTACCCTCTTCACTCTTTCAAAAGTGTTAGCTTTGGGAAAGTGGTCCTTAATTATTTACCACACAATCCTCTGGCAGACTATAAGAATCCAGGGCAAAGCAAGAGAGAAAGGCCACAAGGAAACTGAAAGCCCAGGCTAATGATTTCCCTTAACAAGAATTTTTGTTGTCATAAGGCGGTGTTTTATTTAGGTTGTAGTTCTTTAGAAAAGACATGAAGTTATGTCTTCCTTGTGCTTACTTGGAATGTTGGGGCTAATGTAATATTTTCTTTGGTGAAATAGCAGTAAATCCAAGGTAGTAAAACAATGCTGACGGGAAGGGGAAACCAAAGCTCCTCGGGGGAGAAGTTAACTTGGAGCAGGTAATCCTTATGACTCATCCCATACGTGACCTTTATATTATCTAATTACATAATTTTACTTCCTAGCCTGATGCCACAGTTTAAAATTGTACCTCGTTCCCTTCCCTGCTTAATTTTTCTCCAGAGCCCTTATCTCCTACTCATACACTGTATAATTCACTTAAAAATTATGTATTTATATGACAGCCCCTCTAGAATTTGAGCTCCTGAAGGGTAGGAATTTTTGTCTGTTTTGTTTATTACTCATCCAGGGCCTAGAATTATCCTGGTGCAGGGTAGATGCACAATAAATATGTTGAATTTAAGCATTATTAATCCTATTAATCAAAGCAATTTTAATAAGTAATAACTGATGAGGTTTTTCCTACATGTACATAATTTATAGACAACTGGTTGGACATTTAAAATTGTTTTTTAGAAATCTGACAAAATATGACAATAGGATCTCTACAAAAGCTTTGACGGTAAAAAACTGGTGAAACCCATTTTCATCAGCATGGTATGCTCTTCTAAACTTGTGCATGGAAAGATAAGCTTGGCCTGGTGAGAATGGAAAATCTTGAGGTTTCCTGTTGCAGGTAGACTTACTTGAATCCCTAAAGCTAAGGGTATACTTTGGCTCAGTGTACTCATAACTGTTCCTGGCAACAAGTTCAGGTGTTGCTTATACCCCCGTGAAACTCAGACTCACTAATTTTATATTCCCATTTCTGGACAAAGCATTATCATCCAATTCCACAGTTCTTTACAGCATCAGGTAGTTTATGGGAACACAAAATATAGAAGATGAATAGAGGAGAATATTAATTATTTGGGAGCTTCTATATTTAAGAGTATTATAATCACTGGAGATGCTTCCCAGCAGTAACATGTCAGTGTGTTCTGAGTACTACAGTGGCCGCTCCAGCTCTTCCTTTACCCCCAAGACTTCTACTTCCGGGCCAATCTAGTGCAAGTGAAACCGGGTTAGTCTGAGTGGCAGACAAGTACACTTTTGGCTGAGATTCAGGTACCCTCCCTCTCTCACCCACTGTGGCCTCTCTCAACAACTGGCCTAAAGAACTGATAAAGACTAGACTTATCTAGAAACAGGAGGAACAGCTGGCCTCACTGAGCTTGGATTAATATAAGGAGTGGATGAGTCCAAAAAGTTAGGGCATTGCAAACAAATTCTCTATAGGACTGCATCAATGACATTTGACATTTCTAAACAGAGAAAAGCTTGGGCAGGTGTATAAACATATGCAAATCATATAATATGTATCTCCTGTGTCACTAATTATTTCATCTATCTCATGTGGCCCTTAGGAAAGATCTTCACATAAACTATTGGTCTGGTGGTACATGAAGATTCATGAACTCCAAGTTCTAAACCCATAGGTTCTTTTAATAGCTTGGATAATTTATTAAAAACAGCTTTATTGAGATATAATTCAAACACCATACAATTCACCCAAAGCACACAATTCAGTGGTTTTTAGTATACTCAAAGTTATGCAACCATTGCTAATCAATTTTAGACCATTTTTGTTACCCCCAAAAGGTGCCTTGTACCCTTTAGCAGTGACTCCCTAATTCCTGCTCATTGCCACTCCCATCCCCTCCAGCCATATGCAACCACTAATCTACTTTCTGTCTCTATAGGTTTGCCTATTGTGGATATGTTATATAAATGGAATCATACAATATATAGTCTTTCATTTAGCATAATCTTTTCGATGTTCATCCATGCCATAGTACATATCAGTACTTTATTCCTTTTTATTGCTGAATAATATTCCATCGTTCCATTCCATATCGGATTTTATCTATCCATTCATCAGTCAATGGATGCTTGGGTTATCTTCACTTTTTGGCTATTATGAGTAATGCTTCAGTGAACATTTGTACACAAGTTCTTACAGGGACCTAGATTTTCAATTCTCTTGGATAATACCTAGGAGTGGAATTATATGGGTTATACGGCTGGGTTATATTGTAACTCTATGTTCAACTTTTTGAGGAACTACCAACTTATCTTCCACAGCAACTCACCCATTTTACATTCCCACCAGCAATATATGCTGGTTCTAATTTCTCCATCTCCTCTCCAACAATTGTTATTTTCTTTCTTTTTGATTATAGCCATTTTGGTTGGTGTGAAGTGGTATCTTCTGTTTTTGATATTCATTTCCCTAATGACTAAATGATAGTAAGAACCTCTTCGTTGATTGGCCGTTTGTACCTCTTCTTTAGAGAAATGTCTAAAATTCCTTGCCCATTTTTAAATGGGTTATTTGTCTTTTAGTTGTTGAGTTTTTCCTCTTTTGTGTTAAGAATGCGGAAGGTTGGAAGGAGAGCCTCAGATCTTTCACATGCTCTTGCCCAGGGTAGAGCTTCTGCAACACTGGTGGTGGATGAGATGCTTGTGGCCTGCTTTCCCAGGGAAATACCATAGCCCTATGCTGGGATCTAGGCTGAGAAGGAGTCCTGTGTTCTTGGCTGTACCCACCCCTCAGCATGGAGCACCATCACATCCAGGTGGAGTTTGCAGGGAAGTGAGTTGTGGTTCAAAAACCAAACTCTTGCTGTTCTTACGGAAATTTAGTGGATTGTCTTGAACAAATTTTTCTTCATTTGTTGTATTTCCTCAGGACAATTTCTAGAGACTAAATAGTTGTTTACCTACAATTTTCAACAGGAACTTTAAAGTTATAGTATTGTTGTTTTGCTAAGGGGTGGGTTCACAGAGCTCCTCACACCACCATTCTGGAAGTTGAGTCCCATTTGGATAATTTTTAATGAAGATTTTGCATCTTGTATACTTGGTGGTGAAATAGTTTATGCTGACATAGTAGATATAGAAATACAAAGGACAGTTTTTTACAAAAGTATTTGCAAATTTACAAACAGTGGATTAAGAAAACCAGTTGAAGCTGAGAATTGGTTGACTTTCAACTTCATATCCACTAAATTTCTAGAATGCCCACCCATTTGGTTTGACGAACCACTGTTAATTTATTGTTATTAAATAGTTGTATAGAAATCTTTGGGTAATGAGGGTGACAGTACATTTCATATGTCTGTTGTTGCTCTAGTAATCTATGTGCAAAACCATCACAGCCATTGAAACAGTCATCAAAATGATGCCTGTTTTAAAAAGCATAGGAATAATTTAGATGTGAAAATCAAATTATTCAAACCTCATTAGTTTTATGCACTAATCTAAAAAATTCACAAGGAAAACTGATCATGTATTTCTTAACTTTTGTTTAATTCAAAAGAACTACTGGGCCACAAAGTCTTGTAGAAAAACAATTTTCCCAACTTCCCTGGTACATTTATTTGTAGTTTTAAGGCTAAGATTTACATTTAACAATTCTTCAAATTCTTTATTTGATCAAGGGCTGGGTTCATATGTTCATTGCCAACCAGCTGAATGTCATTTTAGTTGAAACAGATCTAGAATCTCTGCTCTTATCGAAATCCTTCTTTATTATACCACATCCCCACCCGCATGTCAAGGTTATCTATATGTACCTTTCTCCTTGGGTTTAGAAGTCTAGTTACTTATAAATGAACATAATCATCTTTAAGAAAATACATCCTGCTTAATAATCATGAAAAAATGTTAAAATGTATTCCTTGTTGGAAACTCTTCACTTTTTGGTCAGTTGACTTGTGTGTATTATTGCCTCAAGTAGCTTATGGGCAAAAAAAAAGTATTGTATAAGAGCATGAAACAAGATAAAGATGAATATTTAAGAATGAAATCAAGCACCTCCCAATGACATGTCTCTGAATAGTTATTACTGAACTATACAAAGATAAATAATGAAAGTAATTAACAAAGTAATTTTCTCTTCTTTGGGCTGGGAAAGTTTTAATAATAAAGTTTGGCTTCTGTTGAGTGAGACATCTTAGTTTCTAACATAGTTAAAGGCAAATGGAAAAGCCCATTCAATTCTTAAAATTTTTAATGCAGTTAAATAATAAGCTGATACATTGCATTATGGCTTGGTATTATTTTTTTCCTTATAAAGACAGGAATTCTATCCTTCTAAAGCTATTTTACAGTTCAAGCAGATATTTGGAAGATGGAAGATGCTTACCTCCCAGTTGGGTGTATCTCCTTGCGGCTTAGGTGAGCACCCGTGCTTTGGCTTCTCCCCAACTGATTCGGGCTTCCCACTGCGCTGGGCACCTCGAGGCTCCAAGAGTTAGGTGTTCGGCCCCGCCCTCTGCACTATTGCTAAAACTCCAATTCTGCCAGACTGATTCCGGTGATTAATTATTGACAAAAGGAAAACACTCCCAGGCAAACTTGTGTCCAACCGCACTGCTCCCAACGACTCCTTCCAGAAGAGAATGCCGGCTGCACCACTCCCCTCCCCCCTTGCTCTATGGTCCCAACTTCCCACACGCTGCCACTCTCAGTCCTGGGCGACCAGGCTCATCCTCGGAGGAATGCAGCCCAGCGACTTCTACATTTTTAAATTTGGTTTCCTGTAGCTCGTTAGCACTTCTCCGGGGACCAGCCTCTCAGGAGGGGGTGCTTTCCGGATGCAGGGGAAGCCGGGGCTCTGAGAGCAACGGAGCAGGCGAAGGCGTCGCTGTCACCTCCGGCTGCTGCAGTAAAACCCCGAGTCGCGGCGGGGATGGGGAGGAGGGGGTGGGGAGGCGCCCTCCCCCCTCGCTCGGATCGGATCCCCGACACTACCGGAGGGGCACGTACTTCAGTGGTAGTGGTGGGAGCGGGCAGATAAACAGGAGGCGAAGGTGGGAGCTTTGGGGCTTTAGCCTAAGCCAGCGTTAACCCGCCCAGGGAAAGCCTGCGCCCAGCATCCATCGATCTGCAGACTTCGGCAAGGGGGTGAAGCCGGGCGGAGGCTGAGGACTGCGGTCTGAAACTCAGCGGCAGGCTGCGAAGTGAGAGCCCAGGGCTCCGGGCCGGGGCGGCAGTCGGCCCAGCAGGCATCCCACCGCATTCGTCTGTCAAAAACGCAAGAAAACAAACCCCTTTAGCTTTGGCAGTTAATTTTGGTGCCTTTGAACGTGCAAAACGCCTCTCCCCGCCCCACTCCCTCCATCCAGCACCTTCCCTCCTCCCCGATGGCTGGGCGGTTAATCGTTGAAAGGCTGGACCCCCTCGGGGAAGCAGATGGAAGGATCGTGCCCAGCGAACTTGTGTGTGCTCACTCACAAGTGAAGAGAATTTGGGCCCGGACTGCGGCAGGAAGGCAAACTGGGGAGAGAGGGCTGGGAGGTTCGTAGCCTACACTCGCGGCGCAGGCAGCCGCGGCTCCTGGACCG
The DNA here is from genome assembly GCF_002837175.3 of Physeter macrocephalus. Taxonomy (NCBI): domain Eukaryota; kingdom Metazoa; phylum Chordata; class Mammalia; order Artiodactyla; family Physeteridae; genus Physeter; species Physeter macrocephalus. The sequence continues at coordinate 55,972,755 of NC_041214.2, forward strand.
GCGACCCCAGCGCTCGCGCTCGGCGCTCAATTATCTTCCCGAGGAGGCGCGGGACCGCGAAGAGCATCTTCCCTGAAAACCAGCATCCAGAACACCATCGATTCCTTTTCTACCGAGGACATAGTGCTTAGATTGAACGCCGCGGCTGCTTGCTGAGAGCGCAGAGGACCTTGAGGCTCCCAGCCCCGATATCTCTGTAGCCGAGACTCTGCCCAAGACCTAGTGGGGTCCGGGGCGAAAGAGTCTTTTGATGAATGAGCATTCGGGCAACATCTGCCCGTCAGCCCCCATCGCCTAAGGAGGACACGTTACACACGCTCGGCCTCATTGTGCTGAAGCGCGAATTTTAGCTGCGGGCAGGTTTCCGCTCACTTCACAACGCGCTTCCAGCAGGTTCCAACCTGCCGGTGCAACGAAGAGAGAGACTCACATAACTGGGTGGGGGGTTACTGCAAGCCGGAGTGAGGTGTCCCCAAAGGAAGCCCAATGTGGTTGGGGCCAGGGAAGGGAACCAATGGAAACTGAGCACCTTGGAGCATCTGTGTTGGCCGTTTTACATCGTTATCTTTTCTGTGTCTTGTATCTAAGTATTAGCAACCTCTGCTAATATTTTTTATTTACCACTTTATGTTGTTCACATTCCTTATCTTCTGGCTTCTCCTGACAAATCTTGTCATGTTGGCAGCACAAGTATGACCACCCCCCCATTGGGAGATGAGGAAATAGAAACCCTGAGGAGTGAGTTGTTCAGGTCGCCAAGCCCCTATTGCGGTGGGGTCAATACTATTTACACTGGTTTTTAGGTCTCATTATTCATTATCTAGTTTTCTTATCAGATTGTGACATGCCTCCCCTCATACTCCCCGTGATTGTACATTTGTGGGAGTATAGAAATAGGTCTCTTCCTGTCCAAAGTTTGTGAAATGGCTATGAGACCTTGCAATTATTTGAACTGTAGGTGGGGAAAAACTAGTATAGCTTGCAGAAGCATCTAGCCCATTAAAAATACTCTCAAATGACATATGTAATATAACCACACACAGATACACCTTTATGTATATCTTTGCACCCCCAAATGGAGAATAGGTGTTTTTTTTTATTACAAACAGAACATTCTCAAAACTTAACTAGATCACAAAATAAAGATGGACACTTTTTTTTTTTAGATGGACACATTTTAAGTGGCAGAAATCATACACAGCTCATTTCCCCCTGATTGACATAGCACAATTGGAAATTTAAGAATACTTTAAACATAGGTTAAAGGGAAGCACAAATGGGAAACTACAAACTTTTTATAAACAGAAGAAAAACAAAAATCCTACATAAAATCAGGAGAGTATAGAAAAGCCATACAACGTTCAATGTATTTATTGCAAAACAATGTACAAACCAAGAAGCTTAGAAGAAATTACAAAAAATTGTGTTAACTCATGTTAAAAATAAAAGCAGAAATTAATGAAATAGAAAAATAAAAAACAAGGAGAATTGATCAATGAAATAAAAAATTTATTTATTGGAAGGATCAAGAAAAAATCAAGAAACAAAGGTACAAGTAACATTAGAAAAGAAAGGTGGTATATAACCACAGATGAGTTGGATATTAAAAACAAAACAAAACAAAACAAAAGATAATGTTTTTTTGCCCACAGAGAGGATCCTTCCTTTGTGCTGATAACTAGAAATAGTGAGATAACAAATGGTTAAGACATACCACAGCTTATGGAAAGGGGAATAAGATTTGAAGAAGCAGGCAAAATTGTTTAGAATGTTAGAATGTAAGAATGTAAGTATATAAAGTAATTCTAATTGTATCAGCTGAACATTTGGAATCAGGCCTTTCATCATCATTATCATAAAGCAGCTGTTGAATAACTAAAGGACACATGCTTGCTGGAGTAGAAAACTTTATAAAGTAATAAAAGTTAAAAGTAATAAAAGACAAGGGCTTCCCTGGTGGCACAGTGATTGAGAGTCCGCCTGCTGATGCAGGGGACACGGGTTCTTGCCCCGGTCCGGGAAGATCCCACATGCCGCGGAGCGGCTGGGCCCGTGAGCCATGGCCGCTGAGCCTGCGCGTCCGGAGCCTGTGCTCCGCAACGGGAGAGGCCACAACAGTGAGAGGCCCGCGTACCGAAGGAAAAAAAAAAAAAAAAAAAAAAAGTAATAAAAGACTATATGCTCTCAAGGTAACCTGGGAGGTTTGAGGACAGATATTACAGGGAAGGGAATAGGATCACTTTGTAAAAACTGTATTTATGACCCAGAAAGTTTGTTTGGAATGTCTCTGGAGTTCAGAACACCAGGAAGGAGAAAGGACATGATGTGAGAATCCACTGAAAATGACCAGCCTGAAAATGGTCTTACCTCCAGGGAACCAAAATTAATAGCCTGAAATGTGAGTTTTCTCAAGCTCCAAACCTGCCCAGGGTGGCATGGTAGAAAGAGTATGTACTTTGGGGCAAAGTCTGGTTCTACTAACATCTTTTCTACTAAGAAACTGTAGTCTGAGACAACTTGTCTATTATTTCTATACCTTAGTTTTCTCATCTATGAAGTGGAAATAATATTGCCTTCGTGGGGTTCTTCTGAAAAATTAAAAGAGCCACTGTTTACAAAGTAATTGTATAGTTCTCTATCTCCCCCACTCCCTACTCCTCCCCTCCCTCCCCCAATTCCTCCTTCTCTAAACACCATCTTTCAGGATCTTCTCTTCTGTCCATTGACATTTCTCCTATTTTGTCAGTAGGACTCTACCTTCCTTCCCTTCCTTTCAGTGACCCAGCTACCTCCTCCATGACTTTTTAGCAATTAGGAATCCAAACATCGTGACTGAGTACCTTTGGAATGCTTTGGAGAGACACCCCTGAATCTAAAAATACTCAGCCCCTCTCTTATAAAGTGAATGGCAAAATCAGGATTGCCCTTCCTCCCTCCCTTCCCCCTCCCTCCCTCCCTCCCTCCCTTCCTTCCTTCCTTCCTTCCTTCCCTCCTTCCTTCCTTCCTTCCCTCCTTCCTTCCATCCTTCCTTCCTTCCTTCCTTCTTTCCTAATTCATATATTTTTTGAGTTCCTATGTGGCTGTGTTCTAGCAGAATGAGTGTCATTGCTCCAAATCACTGATTATAATTTAACAGAGATGCAATGCTTAGGCTGAAGTCTTTAATGGAAAGACCCTAACATTTAACCATTCTTAATTTTAATATTAGAATAAAGATCATAATAGTAATGAGAGTCAGTAGTTTATTCTAAAAATTGGAAAAGCAGTATTTCATTAAGGAACTAATTGTCCCATTAATCATTAACAAACATATGAGATGTATCATAATAGGCACAACCCTTGACGTTAAAAGCTGTTCTTAGCAATAAAGAGACCCCAAGAGAACAACACAGAAATTCCCAAAGCAGCAGTAAGACCAGTTTAACAAAGATTTTCTGAAGAATTTATTCTAAAGCAGCCTCAAACACTGCCTTTTCATACAATGTCCAAAGTGTATCTACATCTATTTGGACAAGACAGAGAAGACAATGGAAAATCAGAGGAATCAAGAGAAAAGAATAAGGCTCCCACTAACTATATCAGCAATATCTCCCTTTATGTATTGACTCTTATTCTCTTCTATTGATCTTATTATCAGGAGGGGGAAAAGAAAGAAAAGCAGTAACATGTGAGTATTTAAAAGCAAGAACAGAAATTTGAAGCAAATTTTATTTACTTCTTTCTGGTTTGCTTTCACTACGTGCAGATTAACTCTTCCTTATTTTTTTTTAAACCTTGTTAGATTAGCACTACTTATTTTTATGATAGCGTGACAAAAAAAGTGTTGCCTTTCATATCAGTAAACAATGTTACCCTCCATCAGCCACTGGAGCTGCCCCACTGATGCGCCCTGAGGGGAATTCAGGATGGAGAAAAACAGGATACTGGCTCTACATAATTAAGATGCATATTAAAGAAATAATTTCAGTGAGCCCAGACTCCTGCATCTTCCTGTACATAGAAAAGCACTAGAATCATTAACTTGAGAAGTCTGGGGGTTTTTTGTCTTTTTTTTTTTTTTTGATTAGCAGTAACTTTTGATGTTCTACTACTTGTTTTTTCCCAAGCAAAAACTCCTATATATCCTGGCTCCTCACTTACTTCTTTGGAACATTTCTTCAGAGCTATCTGAGAGGTTGTCTACCCAGGCTATAGTCCTCAGTACAGTCACTGAATAAAACATAACTTGCAAATTTTAGGTTGTGTGTTTCTTGTTTTTTTTTCCTGTCGACAGTGGCATAAAATGTTATTATTCTCCCAGAGTAGAACTCTTCATAACACTCAATAGATTTGTAAAGATATTTGAAAAGATTGTCATATGTTAATGAAACTTACATATTTTAGTCTTCACTGAGTCACCAACTAGCTATATACCTTTGGCTAAGTCCCTTTAGTAATTTTATATTTATTTATTTCAGAATAAGTGGATAATTCTGTTTTCCTGTAAAATGGAAAACATTTTTTTCCCCTCCTGGCTATGTTGTTATAAAGATGCACCAGATATCCTTCATTATCTTATCAATTCTTTTGTTTCAGTTTCCCTCTATCAACATAGAATTTTATTTTCTTCATTAATTAGGCCGGTTAGGTTAGAAACAAACAAACCAACAAAGTAGGGAAGTTGTATGGCTGGGGTCTTTGAGCTCTCTGCGAAACTTCAAAAGAAGAAGAATGACGATAATGACTATCATTTATTGAACTACAACCACCAAGGTTTTCCATAATCATCTCTTTTTCTTGCTACAAGTTTGCAAGGTAGGAGCTTTTATTTTATTTTTATAGACAGTAAACCAAGAATCAGAGAGGTGGTAACTTTTCTTAGGTGACACTTAACCTGCTGTATTGTGCAGGTTAAGAGAACAGATGTTGGAGCCAAACCTCCCATACTTAAATCCCAACGTGACCACTTTCATGAATGAGGAAAGCTAACTTAAATTTCTCTAAAGCCTCAGATTCCTCATCTGCCATAAAGGATAATAACCATGTTGAATTATTTATGTTAATATGCAAAAAGCATGTAGAAGAGAAAATGTCCCATAAGTGTTCACTGCTATTGTCTGGAGAGTTCAATGAGATTATAATTCATGTAAATCAGTTCAGTGTCTGGCCCTTAGACAATGCTTAATATGACAATTTCACTTTAAAAATATTTTATTTTTATAACGTATATAGTTTTAAACTAGTCTGTCAGGAATATGATTAGTCCCTCCCTCCTTCCCTTTACCCCACACTTCCCCCATGATTCTTCCTCCCTATCTTCTCCTCCTCCTCTCTTTTTGTGCCAATAACTATGACTCACTAAACTGTATTGTCTATGAGCTATTTTTTTTTTTTAGAGAGACCCATTGTTTACCCTAATGTTTCAGACCAACATAAAACATACTTTAATTCAGTATCACATATTCAGGAACAGAACTCTATACTTCCCCCATCTTTTTAAAAGACTTTTGCTAAAACAGTAGTTGACGAAAAAAATAAGAATGTTCAGGTTTAGAAAGTAGAAATTAGCTTAAAGAGGAAAACTTCCTATTTTTGAGAAAGATTGGTGGATTAAATATAATAACGAGAACTCTCAATATCTGAGATACGGATTGGTCTAAAGTGGCTGTATTAGCCGGGGTTCTCCAAGAAACAGAACCAATTATCTATCTATCTATCTATCTATCTACATATCTATTGAGATATTTATTATAAGAAATTGGCTCACTCATGACTGTGGAGGCTGAGGAGTCCCCATAGCTAAGGTTGGCAAGCTGGAGACCCAGGAGAGCTGATGGTGTAAATTCCAGTCCAAAAGCTGACAGCCTTGAGACTCCAAAAGAGTTGAATTTCAGTTCAAGTCTGAAGGCAGGAAAAGATCAACCTGCAGCTCAAGCTGTCAGATGGGAGGAGTTTTACCTCTTACTCAGACTTTTTGTTCTATTGGGTCTTCAACTGATTGGATGAGCCTTCAAAAGAATCCACTATAGGGAGGGCAATCTGCTTTACTCAGTCTATAGATTCTAAGGTTAATCTCACCCTGAAACACCCTCACTCATAGACACACTCATAATAATGTTTGAACAAATTTCTGGGCATCCCATGGCGAAGCCAAGTTGATACATAACATTGATTGTCAGAGTGGCCAAAAATTTTGATGGATCCAACCATTTTGCTTTGGATTTTGACATGTGACTGCATCTCTCCCCAGAACAAACTTACTTCACCCTTCCTTTGCTAAGGGATTTATTGCTTCTTTTAAGGCTTTTGATTTGACTTCTTTTCTTATCCTTAATCAGTTTGAGTAAGACTCTTCAGCTATAATGAATAGCTGTGTAATGAGAAAGGGAGGACTCTGGCCCCATCATTGCCTGCCCCCATTGAGTGAGTTGTCTCCCATCTTCAACAAAACCTCTTTCTCTGACTCAAATTCATAGCTGCTGTAATGTTGTGACATTTTTCTGTGGAGAATTTGGTGTTCATTGTGAAGTTATTTTTAATTACTGTGAAATTAAATTTTGGGGCCAGGATTGTATTAGGGATAAAAAGAACAAATCCAGGGTGAAAATAAGGCAACAAGAAAATGCAGATGTCAAGAGTAAACAACAGGAAAAGAAGCTCATGGAAACACAATGGCAACTGGAAATGGAGCCGTGGTCCTTTTTGGGTCATCTGTCCCAGTCTCTAATATCTAATCTAGTGACCTGTATTTGAAATTTGAATGACAGCTTTATGCGAGGCATCAGGAGAATTTGGTGAAGCATCTCACAAACCATGTATTAATCAACCAAGAAATTCTTCCCTGCAGGACTAGACTTTTAAATATCAGGCAGATACAGCATGCCATTACCTGTGTAAATTAAAACAGAATCTCACTATAACTAGCCACTAAAAGTTTATATTGACCACTTCATCTTTTTATTTTTTAAATGGCTGTCATTTTCTTCTACCTATTATTTTTTTAAAAACAGCATTATTGAGATATAATTCACATACATTTAATTCACTCATTTATAAGATGCAGTTCAGTGGTTTTTAGTGTGTCCACAGAGTTGTGCAACCATCATCACTACCTAATTCTAGAATATTTTCATGACCCCAAGAAGAATTTCATATTTATTAGCAGTCATGTCCCATTTCTTCACCCCCACCTCCAGCCCTAGGCAACTACTACTCAACTTTCTGTCTCTATAGGTTTGCCTATTCTGGACATTTCATATAAGTGGAATCATATAATATGTGGTCTTTTGCGAATGGTTACTTTTATTTGGCATAACATTTTTAAGGTTCACCTACGTTGAAGCATTGTTACTGAGTCTAAGCTGATACTGCTCGCGGCACGACAGGCTAATCATTGAGAGACGAGTTGCTAGGGCAAGGAATAACGGTTTTATTCGGAAAGCCAGCTAACCAAGAAGATGGTGGGCTCGTGCCCCAAAGAACCATATTGCCTGAGTTAGAATTCAGGCTCCTTTTATACTAAAAGGGGAGGGAGTAAAGTCAAACACTTCCTGGTTCTCATCAGCCTCCAAAGGGGATGTGTTCATTTCTTCCTCCCTGCAGTCATTCATAGCTGGACCTGGTCAGGATGTTTCCTGTGAGCTAAACAAAGGTATTTTAGCTTAATGATCATTACGGAGGGAGCAGGGTTCCCAGCGATGGACCATCATGTATAATTTAAGCTTATAGGCAACATCCCTTCAGTGATTAACTTGTAATAGAATACAAAAGGTTCTTCCCTATTACAGCATGTATCAGTTATCCATTCATTTTTATTGCTGAATAATATTCTATTGTGTGACTATACCACATTTTATTTATCCATTCATCATTTGATGGGCATTTGAGTTGTTTCTACTTTTGGGGTATTGTGAACGTTTTTGTACACATTTTTTGGTGGATGTATGTTTTAATTTCTCTTTTGTATAAATCTAGGAGTGGAATGACTGGGTCATAACTCTGTTTAACTTTTTGAAGTTCTGCAAAACTATTTTCTAAGGTGGGTGCACAATTTTACATTCCCACCAGTAATGTATGAGGGTTCCAATTTTTTTCACATCCTGGCCAACACTTGTTATTGTTTGTCTTTGTGATTTTAGCCATTCTGGTGGGTGTGAAGTGGCATCTCACTGTGGTTTTGATTTGCATTTCCTTAATGAATCATGATACTAAGCAGTTTTTCATAAATTTATTCATTATTTGACATCTTTAGACAAATGTATATTCAATTTTTTGCCCATCTTTTAAATTTGGTTATTTAATTGTATCTTTTTATTGTTGAGTTGGATATAAGTCCTTTGCCCATATATAATTTGAAAACATTTTCTCCCATTCAGTGGATTGTCTTTTCACTTTCTTTTTTCTTATTTTATTTTATTTATTTTATTTTTTTAAACATCTTTATTGGAGTGTAATTGCTTTACAATGTTGTGTTAGTTTCTGCTGTATAACAAAGTGAATCAGCTATATGTATACATATATCCCCATATCCCCTCCCTCTTGCGTCTCCCTCCCACCCTCCCTATCCCATCCCTCTAGGTGGTGACAAAGCACCTTCACTTTCTTAATGCTGTTCTTTGAAGCACAAAAGTTTTAAAATAATTTGATGAAGTCTAATTTATCTTTTTTTCTTTGCTCTCTTGTTCTTTTGTTGTTGTATGTAAGAAACCATTGCTAACCCAAGGTCATAAATATTTACTCTTATGTTTTCTTCTGGGATTTTTAGAATTTTAGATTTTACATTTAGGTGAATGATCCATTTTGAATTAATTTTTGTGACTGGTGTGAGGTAGGTATCCAAATTCATTCTTTTGCATGTGGATATCAAGTTGTCCCAGCACCATTTGTTGAAAAGACTGTCTTTTCCCCATTGAATTGTCTTAGCACCCTTGCCAAAATCAACTGACCATTTGTATGGACTGAATGTTTGTGTGCCCCAACATTCATACTGTGAAATCTAATCCCCAGTATGATGGTATTTTGAATTAAGGACTTTGGGAGGTGATTAGGGCAAGAGGTAATCCCTCATGAATGGGATTAGTGCCCTTACAAAAAGAGACCAGAGAGCTAGATAGCTGTTTTTTCACTCTGTGAGAACACAGTAAGAAGTCAGCAGTCTGCAATCTGGAAGAGGGCCCTTTTAAGAACTCAACCATAGTAATACCCTGATCTTGGACGTCAGCCTCCAGAACAGTGAGAAATAAATTTCTGTTGTTTATAGGCCACCTAGTTTATGATATTTTTGTTATAGCAGCCCAAACTGACAACATAAATGTAAGGGATTATTACTGGACACTCAATTCTATTCCTTTGATCAATATATATAGCCTTATGCAATATCATACTGTTTTGATTACTGTAGGTTTACTATAAAAGGTTTTAAAATTGGGAAGTATTGGTTTTCCTGTTTTGTTCTCTTATTCTGGATCCCTTGCATTTTCATATGAATTTTAGGAGCAGATTGTCAATTTCTGTGAAAAAGGCAGCTAAAATTTTGATAGGGATTTTATATCCCTTTCTACAGATTGAATCTATATGTCAATTTGAGGAGTAAGCCATCTTAACAATATTAAGACTTCCTATCCATGAACATGAGCTGTCTTTCCATTTATTTAGATCTTCTTTAAATTTTTCCAACAGTGTCTTGTAATCTTCAGTGTACACGTCTTGCACTTCTTTTATTAAACTCTTATTCTAAATCCCAAATATGAATAAAGGTTAGTAATGTCCAGGAATTATGTCTTGGTTAACCCAGAATCCTTCCTACCTGGCTTAGTGTCTTGCATTATGGTTGTCAATCCCTGTGCTTATTGAAGTAAATTGAGAAAATACATTTTTTTTTCTTTTTTTTTTTTTGCGGGCCTTTCACTGTTGTGGCCTCTCCCGTTGCAGAGCACAGGCTCCAGACGCGCAGGCTCAGCGGCCATGGCTCATGGGCCCAGCCGCTCCGCGGCATGTGGGCTCTTCCCGGACCGGGGCACGAACCCGTGTCCCCTGCATCGGCAGGC
>NC_041214.2:55982806-56043135 GCF_002837175.3 Physeter macrocephalus
CCCCTGCATCGGCAGGCGGACTCTCAACCACTGCGCCACCAGGGGGGAAGCCCTCATTTTATACTTATAGAAAGTTCACAATATTTTTCCTTTTTATTACAGCATCCCATTAAGAAAACAGAGCAAGTATAACCCCATTTAATAAGAAAGTTAACTGATGGACATATTAAGGCCAAGGAGGTTAATTGGCATGGCCAAAGATACTCTGTCCATGTCAAATATAAAATTAAAGCACAATTCAACATTTTCCTCTAATATTAATTCTGAAAGCTTTTAGACCAAGAAGCATATTGAGACGTTCAGGGTAAAATGGGGGATGGCACTAAGTGATTTTTATTGAATTACATTAAAAATGTATATTGTCATATCATCCAGCTCCTTTAGGGCTAAAATAAGGTTTCACTCTGGGGTGTATTTCTTTCTTGAACTTTTAAATTAGCAAAGTGTTTGCAAAAAGTCCTAGAGTTATTTTCATGCCACATTTCAGTGCATCACTGATGTGAGGATACAAAAACCTTGACTTAATGAAAGTTAAAGTCTAACTACCATAGATGGAGTTAAAGATGTGGCAAACCTTGTAGACTCTCTCTTCTACTTGTATTTCAAAGGTACAGATCTCTTTTACGAGTTGACACCTCCTAGAATGGTCTCTGATTCGGGCTTTAGAATTGAGCATCCAGTTAAGTGCATGGTTGAGCATCTGATAAAGAAGCTTCTGATGGGATGAAACAGGATTAAATTACTGTGATTGAAATGAGAGCAGTGTATGGGTATCTAGCATTTATTGGGAACACTTACCAATCAGGAAGACATTGTCAAGGTCAGGCAAATGGACCAAGAGAAGGGTATTAGCCTTGGCTACATGTTACTGATGTCACAACTCTCATTAGGCAGGGGAAAAAGGCCCACTGAGAGTTTCTTGATGATGAAAACAGGAGGTGCATTAAGAGGAATGCCTGTTATCAAGAGTATCAGACGTTGTGACCTAGAAGAAACCACCGAGATTGACTGATGCTTTTCAGGTCTGAACTGGATGGATAATGATGGCTGCCTGGACCCCAAATGAAGAAATTTTAATTATAAATGGTAAAAAAAGAAATGACTTTATATTCCAGGGAGTATTCCCCGAGGTAGTCAGTATAAATAATAGGATTTTTCTTCTCTGTAGGAAAATGTAAGTAGAGGGACGGGGGGTTCTGAAATTGGAGTTAAACACAAACGAACTTGTAGATGAAGATGTGAGTTGAGTTGCTCTTAACCACGTACTTGTTATCTATCAATTGTTTAAGAGTCAAACCAGTGAATATAAAGGAAAGGTAAACCCTTTACCTTTACACGAAATAGACCCTCAGCAAATGTGGATGTACATTTTTAGTTCTACTATGTTCAGATCATTCTAGCGGTCCATGAAATTTGCAATTTTGCTGAGCCACAAGCTTGACTTCTGAATTTGAGGTTGGAACGAAAGAGCAAGTTGCTTGTTAGGAAGTGACCTGTCTAGTAAATAAGAGGTAATATTTAAAAAGTTGTTGTTTTGGTTTGTTTTAGTTTTTAATTTGCCAGCAGCTCTGGCAAAAATAGGTAGGGGGTAACATGAATATTTGCAGTAAAATATTTGAATTACTTGGGTTTTATTTCATGTTAAACTTATCTTTCATTAACATAGATAATCACATTTCTTTGGAGGAGATGGAGTGGTTCCACATTTCTATTTAGGAGTTTCTTAGAGATCACAAATAGTAGGAAGGGGAAGACTTTTGTCATGAACCTACATCTCCACAGTAAGCATCAAAGTTTAATTCAGGAGAAAATTAAATAAAAATTGCAAGAGTTAATTTTTTTATCTTAGTTTCAAGTAAGCTCATCTTTCCTTAAAAAAAAAAAGAGAATCTGATTATTGTTGCTAAAGAAGTTGAGATACAATTTTGAGTAATAGGTTATCTAGGCATTTTCCTCATACTGTTGTGTGAATAATGTAGGATCAATTCCAGGTTATAAGGGTGAAAGTTATTTTTACTGCAGTGGCTGTGTGCATGTCACACAATTTTGTGTAGGGTATCCTCAGAAGTCTCTTTGAGAGGTCTTTGGAAACTGCAAACCTAAACTTAAGTCCTTCTAAGGACTAAGGATATTTGAGGTCCCAGGAGAGTAGAGCCAGAGTGAGGCTCATTGAATTTAGCAAGAAAGGACCTGATTTTGGGAAATAAAGCACAGAACTGTGAATTTGGACCCATGGTAGGATCTGATGGTAGCTCTGAAGCTGCAGGGAATCTTGGAGCACAGATTTTTGTTCCTTGATGTATGTAAGCAGGACAAATCTTTTCAGTCAGCAATATATCAGCATTTGTGTCTTCCCATTTTGCTCTGAGGCTGCCTCTAAGTTTAGAAGCTGCAGAGGCAAGAAGATACTATCTTTTCCCTGTTTGCCCCCCTCTCTGCAGGCATTTGAGGGATAAACAAATGAAAAAATGTGAAGCCCTCCTTCTGATTTTGAAATCAATGATGACAAAGGAAGGAGCAATTAAGAGGTAGATCAAGAGCTGAAACAAAATGAGCCCTGGGGATCTATCTTTACTTTTGAAAAATATGTTAAGACAAACTATGTTTTTGCCTTTTCTGCTTCAGGTTTTCATTCTTCACACTGAAACAGTATAGTGGTTTGAGTCACTGTATCTCAGTAGTGGTGCGTTTTATTTGCCTCAAATCTTCTATAGTGGGATTTTTCTTTCATCATGCCTTTTATTTTTAAATTTTTTAAATTCAGTGATTGGCTTTACAGATATTCAAGCATTCCTAGATGCATGTCCTCTTGCAGTGTGTACTCCTCCAGGTCTGCAAAAATCATGATTTTCCTGATTCAAAGATCTAAATACATGGAAAGACATCTTATTCCATGGATCAGAAGACTTAATATTGTTAAGATGGCTTACGCCCCAAACTAATTTACAGATTCAATCTGTAGAAAGGGATAGCGATCCCTACTGAAATCTTAGTTGCCTTTTTCACAGAAATTGACAAGCTGATTCTAAAATTCATATGAAAATGCAAGGGATCCAGCATAGTCAAAACAATTTTAAAGAGGAAGAACAAAATTGGAAATCCAAAACTTCCCAATTTCAAAACTTATTACAATAAAGCTACAGATAATTTAAAAGCTGTCTTTCATGGAGGCATAGAACAAGGCTTTCCTTGGTCATAGATTTCAAGAAAATTTTGAAACCTTGAAGTCTTAAACAAGACTGAAGCTCATTAAAAAAAGCTGAGGCGTTCTTAAGGGAGAAGTATAAAATTTTCCAACCGAGGACTGTAACACTGAAGACTTCAATTCTATATTATGGCCACTAGAGGAGAGAGGGGAAAGAAGGGAAACAAGGATGGGGCCTTTGAAAAGATGGGGAGAGATGCAAGCAGACAGTTCTCCACTCGAATGAAAAGAAGAATAAAAAACGGCTCATCTAGCGAGAGAGACAAGATAGAGAGTGAGAGATGGGAGGGAGAATTTAGTGGCAAATGTGCTCAAGTATTACTCTGCTTTTTAACCATCCTAGTAAACAATACTGTATGGATTTTTGTGATTTTTGACCTCCTATACCTCTTGTGAATGATGGGGTGACCATCCTAACCCTCCCTATATCCTTTTAAAATATCACTTACAGCCCTATTTTCCTTTTTTCGTCCATGGGAAAGTAATCAACATCCTTTGAAATGCCTGTCCTCTCCAGCTATCTCAAATAGTATTCTGACTTGACTGGGAAATATTTTTCCTACTCTTATCTACTAAAGCTAATGTTTATTTTCTTCAATTCTAGTCACTTAACACATATTAAAGGCATGTGTTAGGTGTTAGAAATTTACTTTTCAACTTAGCTATTGGATCATTTAATTTAAACACAAAAGTTGCCTGATTAGCTTACTGTTGTTTTCAATAGCTATTTGGATATCTAGATTACCCGGATGTCTGAAAGTTAGTGCCCGTTGATGTGCTGAATAAGATGATGCTTGTAAGAGAGTCTTTCCCATTGCCTTGCACATAGCAGGTGCTTAGTGGTTATTTGTTTTCTTCCTTAATAGTGAAATTTATAATGGAAGTTTTTTTTTAAGTGGCAAAATTACAATCTAAAGTTAAATGAGTTAACTAAGGCTTCAATTTTCTTTCTGAGTAGATTTCATGTTCATATATATAGATAGTCTTGTTAGGATCCAACTAAAATTAAAAATTCAAAAATTTCACAACACTAATTTAAAGTTTCATATTTGCACCCATGGCTTAACACACTTTAAGTTTCCTCTGACTTTTAAAATGTCCCTTTGGTATCTCTAGCAGGTGTTTTAGGTATAAAACACAGTTCTTTCTGATCTCAAGCCCAATCTGAGGATTGTGGGATCCTCAGCGATTGAACAAGTCATTTAGGATTATTCTGGAAAGTTACAAAATGTTATTACAGCTATGAATACCCATGATGGTCTCATTCACTCATTAATTTATCCAATTAATATTTATTGAGAACTTATGTCCAGCTGTGCCCACTCTGGCATACAGTGGTGACAAACAGGCTGATTTCCTCCCTTCACGGAGTTTTATTTTTGTGACGTAAATTAGTTGAGCAATTTTGACTCCCTTCCAAGCCTGTTTTAGATACCATAGTTTTGAAAGATTTATTTTAAACAATAATCCTATCATTGAAGAATAGGTCACAGACACAGACCTACTAGAGCATGGACTTGAGGATATGGGGAGGGGGAAGGGTAAGCTGTGACGAAGTGAGAGAGTGGCAGGGACATATATACACTACCAAATGTAAATTAGATAGCTAGTGGGAAGCTGCCGCATAGCACAGGGAGATCACCTCTGTGCTTTGTGACCATGAGAGGGGTGGGATAGGGAGGGTGGGAGGGAGGGAGACACAAGAGGGAAGAGATATGGGAACATATGTATATGCATAACTGATTCACTTTGTTGTAAAGGAGAAACTAACACACTATTGTAAAACAGTTATACTCCAATAAAGATGTTTAAGAATAAATAAATAAATTAATTAAAAAAAAAAAAAGAATAGGTCAGGAAGCCAGGTAAAGTTGCTCTGAACGAGAAGTCTTGAAGATCTCTGTCTTCACCTTTTTTTTCTCCGCATTTTTTCCCAAAATTTTATTTTGAAAAATTTGAAATCAGCAGACAAGTTGCAAGATTCATATAATTAATACTCATAAGCCCTTCAATTCACCAATTGTTGACATATCTTCACCTTTTTTTTTTTTTAATTTATTTTTGGCTGCATTGGGTCTTCGTTGCTGTGTGTGGGCTTTCTCTAGTTGTGGCGAGTAGGGGCTCCTCTTCGTTGCGGTGCAGGGGCTTCTCATTGCAGTGGCTTCTCTTGTTGCAGAGCATGGACTCTAGGCGCTCGGGCTTCAGTAGTTGTGGCACGTGGGCTCAGTAGTTGTGGTGCACGGGCTTAGTTGCTCCACAGCCTGTGGGATCCTCCCGGACCAGAGCTCAAACCCGTATCCCCTGCATTGGCAGGTGGATTCTTAACCACTGCGCCACCAGGGAAGTCCATGTCTTCACCTTTTTGACGACTGTCATACTTACATCTCCTAAGAGTATTGTAGGCAAGAATCTTACAACATAGGCTGATGAGAAGTTAAATCAAACGGTTTCTAAGGCCCCTTTCAGTCTAGGATTTGGTGAATTGGTGATAAACCAGGGAAGAGGAATCTCTCCAAAATGACCCCGGAAAAACACAGAAACCCCCTAGAATGTGCCACTTAATTTTATGTAAATGTAGTAAGCTCTAATGAGCAGCTCTGGGTTATGTCTATCGCACTATTGACCCTTGCTCATCCTTTATCATTTTGAGCAAAGAAATTCTGGAGTCTAATGGAAAAGCATTATAGAGCTTTTATTGATCTCTGCTGCTCACTGTGAACTGGAGCTAGATACTTGTTAAGCTAAATGAGCTCAACTGAGACTCTGGCTGTCAACGTTTACACAGAACCTGTGCATTAGCCTCTGGGTCTGCAGGGGCTTTCTTCTGATCAGGCATAAACATTGCACATGGAAAATTTTGACCTGGGATTTCTGGTAGTCATTAAGAAAAATAAGGTATGACCTTTTATTTTTTAGTGCAATATAGCAACTTTTGTTGTGTGTATTTCAGAAATAGTTATGTTTAGAATTTATTGTTATAAAGTGTTTTTCTACTTTAACATTTGGTAGCATTTCCTCATGGTTAGTAAGTAAAATTATAACCTCGTGCTTTGTTGAGTGGGCAGTGTTAATCTCACTTCAGTGTCCTTCGTGGTTGGAGATACTTAAGCAGAGGCTTGGGAGGGATTAATATTACAGGGCAGTGATTTTCAAAGTGTGGTCTTTAGATCGGGAGCGTTAGCCTCACGTGGGGACTTGTTAGAAATTCCCCCTGCTCCGGGTGGTTCTGATGCATGCAAAAATTTGAGAACCCTGTAATAGGAATATGAGCCTTAGATCAGTACTTCTGTAGGAAGAAGAAGAGGAAGGTGAGTATCAGAAGCCCCTGGTTTCTTCTTTTCTCAAGCTCACAGTCTCTCTTCCTTTGGCCCTCCTTCTGCTCCCATTGTTGCACAGTGAGCTATTACTCTGAGAATCTGACACACTCTTTGGAGGCTTTGGGGTGAATCTTTGGACTAGAATGAAATTTTCTAGGAGATGGTCAATCATGATGGTGTCATGTGCTGACCTTGTGACCTTTTTAGGATTTATAAAGTTCTGTTGTCTTTGCATTTACTATAGATACACTGATAGCCCCAACTGCTACTATGAGTTAGACAGAAATAGTAGATGTACGTGGTTTTACAATCTTGAACTTGCTTCTGGTTGCCGACCTTTCCTAGAAAAGTTGAAAATGTTCTACTCTTTTCTGAAATAAAGGTTTGAGTACTATTGAGTACTATTGTATAATGCCTTGCACTTTGGGTTTCTCACCCATTGAGAAAAGACAGTGCAACGGTTGGGCTGATCACGTGGCCTTTGAATCCAGGCTGCTTGGGCACAAATGCTGGCTCTGCTACTTGCTCCATGTGTGACCTTGGGAAAGCCCTTATCCTCCTCTTGGTCAGTTTCTTCATTTGTAAATCAGGCTGGGAATAATGTCTCCCTTTTACTAAGTAGTAAGCATTTAATGCCTTAATACATGTTAACTTCCTGGACACTTGATAAATACTCAATTAACATTAGATATTACTACTATGACTATTGTGTAATGAGAAAATTACCTACAACAGAGAAGATAACTAATTAGAACAATAAGTGTGACTGGAAAATATATATAATCTGTCAGGATAGAGTAAAGAAGCTATAGAGTCAGACACACACAGGTTTGATTTCTTGGTATGTGTCTTCTGGCAAGTAATTTAGTCATACCCGAGCCTGGATTTTCTTATCTTTGAAATGGAGATAATGCTTTCTGCTTTGCAGGGCAGTTGTGAGAAGAAACAAGAACATTTTGGAAGAGGCTGGTATACTCAATACAAATGGCATTATTCTTTTTATTGCTGCTTGCTTTTCTCGAGCTAAATTTTAAATAGCAACTTCCCTTTCCTATGGAAATGTAGGGAGTCTGATTTAGAGGAAATGTGTATGTGCTGTGGAATGGCCCATATGCCACTTTGCTATTAGAATATGACTCATTATTTCTAAACTTAGTGTTGCTTTATTTGTATGCTATTTGCTTTTCTCAGAAATCCCTATGTTCAGATCCAATCATAAACGTTGGATAATAAAAGAGAGTAACCTCAATTAAGTGCATTTTTTTGGAGCCACCGCACGTCACTCATATGAGGTTGTCTGACCAAGCCGTCACGTAAAGAGGACTAGTATTCTGGTAAGGCAACTGCGGAATTCTACATTTGTACAAAGCTCTTTTATTTACAAAGGTTTTAAAATTGTATTATGTATTCTATTGAGGTACACTGTACATATGGTGACAGGTGTAGATCTGAAGTCTGCATTCAATCATTCTTGACGAATGCATACACTTCTTCTTTCAAATGTATAGAACATTTCCTTCACCCCAGAAAGTCTCCTCATGCCCCTTACTCAGTCAATTCCCCATGCAACCACTATCCTAATTTCTATCCTATTGGTTAGCTTTTTTTGCTGGAAGACTTCCTATAAATTGAATCATGCAGTCTTTTACGTCTATCTTTTTTTTTCCTTTAGTATAATGTTTTTGAGAGTCATCTGTGTTGTTGCATGTGTAAATAATTTGTTCTTTTTTGTTGCTGAATAATATTCTATTGTGTGGCTGTGTCTCTGTTTATCCATTTTCCTGTTGAGGAACACCTAGGCTGTTCCCACTACTTTTCATCATCAATGTAATTATGTTGAATAAGTAGAAGGTTCTAATATCTCCATGTTCCAGACTAGAAAGCTGGAGCTTAGAGAAATGAGGCAATGTAAGTTCTCACTGCTGGCAAATGCTGAATCCAGGAGGAGAATCTGGTCTTCTGGTTCCAGGGCCTCTGTTTTCTTTCCATTTTCCAAGGCCAGTTTGTTTCTGGCCTTTACCTGGAGTTCTGCCCTATCTGACTCCAGGATTCTGTCTAACTCTGCCTCATCTTTGAGAAAGACTCAGAATGTCAACATTCAGGAATTCAGCCCTACTCTGAGGTAGCCCTTGGCAGAGCTTTAGTTTCTCAGGTGGAGCGAATGGATTTCTGAGGCTGGCCCAAGGGTTGAAGCAGAGCAGGGGATCTGGATGGCATTGGGTTAGATTACAGATCTTCAGATCTGTTCAGATGTTCTGAAGGTGCTCTAGGAGAGAAGCTTTGTCTTCCGGGGTGCAAAGGGAAAAAGGATGGGCATGGAGTAGGACAGGCCTCTGTTAAACCCCAGCTCTGCCACACATGCTAGCTATGGGAGCTCAGGCAACTCCATCTGTAAAGTTTCTCCATCTGAGTCTGTTTCTCCCTCTGGAAAGAGGTATTTTAATGCTTCTCTCCCAGGTCCCAGTGAGGCAGTCCGTGACATAGAACCTGCTCTTTCTGTGCTGTATTAAGCTTAAGGGAGCATTACAGTGCGCTGTTGACCTTGCTGTTGGATTTCCATGTATGGAAGAACTAATCCTCCCCTTTATCTCTGAAGACACTAATTCATAATTTATAGACTCTGAACAGAGACAAGAAAGTTTACTTGTCAATAAAGTCCTCACAGAAATAAAGTAAGGGAGGGGCACAGAGGGATTCATTTGCTTTAAGAGATCTGGGAAAATGAATACAGCAAAATGTGTACCATGAAGACAGTCTTTTCTCATTCCTTCTCGAGAAGAATGAAGACATCTTCAGGAGGATGCTCCTTCTTCAGGATGCTGATTAGGCTGCATGGGTAAAGAAGGCCTGTAGGAAAAACAAAAGGAGAAAGCATTTTACTCTCAGGCTCCATGACCCCATTCCTGCCCTGTTATGGATTCAGCAATGTCTCTGGGTCTCCATCTCTCCACATATGACCCTTAAAGTGCACTCTGATACACACCTCAGGATTGATGTGAAATTTGATGAGTTTAGTTTTCCAATAACTTACGTGGATGCAAAGATTTTGGTAAAAAAATTTATCTGTATACTACGTAATTTGAGCTTAAGTGTGCTGTCCAAGAAAACCTTACAAGCTATGAGAAAATTTGATATGTGATCACTTAATAGTAGGGTATATTAAACTTTGGTCATAGCAAAAATTGGGAGGAGAACCTAGGGTTGGACAATTAGCTTGGTTATTAAGAGTGTCTGAGGAAATTTCAAACAGTCTGTGACATACTGAACTTGTTTTCAACCAAGATTGAAAAAAGCTGGTCTCAAGTGATCCAGCGAGGCCTTGCTGCTCTGCAGAGCACCCTTGCTTCCCAGCGCTTACCTTTGTTTCCCTCCATATTTCCAAGGAAAGGACACTCTTCTAAAGGCTCAGGGCTTGTGCTTGGAGAGGAAAAACAGTCCTAATAGTCTGGAAATCAGAGCGCTTGCAAAGCATTTATGCAGGAAACTGAATGATATGCTTCATTTATGGCTTTCCATAATTGGCATTTAAACACAGTCATTCTGCTGGCTCAGCTTTATAATGTAACAGATCCCTTGTGTGTAGGAGGAAGAAAGAATGAATATGCCTCTGAAAATGGGGTGCCTTTTTTCATGAAGAATACTTGAGAGGAAAGAGATGACCATAAGGCAAAGATGAAATAAGTTAAAAGGGGTAAGCATAGGATAGAGAAAAAGACATCCCATGAGGTGGATGTTTCTGTGGCAATTGTTTGGTTTGGGCTTTTCGTTGGAGAACATTTTCTTTCAGAATTTATACTATTTTATGTGTTACATTCAAGTGTATTGCATATTTTCCTATTTATTTATATATCTGTCTCCCTTCTAGGCATAAAGGAAAAGACATTTTGAATTTCAGGTGACGATAGGCATACAATTTAGTCACTTATTTAAAAGGTAACATTTATTGAGTGCTTTTTTAATGTACCAGGAACTGAAATAATCACTTGTATATGTATTGCTTTATATGATTCTCATAACAATCATATGAGAAAAGTATAATTTTTTTTAATTATTATTACATTAGAGATGAGGAGACCAAAGGCAAGAAAAGTTGCCAAGTTTAGGCAATTGTAAGTAGCACATGTCAAAGCCAGAGTATTTAACTATGGTTTTATACTGTATTGAACTTCTTGATGGTGGAAGTCCCATCTCATCCCTCTTGATATCTTCAGCACTCAGCTGTGTCTATAATACAATGTTTGTTGAATGATTTACAGAACCCAAACATCTTTAAAGGGACTTTTGCAAAACGACGGTTATCCTTAGATCTTTTTTCCTACCATGAACATTAAAGAGGTGGAGATTATTAAGGGGAAATTTGGAATCCCTTTCAGAAATGGTAGCTTTGGGCTTCCCTGGTGGCGCAGTGGTTAAGAATCTGCCTGCCAATGCAGGGGACACGGGTTCGAGCCCTGGTCCGGGAAGATCCCACATGCCGCGGGGCAACTGGGCCCGTGAGCCACAACTACTGAGCCTGCGCGTCTGGAGCCTGTGCTCCGCAACAAGAGAGGCCGCCACAGTGAGAGGCCCGTGCACTGCGATGAAGAGTGGCCCCCACTCGACGCAACTAGAGAAAGCCCTCACACAGAAACGAAGACCCAACACAGCCAAAAATAAATAAATAAATAAAAATTTATAGAAATGGTAGCTTTGAGTTGCCAATTAGACACCCAAATGTGAATGTTGGTTAAATAGTAGTATTTATGGGGCCAGAGCTTAGGGGAGAAATCAGGGCTGAAGATGAAAATATGATTGTCTTCAGTGAATAGATAGCATCTAAAATCATGGGCCTGGGAATTTCCTGGTGGTCCAGTGGTTAGGACTCAGTGCTTGCACTGCAGGGGGCATGGGTTCAATCCCTGGTCGGGGAACTAAGATCCTGCAAGCCATGTGGCATGGCCCAAGAAACCACAAAAAGAAACAAACAAAAACCCCACCATGGGCTTAGATGAGATTTATGGTGGGGCGGATGGTGTGGAAGAGAAGAGAAGAGGACTGAAGGCTTAGTCCTGGGCTTCTATAATTAGCAGCTGGGTACAGAAGAAGAAAAACTGAGTTGGAATGGGAAAACTAGGAGTGAGGAGTCATGGATGCCAAGAGAAGAAAGTGATCTGGGAAGATGAGCATGGACAGCTGTGTCACAATGCAGTTGGATGAGGACAAAGAAGTGACCATTGGGTTTGGCATGGCTGAAAGTCCTTGATAAGAGTTGTTTCATGGGCACGGTGGGGATGAAAGATGGGTAGAGTGGTTGGAGAGAGAATGGAAAGCAAGGATTCGTCAATTCTTTAAAGTTCTACTGTAAAGAGCTAAGGGACGGGGCAAAAGCTGAATGGGGACATAAGGTCAAGGGACACATTTTCAAAAAAAATAGATGAGTATTAAGGTCTATTTTATGCTCAAGGAAATGACCTAGTAGTGAGGGAGTAACTGAAGATGCAGGAGAGAGAGGGGAGAATCACTGGAGTGATGAGGAGGCAAAGAGGTAAGGGAAGCAGAGCTCCAACGGAGCATCTCCCATATTCCAGGAGGGAAGGCAGGATATGCGGTGCTGATGGTAACATTCCTCCTTTGCCTTCATATTATTAGACTCTCAAGAGCTGGTGGATTTCACAAATGGTAACTGATGTATTCTTATGGATAAATATATACACAGAAAGTATTCAGTCGGAAGCTGGTGTGAGAATCAGGTAAAATTTAACAGTCAAAGGCGATTTCATTATCAGACCTACATTTAATATTGAACTTTAAACTGCTTGCTATTTTCTAGGGCTGTTATCTCAGATTAAAGGAAGAAATTTGCTGTAAAAGTAAAGGCAACAAAATCATTAATTAAATGGTAAAATGTGAAAGTTTTCAAATCAAGAATCATGTCTTCTGTTTTTGCTCAAAGAAGTTAAATCTTTGCAGAAATAATGGGAATACTGGTGTCTATGATCAATTGTAACGTCTATGTACTGAGAACCTATCTGATTCCTGGCACTTTTCAAACATTCTTGCTGGTTTGTACAACGAAGCAAAGTGATTTTATTATGGTTTGACAAGTGAGAAAACTGCCAGTGAGGTTCTGCAGGGTTTAATGATTTGCTCAAGGTCACCCAGCTGGTAAGGTGAGATTTAAATTAAAGCTCATTCTGGATTCAGAGTTGCTCTCCCTCATACACTGTCTTGATATAGTGAATGTTTTGATATAAGTAATATCCCTGTTTAACATGGGAAAAACATTAGGCTCAAAATACTCCTATTGTTCTTCTAGTCTGGTGTATAGATATGGCTAAAAGGAAGGAAGGAAGAAAGGCAGGCAGGCAAGAAGGAGGAAAATTTATGTAAAACTAGAGAGAGTAGTATCATGAACCCTCATATCCCATGTTCCAGCTTCAACAGGGGTTGACTCCTGGGCAATCTTGTTTCATCTCTATTTAATCATATTTTCTCTCCCCTGACACTAGGTTGTTTTGAAGCAAATCCCAGACATCACATCATGTCATTCATTAGTATTTCACCGTATATTTCTAAAAGATAAAGATTATTTTTAAAATGTGACTTCAGTGCCATTACCACATGTTAAAAAAATTAACAATAATTCCTTAGATTTGCCAAATATGCAGTCAGTATTCAAATCACCCCAACTGTCTCATGCATGATGTTACAGTCAGCTTACTCCATCCAAGCAAGGGCTGTACAGTGTCACTGGTTGAGTGGTTTCTGAAGTCTCTGTTTCTACAGCCTCCTCTTTCCTCCCCCTTGTAATCTGTTTGTTATTTGTCCTATAGAGTTTCCACATTCTGGCTTTTGCTGATTCCATCAGTAGGCTTTGGTTTAACGTGTTTCCCTGACTTGATGTTTCTTGGAAATTGATTACTGATGCTTGATAAAACTCAGCAGTATGAAAGCAGGCCATGTACCACATAGCTCAGTATTTAAAGTCATAAACTAAGCTAGTTTAGAGTTATAAACTAAGTTATAAACTAAGTCAGCTGGCCATTCCCACCCACGGCTCCTCTGCTCCTGGAGCTGAAGGAGCCTCGTGTTCCTGGGGTCCAGCTTGCCCTGTAAGCACCTGAGTGGCTGCCAGGATCTGCTGGGGCAGGGCAGGGTGGAGTCAGGTACACTGGGGTTGCAGCTCCTGGCTGAGGCTGAATCCACCTGCACCTGAGTGTGGACTAAGTAGGTCAAATTCCCCAGGGAGCCAAGGGAGCAGGTCACCCTTTCCCACACCATGCTCCTCCAACTCAGGATTTCCAGGCACTTTAAACACCTCCCAGAATTATGCCTTCAAGTAGAGGGGTGGTAGGAGCACAGTAGTCTGGGGAAACCAGTCTGAAAAGACCACTTTTTCTGTTCAGTGTGGGCACTGTTGGTTGTTGCTCTCCTTCCTCTCTCCTGCCAGTCACCCTAGAGCTGCCCCTGCCCTGTGAACACTTCTGCATGGGGGATGGAGGCCTGCTCTGCTCTGGACCTCATTAAGGGTCTTTCTAAGCTGTGTGATTCTGTAGCTGTTTCCTGCTGAAGACACCCTGCTATTATACCCAAGCTCGGCCAGCTGCAAAAAGGCCCAGAAATCAGTCACAAGAACTGCTAAACTCTGGGAAAATTGTATGCCCACTTTACTTAAATGCCACAGAGGACAGGTTTGAATAATTTTATGTTTAATCTTTTGAATCCATCATCTCTAGCGTCAAAAAGCCATACAGTTTGAACCAGATATTCTCATTTCAGGTGAAGAGATACAAAACCACTCTTCCATCTAGATTGATCTATGGTTACTATGGAGATGATTTCCCTTGTGTCAAGATTTACACAGACATTTTAGAGGGACAAAACATTTGGGCTACTGTGTTCTTTAAAGACCTTGAGAGGTGGGGGAAACCAAAAACAGACAGTGTGTACAAACCTTGAATCTGAGCTGCTGATGTTTTAGTTGGGACACGTCACTGATTCATAGATGGTGAGGGGGGTGGACTATGTCCTGCAGATAATGGTGTCCATCTTCACAAGTATTTAACCTCACATATACCACTGTCAGCTCTGATGTGGTCATTCGGTTCATAGCTTGCTCTTTGATTTCAGAGAATTATTGATTTTATAACGGGTAGCCTATAGGCTCAGAATTATAAAGCACATACAAGCTCCACTGAAAGTAAATATAGGGGGAAAAGAAGGGAATTTTAAAATGGTGCTGATACCCAGCAAGTCGGAGCTTTGGGTCTCACTGAGTGGTCCTGGATTGTTTTTTTCATCCTGAGGCATATGAGTCATTAGGCTGGCCTGGATGTATCCATCAAGGTTCCAAAGCTTTTCCCTGGAGAGCATTCAAGAGCCAATAAATATACTTACCTTCCTCTCCTTGCTCCCTCAATCTCTTTCACATGCACCCAAACAGCCCAGCACTAAATTTTTGTTTAGTCCCCTGTTTAAGTGAAAATCTTGTGCCAAATTTATGTTCTACTGCATAATGTTTTGGTGTGTTTTAATATAAACTATTTCAAATCAATAAATTACCCCAAATCTTCAAATAAAATAGATGCTCCAGAATAATGTGCCCTGCTACCCGTGGCTCTGAGTACAGTGTAGTGTATGGCCCATCCTCCTAGTGGTGCACAAAATTCCATCTGGGAAATAGTGGGGAAGGGATACTTTTTGCTAAAAGCTGTGAAGGTTCAGTGCCTCTGGCTCTCTGTGTTGTTTGATACTGCATTTGAAATGGTGTTCTTTAAGCTGTGTGTTCTCCTTGACAATGCAGCTAGAAAGGGGAGCATAATAAATAATTCACACCTTATTATTCACTAGCAGTGGCTAGTGATAGCTCAAAGAGAACATGCATTTAAATAATGACAGTTGTATAATAATTGGTTATGGGGGGAATCATGAATGAAAATTGAGTGGCAGCTCTATATTTTAGAGATGGGGAAATCAAAATAATTACCTGTAAGTCATGGAACTAGTTGATGAACTCCTAGGGAGTCTGGACCTCGTTTCATTATTTTTGGCTTCTTAATGCCTAGCACGTAGAAAGTACTAAATAAATGCTCATTAAATGGACAACTGAAGAAAGTAGGGTTCAATCTTAAGGCCACTGTGATTTCCGTTTTGCGGAACCAGAGGTTCTTGGTGCCTTAGGGACAGATTTACTTTAACTCAGAGAGGATTTCTGTTCATAGTATCACTCCTCTACCTGGAACTAGGGATTGAAATTTCACCTTTACTGCATTTATCCATTCTGTGTCCTGTCCTGTGGCTTCTTCCTTTGCAAAGCCTTCCTATTTCTTAATTTTTTTCTGCCCTTCTCTGGCTCAGGCCCTGGTGCTTTCCCTGCTGGAGAATTACAATAGTCTTCCAGCTGGCCTTTCTGCTTTCAGACACTTCCCTTGCAAATATCCTGGTAGGCTGTCTATAGCGTAGTATTACCAACTCACACATTGTTCTTGCTACCCCTTGTCTAAAAACCTTTATCAATGGCCTGTGAAAGACCCATGGAATTCAGCTGAACTTCTTTCCTTGGTGTTGAAAAACTTCCCACTCTCACCTAACCTACTTTTGGGGCTTATCTACAAGGCCACTGCCATAAAACCTACATCCTTGACAATCTAGTTGTTCTACAACATTTCCTCATGCCTGAGGACATGGTACTAGAACATCTTGTTAACTTGTGAGGTTACCTTTGACACTTGATGGTTATTGGCTTGAGGATGGGGGGATGTGTCTTGTGCATCTCTGAATTTATTTCCCAACACAGCAAATACCATGGTGGAGATGCCCACCAGAGATGCTAAGTTCAGCTTCTCTGTGGGTCCTACAGCAGGAGTCAGTAGGTGGGACTTGGACGTGGAGGGCTGTCCCTGTGCCCCTGATGCTGGGGCACAGGGTAAGGGGATGAGAAAAAGGGAGCAAAAACCCCTGAAAGCAATGGGCAAGGTTGGGAGAGCTGGTGCTGATGGTGCCTTTTACCTGTTTGAACTTCTAGAAGAGTTGGATTACTGTGGGCAATCTTGGCGTTCTCTGCTGTGGTGAAACAGCAGGCTTGCAGAATGGCAGGTGATGAGAAAGAAGCAGGCTCAGAAGCGTTCAAATTAACGTCATGGAGAGGACTCAGGTGGGTGGAAACCCCGGTGAAACCTAGCATGTGGGTCCCTAGGTTGAGAGCTGGGAGGCATGAACCAGGATGATGACCAGCTTTCCCGGACAGGGAACCAGAATGCCTTTTTTAGGGCCAAGACTGGCTCAGCAGGGATTTCAGGGGCAAAGCCCTCATCTAAATGCAAAAACTGGTCTGAAAATTTCGGTATGTATTAAGTTAAGATACCCCACTGTTTGAGGAAATCTAGCCATTGTTGTCACGTGTGTGTGCGTGTGGAGCCTAAGAGCAGATGGTGCTAAGACTTCTTGAAGCCACACACCAAAGAGCCAAGTGAAAGGGTCTGTTAACTCCAGAGATAAAACCTGGGTCTAGGACAATTCTGATTTCAAATATTCTCTGAACTCCTCCCAAAGTAGCACTTATATTTATTACATCCTGTGCCTTTATTTCTTGAACCCAAAGCATAGCTCTTTTCTATCACAACACCACAGTCACGGAATTTTCTTCGAATACAAATAGAACATTTCCCCTTTGGCTTCTCCTGCTTTCCCTCTTTTGCTCTGTCTTCTCTCACTGCTTCCTGAGAACTTTCTTTTGCACCTTGCCAGAGGGTCAGCGCTCACAGTCAAATCCGAAGTAAAGCTTTGCAGAGGAGGGTGGGACCCAGAGGCATAGAATTCTTTTGTTTCTAGCCGTGGAATTTTCAGCACAATAGGCAGAACCCTTAAAGTTGTAAGAATTAAAATTTCTTGTGAGAAATTTTCATATACAGTAGAACGAAAGCCAGGAGATGGCAAAGGTTGACACCAAGAATAGAATATTTTCCAACTCAAATTCTTTTCAAAGCAAATATGTACATTTTATACCTGCAAGTTTTGAATGTGCAAATATTGACTCAGTAGATGGATGAAGCCATGCTCTGTTTTTTTCTCAAGGGTTGGGCCTATTATGATTCTGACTAAGGGTTATATATTTTTTCCTCCCCAACTGAATTTTCTGGAATGGGATGGTTTCCCATCCCTGTCTTTAGAATATATAACATCTGTGGAAGATGCTAAACAGATTTTTATCTCCCAGGGGCCCCCTTTGAAAATTCATATTATAGTTTAGGCTGAATAACCTGGTCTCACCCCATCAGTTCTTCAGGGACCCCAGCTGATGACTTACATCAGGTCGCCAGGAGATTTGACGGGAATCTCAAAGTTGTTTGACTCATTTGATTTTTAGTACTCTCATTTTGAGACTGGTGAAAAAACTGCCCTCACATAAGCAAAGCAATTGAGTGATATGAATTTCAAAATGCTTTCAGAATTAGTTCTGGAGATAAACATGTACATAAAATCCTAAACTGTAAAGCAGTATACTTACATAAAATCACAAACTGTTAAGGCAGTATACAAAGTTAGTTTTCTTAAATATGATGTGCAAAGCAAGGTACTCATGGTTGAATCGTTAACATCAACCAGTACTGTCACAGCGTGCAATGATTCAACAACACCTAAAATTTCTACCTTTAAGGTGAAGAGCAGGCAAATAAATCATTAGGCAAACTACTGGGCACGACATCATTTCATGAAAGTCTGTAAAATCATATTCAAAAAAGTTAATCGGGCTTCCCTGGAGGCGCAGTGGTTGAGAGTCCGCCTGCCGACGCCGGGGACACGGGCTCGTGCCCCGGTCCGGGAAGATTCCACACGCCGCGGAGCGGCTGGGCCCGTGAGCCATGGCCGCTGGGCCTGCGCGTCCGGAGCCTGTGCTGCGCAACGGGAGAGGCCACAACAGTGAGAGGCCCGCGTACAGAAAAAAAAAGTTAATCAAGAGACATTTTTTTTTTTTTTTTTGCGGTACGCGGGCCTCTCGCTGCTGTGGCGGGCCTCTCGCTGCTGTGGCCTCTCCCGTTGCGGAGCACAGGCTCCGGACGCGCAGGCCCAGCGGCCATGGCTCACGGGCCCAGCCGCTCCGCGGCGTGTGGAATCTTCCCGGACCGGGGCACGAGCCCGTGTCCCCTGCGTCGGCAGGCGGACTCTCAACCACTGCGCCTCCAGGGAAGCCCAAGAGACATTTTTATTTTTTGTTTTTAATTAAAATTTTTAAATTGACGTATTGTTGATTTACAATGTTGTAGTAGTATCTGCTGTATAGCTAAGAGATTCAGTTATACATATATATACATTTTTAATATTCTTTTCCATTATGGCTTATCACAGGATACTGAATATAGTTCCCTGTACTGTACAGTAGGACCTTGTTGTTTAACCATTCTATATACACTAGTTTGCATCTGCTAATCCCAAACTCCCACTCTATCCCTCCCCCACCCAGCCTTCCCCTTGGCAACTACAAATCTGTTCTCTATGTCTATGAGTCTGTTTTTGTTTTGTAGATAGGTTCATTTGTGCCATATTTTAGATTCCACATATAGGTGATATCATATGGTATTTGTCTTTCTCTTTCTGACTTCATTTAGTATGATAAGCTCAAGAGGCATTTTTAAATGCATAAGTTTAATCTGTTACATATCTACAGTTATTGGCGACCAGTTTCTTGAGATCCACTGGAAACTCCCTGAGCCCTGATGGAGCTTGCCCACCCAGGTGCCACTGGTTCTGAGCCATGTCTCCACATGGCCCCTAATCCCTGCCAGAAGAAAACTGCATTTGAGGAAGGGCCTTGATTTCCTTTACATCAAGAAAATTTCTGGTTGTAGGAGGTTATCTCCTGCTTTATGCTTCTGGGCTTATGTCATCTTGAGGATCTTGGAAGCAAACAGGTGATGCCACCATCTATTTGAATTAACAGTATTTTTAATCAAATCTTACATGCGCAGCAGAGTGTTAAATTGGGAATTGGTACCAGCCCTCTCTAGTAAGCAGTGCAGGTGGGATTAGCCCCATTTTACAAATAAGAACATACAAACTCGAAGAGGGTAAGGGACTTGCCCAAGGTGTAACTTCAGTTCTTAGTACTCCTTAATTCTTCTGTTATGTAACTCTGATTGCCATTGGGAAGGTTTCATAGAACATGGAATTCCTGGCAGTAATTCTTAAAAACAATTCCTGGAATATTATTTTTGAAGTAAGCTGTGGCTCTGGAAATTTTTGAGGTTAAAGAGGGTTTTTTTTTTTTTTAAATCTATTATGGCCCCATGTTGCCCCCTTATGGAACTTTTGATGTTTGCAAAATACTTTACTGAATTAGTCTTTTACTGAACTGAGGCAAATAAAACATGATTTACAAGCATTAGCTTTTCTCAGGGTAACATGTTATCTTAACGTTTTCATCTTTCAAATCAACTGTTACTGAAATTTTGTCAGATTTAAGGAAAATGTGATTATGGTTAAGTCAACAGAAAACCTTGTGAAGATGTCTAACTGTATGTCACAGCCCCTTTCATGCACATCCTCAGGACTAATCATCTTGTACACATTTAAAAAAATGTATCTAACAGAATGGGGTGGTGGTCTTAATATTTTACTAAACTTGGGGGACAAGATGGTTTACGTTTCATATTTGTGAAATGTTTGGAAGTTTGGTTAAGTTTTTTAAAAAAGTGAGTTTGAATTCCAGCCCTGCCTCTTGTTGGCTGCATAGCCTCAGGTAAGACTCTTAATTTCCTTGAGCCTCAGTGTTTTCCTCTGTAAAATGGGGAGAATGGTGCCATTTATGAAGCATTTGAAACAATTCCTGGTGCAGAGTGTGCTTGCAAGAGTAAAACTCGTGGTGGTGGTTGTAGTAGCTGTAACCCCTGGGTCTTCATCTCCTCGATTATTACATGGGGAGCTTGTACTGAAGGAGCTCCAGGCCCTCTCGAGTTCTTACATCTCTGATCTTAGGGATGCAGGATAAATGGGGAAGGAGGGGGCACCAAATCAGTGTTTTCATCTCCTCCCACCAGGGAAGGCCGGTCCCTCTCCACCACACCTGGGTGGAGCAGGGATTTCAAGTTCATTTGCCGGTAGGGGATCCTGGTGTGGGCCACTGTTTCTGAGCAATTAAGGCAGTTAGATGCAGGGGGGGTTACTTCAGATACCAGCCCCCTCCAGGCGCGTACAACCACACGCCCCCAGGACCACACACCGCGGATGCGGCACTGATTGGGGAAAGACTCAGCAGGTGCGTGGGAGCTGGTGGTTGGCAGTGGCAGGGGTTGCAGGGAGCTTGGAACATGGGGTATTAATTAATGTCTAGAAATGGAGTGTAGAAGGCACACCGAAGGGACCGATGACAGGAAAATTCTGCCTGTTGTCCCGAAGTCTTCCCTTCACCACTGTCAAAGATAAACAAACCCGGACAGGAGTTAAAGTGGTGAAAACAGATTTGATTCTGTAATTACTGGCAATAGGGGAAAGAGCTGAGCTCCATTCTGATTTGTGTAGAGGTTGACCGGGTATTTTTCTTTTTTTTAAGGTTTTAAAAATAACATTTATTTCTTAAAAGTTAACACGTGCGTAATAGGAAACCAAAAAACACAAGAAGCAAACAACAAAGTCATCCACAATCACAAGCAGTTTACCGTTTGATGTGTCCTTCTAGGTCTTGTTTGCATATCTACACAACTAAGCATCTTTTTTTTTTTTTTTTTTTTGTGGTATGTGGGCCTCCCCCTGTTGTGGCCTCTCCCGTTGCGGAGCACAGGCTCCGGACGCGCAGGCTCAGCGGCCATGGCTCACGGGCCCAGCCGCCCCGCGGCATGTGGGATCCTCCCAGACCGGGGCGCGAACCCGGTTGCCCCTGCATCGGCAGGCGGACGCGCAACCACTGCGCCACCAGGGAAGCCCTAAGCATCCATTTTTATGTAATTAAGATCATACAGTTGTATATCATGCTTTTTGACCGGGCGTTTTAAAGGGAAAAGTAGGGAGGGGAGGGAGTGGGGCATCCAGTGAAACCTGACCGAGGGTTGGTGACAAGGGGAAATGTGCTGAGGCAGCTCTGGGCGCCAGCTGGCAATGAGGAAGTCAGGGTTCTGTCCTCCTGCAGAGACTGGGAGAGAGGGACCCCATCCTCTGATGTTACACTTCAAAGGAATGGCTCTCAGTTCCTTTAGAAAGACACTCCTGAGTTGTAGGAGATAGTATACATCTCCCAGGGACAGAGGAAGCATTCACAACGGTGGGCCCTTTTAAGGAAATGCTCTAAGAAAGTGAGGTTGGGGCCATCCTCAGGTGTTGGTAGGGAAGCAGTAAATTTGCGGCAGCATTGTGGTTTCTCAGGCAGGCATTTTGATAGGGGGCTGGGGTCATCCCAGGGACACAGCCTTGTGTGCTGGAAGCCAGGCTGGGCTGACGTAGCAGTAGCACAGAGGTTTCAGTGCAGTGCTCACCAGGGGGCCTTCTCTGACCAGTGTAACCCCTCGTTGGTCTCCATCTGTCAGCCTTGGTGGCATTTGGAAACTGGAGCACTAGTGGTTGGTCCACTCACTCCACAAGGATTAGTTGGGAGCCTTCTGCATGAGGGGCAGCGTTCAAGAGTCAGGAGTCTTAGAACTGTTTGCATTTTTCTCTGGTTGCTTTGTGTTGGTTTTACCTCAACTAAATAGATAGTGAACATCTTTGAGATTATAGACACTGCCTTATTCTTCTGTCCTCCACTTGGTTTGTAATTTAGTAGAGCCTAGTAAATATTAAATTGAATTTATACAATATAATTGAACTACAGAATAAATGAAGAAGGTAAAGGAAAATACTTTGAGGCAGAATTTGAGTAATCTGGTTGTTAAGTGTAGAAGAAAAAGAAAATGACAACATCAAAATGATAAAAGAGATTCTTTTACTACCCTTTTTGACATGCAGAAGACACTCAAATTCACCCTAAAGGCCACACTAACTTCTCTTATTTTTCTGAAATATTATAAAAAATATGTGCTATTTGCTTCCCTAATTACAAGGAAGGAACGAATCTCTGAGATACACTGTGTAGGTGATATTAAAACTACATTTTTGTGGGCGTCTGACTTAACATTGCAGAAAATAGTAAAAATGTCTGCTAGTTTAACATTTATCTAAACTCTAAGAATAGTTACAAAGAATTTTACTCCTTGTAGATGCTAAGAATACTCTCAGATCTTGCCAGCTCTGCAGCAAATGGAGGAGATGGCTCTTGGATGGCAGGTCTCCCTGGAGGGAGGCCAGGCTACACTTGGCCTAGTTGTAATGTTTTCATCTGAGGTGTTGGCATGAAGGCTTCTACCACTGTTTCTAAAGGTAGGGTAAGGGTCAGGGCTAGCACAGAACTGAAAGATGCATGCATTTTATCCTGTGGCCTTTCCCCCAGTTATAGCCCCAAATATCTTCTATTTCAGTGGTCTCAGCTAGGGTGATTCTGCCTCCCAGGGGATATTTAGCAGTATCTGGAGACATTTTTGATAGTCACAATTGGGGGATTTCCTTCTGGGATCTAGTAGGTAGAGGACAGGGATGCTGCTAAACACCCTACAGTGCACAGAACATTTCCCCACAACAAAGACTCATCCAACCCAGAATGTCCAGAGTGCTAACACGGAAAAACCCCCTTCTATATTTTAAGACAAGAAAACCAGTTTCTTGCTTAAGTGTGTCAATACCCTCCTCCTCAGAGTGTGGTCCCCAGATGACATCAGCATCACTTGGAAGTTTGTGAGAAATGCAGACTCCCAGGATCCATTCTAGACTCATGGGATTAGAATCTGCACTTTTTCATAAGGTCCCCAGGTGATTCATATGCACGCTCCATTTTGAGAAGCACGGACCAACACTCTGTGATAACTACAGAAAGCAAGGCAGGGTGATAAGTGCCTTGAGGTAATTGAGTCAGGAAGAGGCAGAGTCCTGGCTGTGCCTGAGTAGCGTCTTTAAATCCACAAAAACTCACTTCTCCATCTATTTTTGTTTTTCATTTAAGTATCTTTCACTTCTTTTCTCCCTTTTACTTCCTTTCTTAGCTCCTTCCTTCCTTCCTTCTCTGGTTACTCTGCTTCATCAGAGCTGTATTCATTTGTGCATGCATTGCTTTTTCTAGGTCTTTAATTCTGAGCCATTCTTCACACACACACACACACACACACACACACACACACACACACACACACACACAGAGGCAGACAGTTATCTCTTTAATTAAAGAAAATTATCCTAGAGGGAAAAGTGGGTAGAATCTGGAAGGACAGCCATACTTTCTGAAACCTGATATGACACAATTAAATTCAGCCTTCCTGCACTGAGCCTTCAGTGGTGAGATATTAAAAAGGAAGGCAATAAAGCTTATCCAGTACTAATTTAATCAGAAGCCAGTGTAATCAGTCTCTTTGATATACTTTTTGTCAATGCAGCTTTAGGTTTTGAATAGACAATCTAAAACCCTGGAAATTTACCATATTGACTTATCACCAAAATTTCTGCTGAACCTATGTATAATAGGACTGATGAAAAAATAAAATTTAGTGTGCACACCATGCCAGTGTACCATAAAATTATGGAGGTTTTTGATAATTTATTTAGAAATTCTCTCTCTCTTTTTAAGCATTTGCCTGTGTCAAGTTCACCATCTATTAGCTCCATGTTTCTCTGTAGAACACAGGAGCTGAAATTTTAAACCATTAAAGCAAACTTCAGTTCAACTTGATAAACATTTTCTAAGCAGCTACTCTCTACAAGAACTGAAATAAGAATTATGGAAGATTAAAAAAGATTAAGATACAATCCCTGCCCTAGTTTATAATCTGGGGTGTGTGTGTGTGTGTGTGTGTGTGTGTGTGTGTGTGTGTGTGTATGTGTTGTGGTGGATAGGCATATGCAGAAGTTTGTTCATGGTAAGTATGTTAATACACAA
Source organism: Physeter macrocephalus (assembly GCF_002837175.3). Lineage (NCBI taxonomy): Eukaryota > Metazoa > Chordata > Mammalia > Artiodactyla > Physeteridae > Physeter > Physeter macrocephalus. Next base: position 56,007,252 of record NC_041214.2, read on the forward strand.
ATCAACCAAGAGCTGCAAGAGTTCATAGAGAAATATGCATGCCTGCTGTTTCTTTGTTCTCGAAAAGTGGATTTTGACATTTAAAAAATGAAAAATAGGACTGAAGACATTCCAGTTCCTAAAAAACTGTGGTTTTTCTCAGTGACATTTCATATCCTGGTTAACAATTAAGTTTCAGGGAAGTTTAAGGAGCTTAAGTAGACTTGATATTCTCAGAAAATTATTATTCCTATTTATGCCTGTTTTCCCCAGAATTTCCTCATAGCTATATTTTTCAACACATCTCATCATTTCCCCATAACTCTTTTCCCTCCCTTTTAAAAACTAGTGGTACCAAAAAGAGGCTTATTCTTTTTTTTTCTTTTTAACATCTTTATTGGAGTAAAATTGCTTTACAATGGTGTGTTAGTTTCTGCTTTACAACAAAGTGAATCAGTCATACATATACATATGTTCCCATATCTCTTCCCTCTTGCGAGGCTTATTCTTTTTGATTGTGAATCTAAGTCATCCATGGAAGACAATGACACTGTTATGTAAATATTGAAGAGAACCTACTAGAAGCAATCTGTAATGGACTTTTTAGTCAATTTAATTGAATAAAACTTATCTTGCTTAGGAATGACTTTTAAAAATAATGCCCGTAATAGTCACTGTGCAAATTTTTTCACCTGGCATCTATTTGAGACTTTAATAATGAGGCTCTAGAAGTGATCTCTAACTTCTCCCTGAGTTGTAATTAGTATTCAAAAGGACATATAAATACTATCTGGAAATGACAAGTAATGAGAAAATTAGTCTTTTACTCGTACCCCATGACCTTGCAAATGACTCTTTGTGCCACAAATTACAGCAATATTTGGACTGAATTCCTAAAGTAAATCAAATGACGTTGAGTCACACTAAAGCTTCATTCAATTAGGCAATCACATTGGAAGATTAATTTTTAAAAGACACTAGAAAAAGTGGTCTTATATGATAAGTTTCATAGGGCAGTGCTCACCTTTTGAAACTGGCAGGTGTGTCCTCATTGTGTGATATTGAAGATTATTAAAGCAATTACGAGTATATGTTCACCATCATATAAAACAAGTCTACTTCATTAATAATGCTGGTGTTGAATTTTTCAGAAACTATTATTTGCCCCAAATTCTGTGAGTTATTTTCTCCGTGGATTGAATCCTGTGTTTACTTCCTTACGCACGGCTTTTCTGCAGCCTCCATTCTCATACTGCTGACTGCTTTTGACTTGACAGCAAATCTTGGAGAACTAGTTAGGTGGGTTTGTTTTCTTTTGTTCTGTTTTTTAAATGAGATATGAAAAAGTTCTTCTTGGAATAAAGGTGCACTGGCAAGTTAGAAAGCTAAAAGGTAGTGAAAAAACTTTTGAAAGGAATTCAGAAATCCTGCTTCTGAGAAAATAGATGTAAAGGAATCACATTTTGTAAAATATTGAACAGATGTACTTTTGTTTAGTCTTATAATCATTTCTTTTCTTTCAGTCTTTTTCACCTTCAAGACTGAACCATGACATCAAAAGCTTCAGAGAAGGAGAGTCTGGACACCCTTTGGACTAAGTGCATCACCAATATTCTGCCAGGTACGTCCTGGTCAAAAGAGAAGATAAAGAGGAGACCCCATCCTCGTGGGAGGAAGGAGGTAACAGAGGCAGGGGGAGAACATGGTGACCAAGTGTCTGGGTGACCTTGTCTAGGCCACTATTTCTTCTTGAGAGAAAGAAATCTCACAGGGTGATTCTTCCCATAACAGGGTGGGCAACTGCAGGGTCAGGTAGGTGGAGTGAGGGCCTGATTCCCCTGAATATCCCTTTCTAGAAGTTCCTAAGAATGCTACAGAGAGCTACCTAGATAGCTAAAGGCACTGATATGTGAACTTAAAGGGAGGGGTATTAATGTGCTGGGGCAAAGTGACACTAAGCAAGGGTAGGCTGGCCCACCTGGGCTGAAGGTAGACTGGAAGTTGAAGACCAGACCTCATCAGACCCAGCTGAGAAAGAGCTGAGACAGATTAGGCCCAGTAGATGCTAGGTGGGGCTCCCATGCCTGGAACAGGGGACGGAAGGCAGGGGATGGTGAGTATGTATCTGGGGGTCCTGCCGCCATTCACTGAGCTGCCATCCTGGAGAAGAGCCAGGGAAGTGGAGGAAGTTTACAATATGCTCAGGCTTCTCCGCAAGCCTGATACCTAAAGATGCTCTATATTTAATGGAGTTTACCAACTGAATTATATTTGTGTTTCTCTCTCTTAGCGGGGTGGGGGCCCATAAGGAATGTCAACAATTCTAGAACATCAGTAAGCAGAGGGGTTTCTGAACACACTGAGTGCAGGATGATAACATTTACAAGGCTGCCAGACAGCCTTCGAATAGGCCCTCGAATCCTGGGGCCTATTAATGTAATTTATATTACTTGAGTTTTTCTCAGAGCTTCAAGAATTTCTAAGTTGTAAAACTATGCAGTAAACTTTGGGTGGTAGACAAGACAATGATGTTGGTATTAGTGCAGTGTTTGAGCTTTTGGCAGTGAGAAGGTCTGCTCTGTGACCTTGGGGAGTGCAACCCCCTGTGAGGAGAGGGGATGCTGTGGGGTGGGATTCAGTGTTTAATGCACAGAGTCTTAAGAAGAAGCGCTGGAGAAGCCTGCACTGGCTCCTCGTTCTTCTTCTGCAGTGCTCTAGCTGTCCATCTTCCTCTCCCCACCTCTGGGATGACTCATCCTCTTCTTTCATTTTCAGTGGGTCCTTTGTCCTTTGTTAGAACCACCTGCTGGGCAGGTTGGGCCCAGGGACCCAGAGCAAGGGCCTCTCAGATAAGCTTTCTAACACTCAAATAACTGCAGCCACCCCTGAAGAGAGCACAAAGCCATCTCCTGTGAGGAGAGTACATTTCTTCCATAATGCCTGCCCCAACAGTCAGAACCATAGGGTAATCAAAGTCTGGCCAAGCAGTTCTGGTTTGTTCCATTTCAGTTTGTTCTTTGACGTTGCACTGGAGAGCAACATTCCTAGTTTTTGAGGGAACTGTCACTTCTCCCTCCTTGTAAGTGATTTTTACTCTTATCTTCACTGTCACGTATGAGAACAAATGTACAGACCTCCATTGAGAGATTTCAAATTGTATTAATCTTGTGGCAGATTATTCATGAATTTTTCTATTCAAATGTCATACCCTTCCTTTTTCCCCATAAAAGACACGTGATGTGCAGTGGGTGGTTTGCAGAGCCCAAAGTAACCCACTTTGTTAATTAAATCTGCTAATTGAACAGACTGAAAAAAAAGATCTGACAAGAAAGAAAAGGCAGCCATGTTAAAAAATGCCCCTTTGAGAACTCAAGAGTAAAGCAATCACTAATGTTTGCCAGGGGAACTGATGGCAGGGGAAATAAAATGTATTTTTAACATGCATTTAAAATAACATGTTATTGATGAAGATAATAGAATACATAGAAACAATACAAGTTCTTGAGACTGTGATCTTACATGAGTGTGAGGGGGCTATAAAGATGGTGGAGAAAAATCCTTCAGGCACAGTTAGACTGAGAGACTCATTTTGTGTAAGTCATTCCTGCCCATAGAATCATCTGTCCTTCAGCAAAAATGCAAGAACTGTCTTCTTTCATGATTCCAGGCAAGAATGAGTGGATAAAATTTTGAGGAAGGTAATTAATTTGCAAGATGTTGTCAATAAAGTAAGAGGAAAGAGTAAGATGTAGGAAAGTTTCCTCCATTCTAGAATAATTTATTTTTCTTGTAGTTGGTGTGGGCATTTAAAAAAATTGAAGTATAGTTGCTGTGCAATATTATATAAGTTACAGGTGTACAATATAGTGATTCACATTTTTTAAGTTTATACTCCATTTATAGTTATTATAAAATATTGGCCATATTCCCCATGTTGTACAATATATCCTTGTAGTTTATTTTATACCTAATAGTTTGTACCTGCTAATCCCCTACCCTTATCTTGCCCCACCCCATCTTGTCCCTCCCCCTTCCCTCTCCCCACTGGTAACTGCTAGTTTGTTCTCTATATCTGTGAATCTGCTGCTTTTTTGTTATATTCACTAGTTTGCTGTATTTTTTAGATTCCACATATAAATGATATCATATAGTATTTGTCTTTCTCTGTCTGACTTACTTCACTTAGCCAAGTGCCCTCCAAGTCCATCCATGTTGCTGCAAATGGCAAAATTTCACTCTTCTTTATGGCCGAGTAGTATTCCATTGTGTATATATATCACGTCTTTACCCATTCATCTGTTGATGGACAGCTAGGTTTGCTTCCATATCTTGGCAATTGTAAATAATGCTGCTATGAACACTGGGGTGCATGTATCTTTTCAAATTAGTGTTTTTGTTTCTTTCAGATATATACCCAGGAATGGAATTGCTGGATCATATGGTAGTTCTTCTATTTGTAGTCTTTGGAGAAACCTCCATACTGTTTTCCACAGTGGCTGCATCAATTTACATTCCCACCAACAGTGTAAGAGGGTTCCCTTCTCTCCCATTGTGGAATAATTTTTATGTGCTAGCCAAGTGCTTAGCACATAGTATTTACTGAACAAATAATTGAGTCATATTTATAGCATACAAGAAAGTAAGTTTCCTAAAACCAACATTCGACAGCCACATGATCCCAGGGCTATCTAACTGACCCTAATTCCATGCTATCCACTATGTCATGCCACCTCCTGATTACCTTTAGCACCTACATTGGACGTACGGTCAGCTCTCTGTATCTGTTGATTCTGCCTCCTTGGGTTCTGCATCCATGGATTCAACCAACTGCAGATTGAACGTATTCAGAAAAAATTTCAGAAAGTTCTAAAAAGCAAAACTTGAATTAGCTGTGAGCCGACAACTATATTTACACAGCATTGACATTGAATTTATATCTATTTCTATATAAATTTGTATATATCTATAGTATTATATTGCATTAGGTATTTTAAGTGATCTAGTGATGATTTAAAGTATACGGTAGGATATGTAAAGTATTTGGGAGGTTATATGCAAGTATCAATACTACACCATTTAATATAAGGGACTTGAGCATCCGCGGATTTCGGCGTCAGTGGGGGTCCTGGAACCATTCCCCAGTAGACATCAAGGGACAACTGTATCATGGTTTGGTGTGAGTTGCCAACAATGAAAATATCTGGGGGAAGAGTTGCCAAATGAAATAAATACAGGCTTCCCAGTTAAATTTGAATTTCAGATAAACATCAATTTTTTTTTAGTGTAAAGATGTCCCAAATATTATTACGTGGTTCCTGCTGGGTCCAGCACTCCATTCTTTCTCTTCTGTCTTGATTCTCATCAATTCATTCACTCAATGCATACTATAATGGGCAGCTTCTCTGTGCTGTGTTCTGGATGTGGGGAGAAGAGGCAACAAAACTGATAAGTTTGCTGCCTTCATGGAGTGGGGAAGTAAACCAGGTAAAGAAATACCTCATGGACTTTCAGAAATGGCAAGGGCATTAAAGCCACGGAAAGGGAATGATGGACGGTGCACATGAAGAGTGGAGACTGTGGTTAAGTCTCCATCCAGGAAAGACATCTCTGAGATGGTGACATCTGATTTGAGGAGGGAATGAAAATGTGAGTCACATGGAGATCTGAGACAAAACTGTCCAGTCAGAGAGGACAGCAAATATGCCAGAAATCTAATACAATTTAAAAAGATTTAAAAATTGATCATTTTTAGCAATACTCTAGTCCCCACTCCCACCCCCAGCAATTATTATTATTATTATTATTATATTTTTTAACATCTTTATTGGAGTATAATTGCTCTGCAATGGTGTGTTAGTTTCTGCTGTATAACAAAGTGAATCAGCTATACACATATATCCCCATATCCCCTCCCTCTTGCGTCTCCCTCCCACCCTCCCTATCCCACCCCTCTAGGTGGTCACAGAGCACCGAGCTGATGTCCCTGTGCTATGTGACCCCAGCAATTATTTTTAATTGTCCATTTTCTGTATCAAATCAGCAGAGGGCACAAAGGAACTGGCTGACAGGGCTTCTCTGCTGCAGCAGGAGATATTATGGGCAAAATGCTGTTTGTTCTCGTGGGGAATTTTTTTCTGAGAAAGCCCCCCCTGGATAATGAGAGGCAGCATCTTGTGAAGCAGATGTCATCCACCCACTAGGCCTTTGAACAACAGAGAGCAGAGTAATCAGGCTGCTTTACGGTTTAACTTAATCAGTTAGACAAGGTACTAGCTTTATTATATAAACAGCTTGTATAAGGCACATTTCCCCAGTAAAATGCAGAATAAAGGGCCATGGGGAATACTGACCTTAGTTTCTTAATGAAAAATGCTCCCACATCCTGGCGTGTGGGCCCATACGGTTGGCCACATGCTAAAGGGAGCTAAAGCCCTAGCTTTTGCATTAGATCCCGTCCCCTTATCTACTCAGTGGCATTGCTTTGGAAAGTCTCTCTTCTTTCTTGCAACCTTCAGTTTCCCTCTCTACTGCTAATAGCATAAAGTCATGCTCTCATTTCTCCCATCTTTTGAAAACCCTCTTTTGACCTCATATCTTTCTCCAGCTATTGCTTCATTTCTGTGTCCCCTTTCTATCAAGAGTCCTTGAAATAAGTGTTATGCTTGCTGGCTCCTCTATCACGCTTTCTCTCTGTAACCCTCTCTGATCAGGCTTTGGGTCCCACCACTCCAGGAACACTGCTCTTGTCAAGGCCCCATGATCCACTCTGCTGATGCCAAGGGTCAGGCTTTGCCCTCGGTTTCTGAGGATGGATCACTTTCTGCTCCTGGAAGCAGTTGGTTTCCAGACTCCTCATCCCTGGTTCTTCTCCTGTCTCATTTGACACTCTTTCTCAGCGTCCTTTGCTGGCGTGTCCTCATTGCTCCGACTTCTAAATGTTGGCTGTTCCAGGGTTTGGTTTTCAGACTTTTCTTTCTACACGTGTCCTCTCTGTGATTTTATTCCATCTCTACACTTATGGTGTCTCAGATTTATATTTCCAACCCAGACCTCTTCCTTGAATGGCAGTCTGCCATATGCAACTACTTTTTCAACTGCGCACAGGCACCTCAAACGTCATCTGCCTCTGAATCTTTCCTGGGCTGCTATCGCCATGGTCCTCATTACCACTGTCTCTCACCTAATTAACTGCAGCAGCTTCCTAACTAGTCTTCCTGTTTCTACCCTTGTTCCTCTACAGTCTATTCTTGAAATGGTAGTCGGAGTGATCCTTTTTATGCATATAGATCAGATCCTCCCTGTGCTTAAAGCCCCACCTTTTCTTTACTTCAGAGGAAAAGCCCAAGTGCTGATGCTGACTGCCAAGGCTTCCCGCTCTCTGGCCCCTTCTCTCTCCCCTGGCTCACTTTCTCCCCACCGACCTTGCTTCCTCGCTGTTTCTCACCAGTCAGATCCACTCCCACCTCAAGACCCTTTTGCTTGTGTTCCCTTTCTTCACAGAGTGATCTTTCTTCAGATCTTTGTGACTCTGAGCTCTTTAAGCTCTCTGCTCAGATGTCAAATCATGTGTGAAGTCTCCACTGGCCACTCTACTTAAAATAGTATCCTCCTGTCCCCAGAGTGCTATCTCCCTTCCCAGCTTTACCTTCTTCTTATCACCTGTCACCTTCTAATGTGTATATAAGACACACGTGTCTGTATAAGCTCCTTGCCCTAACTACCTCTGTAGCATGTAAGCTCTTCGAGGTCAGGGATTTATGTTTTCTTCATCACTGTATTTGCAGGCACCAGAAGAATGCTCTGCAAATACAGGTGATCAGCAAATATTTATAAAATGAAAAAAATCATGCTTTATCATTTAGTACATGATCAGCCAATGGGATAAAATATTTGGAATCAAGAATTAATCTGTTTGCCTTTCAAGAAGCTTTTCAGGAGTCAATTGCTTTTCCTAAGTTTACTCTAATGGTTTATGAAGTTTCAATTATAAATCATACTGTAAACACAATTCTATAAGCAATGATAATTTCAGTAAATCTATGTAATAATGAATGTTAATAAAGGCATAGTTTTCATCTGATTAAGATAATAATGATTGAAATTCCATTGTACATTTTTTTGCGTTGAAATAAATTAAATAGAAAAATTTTAAATAATCATTTTAACATAATAATGTGTTATATGCATAATGAAGTATTTATAACTCTTTACTCTTTGCAAGTGTTTTTCAGTAGAATATTTTCTAGGGACCATAAATCGAGCAGTCTGTATGCTGTAGAAGCCAGAGAATAATAGATTAGTTAATATTGCCCTCTAGTGGAAAACATGAGACTTGGCATCTGATAATCGTAAAAGACTCCATTCCAGTCTGGGGAACGCCTAGGGATTGTATGTTTCCAATTTATCATCTGCTTTCATAGTGTTGAAATAAAAATTTTAATTTGATATTTAAAATATCAATTATATAAAAGACTTGAATAATCAAGGTACAAAAAACATATATAACCAATCAACTTTTAAAAAAGTATTCACATTTCATAAGCAATCAAAAAAATACAAATTAAGAAAAGAGAGGTATAGCTTTTCATCTATCAAATCAGTAAGAGGTTTGAAAAGAAAGTGAAGGTGTGAGCAAAGAGGTATTTACATTGTTGGTAGGAGCATAATTGGTATTGAGTTCTTAACCTGGAGTTCTTTTTTGAGGGGGAAGTTCCCTAAAATTGTATAAAGATTTTTGTGTGTATTTGTCTTTTTTTTCTGAGGAGAGGTGAAAGTTCCATCAGATTCTCAAAGCCCATGCTCCCAAATGCTAAGAATAAATGTTTAAATTATTTCTGGAGGGGATGGGGGAAGTTGGCAATTGGTACCAAAAAATGTTCACCGGTATGGTATGTGCATTACGGCGTTGTTTTGATGTTTAACAACTACAAACCACCTAAATGTTCAACAATAGGGAAGTTTCAAATAAATCACGTTCCAGACCTAGGAGGGAGTCACTATGGCTATTAGCAATAATGCTGTAGAATGAATGATTCTTTCACTTGTAAATTTTATTAGCAAAGGAAGGAGTGAAGGAGGCTGGGTAGGGAAGCAACAATTCCTGAACATGATTTTTTTTTTTTAACTGCAAGTCACCAAACAGAACTTCTCCAGTACAATGGCGCCATTGAAAGTCTTGATTAAATCTGTCTTTCATTTGATATTGTGTGCTAGGCATGAACCTTCCTTCTTGGTCCTCAGCAGAGGTGTGGGTGGGGAGGAGCACATTATAGTACTGTGAGAACACGACATTGCTTATATAGATAATATTCCTACCAAAGAGGAATCGTGACTCTGGAACACAGTAAGTGCAGCAGTTACAACAAATGAAACAGCTACTAACAGGGTAGGATCTTCAAGATACAAGGTAAAGAGAAAATAAGCGAGGAGCTGGACAGTCCTGCTGTCTTTGGTGTGAGTTTACATGCATCTTTTTTTTTTTTAAACAAGATATTTTGCTTTTATTTTATTTATTTATTTATTTTTAAAAATTTTATTTATTTTTGGCTGCATTGGGTCTTCGTTGCTGTGCGCAGGTTTTCTCTAGTTGCAGTGAGTGGGGGACTCTTCGTTGTGGTGCACGGGCCTCTCATTGCGGTGGCTTCTCTTGCTGTGGAGCACGGGCTCTAGGCGCACAGGCTCAGTAGTAGTGGCTCGCAGGCTCTAGAGCACAGGCTCAGTAGTTGTGGCACACGGGCTTAGTTTCTCCATGGCATGTGGGATTAGCACAGGCTCAGTAGTTGTGGCACACGGGCTTAGTTTCTCCATGGCATGTGGGATCTTCCTGGACCAGGGATCGAACCCGTGTCCCCTGCATTGGCAGGTGGATTCTCAACCACTGCGCCACCCGGGAAGCCCCTACATGCATCTTTGTTTTTAATTGTGGAGATCAAAGACCCTGGTAGCAGTGGTTGTCTCCGGGGAGGGGAGCTGGGGGGCTGGGAGGCACAGAGGGAGACTTCCTTTGTTTCTAGTGCAAAGCTTTTGTGCATTCTGACCTCCCCCATTAAAAAATCTCCATCCGAGGATCACTTCATCAAATTACAGAAACAGAAAACCACAATACAAAAAAAATCTACCCAAAGAAAATCTTGTCATGGCAAAAACACTTCCAGGCCTCAAAGTTTGGTTCCCTTGTTTTGAGCAACATCCAAATGTTTATGGATTTAGTTGAAACCCATCCTCAGGATTTTGGTCAAGTGCTGTCATGTTTTTTAAATTTCCTATTGCAGGGTTTCTGAAATCCCATCTGGTCAATGAAGTGATTTTTGGCTGAACTAATAACTGCAATAGATGAAAGTAAATAATAAATTTAAGACATTAATTGCGGTGTTCCTACTTTTTAAAAAATCAGATAAAAACCCTAGAAAGATCTACTGTTTTATAGGAAGGTAAGATCCTTTCTCTTATATATATAAAGTTACACATTCATGCTCCAGGGCAGGTGGCTTGCAATATAAAAAGGCTGGCAACAAGAGTTATGATTAGGTTCTGCTTATTTCCTTTGGAGATTATAGTCCAGAAAGCTCATGGAAATGAGAGTCTTATAACCTCTTACGGGTTGAATTGTGCCCCCCCTTCATCCCCCATTCATATGTTGAAGTCCTAACCCGCCCCCCCGGACCCCGTCTCAGAATGTGATCTTATTTGGAAAAAGTGTCCTTCCAGATGTAATTAGTTAAGATGAGGTCATACTGGAATAGGATAGGCTTTAATCCAATATTACTAGTGTCCTTATGAAAAGGGGAAATTTGGACACAGACATGGACACAGGAAGGACACCATGTAAATATAAACGCAGAGATTGGGGTAATGGTTCTGCAAGCCAAGGACAAAGATTGCCAGCCAAACACCAGAAGCTGGGGGAAAGGCATGAAACAGATTCTTTCTCACAGCCCTTCGAAGGAACAAACCCTGCCAACACCTTGATCTTGAACTTCTAGCCTCCAGAATTGTGAGTTCTGGAAAAACTAAGTTCTATTTAAGCCATTCTAGCAAATAAGTATATCTCCCAATCCAAATGAAATCAAGTAGGAAAATAAACCTGAAAAAGAGAAGGCAGACCACTCTAGAGTGGCCAGAGCATCCCCCCCATTTTTAAAATTTATAACTTTTTTAATGATAAAAGAAGACTATGTGCAAGCTGCAAAAAGGAGAGAATCCCATTCCCAAAGTGGCAAGAGCTTAACAGGTGTAACCAATTGAGCAGCAACTACACATTCCTGCCCTGGTGCTGGATGCTTTACTTAAATTATCTTTAATTCTCTCAACAATGCACAAAGTTATATAATTCCATTTACGAGAAGGAAACTGAACCACAGAGGAATAAGTGATGATTGCAAGGCAGCATAGGCAGTAAGTCCTGAGTTCAAGATTTGGACCCAGGTTTGCAAGACATTGCTAGTTTCAGAATTGCTAGACTGTAAGTTCATCAACTGTAATTTTGAGATGCTTATTCTAACCTTTTTAAAGTATGCAGGATTTATCCATTGTTTTAGCTAAAATGTGGAGAGGCAAAGATGGCACTGGGGACAGGCTGAATGGTGGTCCTGTCTCTTGAACCTCAACAAAGGAGCTATTGATTGAAAGGGGCTATTGATTGTGTGTGAGTGCATGTGAGTGTGTTTGTGTGCGTAAGTGTGAATATGTGGGAGTCTGTGTGTGTGTGTGTGTGTGTGTGTGTATGGAGTAGATGGTGGTAATCTGAGCTTGTGGTAACAGGGACAAGTGCCCCTAATAAAACTGGCATATTCTATGAGACTAAAGAATATGACCAAAGTTCTTTAATCTATTTTTTCATCATTTTAAGGATGGAAGGAGGGTTCTACTCTAGGACAGCCTCAGTGACGTCTGGTGATTTTGTAACCTGAAGTCAATTTATCAGCTCAAGTGAACTTTCCTGGGTAAAATTATTTTCTTTTTGTTCACTTGTTGTACAGAATCGCTGGTTTACTTGAAATTTCTACAATTTTTTATGATAGCAGTTAAATTAAAAGCCCTACAGTTTTTCACAAAATTCTTACATAATGTTAAAATTTATAATTTAATTGAATCCATATATGACATTTGACTATGAGAAAATGATATATACATTATAATAATTAGTGAATGTTTTGAGGAGTAGAATAAATAGTTCTCCATCTGAGCACATCTGCTCCCCTCCACAAAATAAGAGAAAACTTGTTTTTCTTCTTTTAACATATGCTGTATTTTAAGGTAGAGTTTCATTTAAATGTAAAACATTGTTATTTAAAATATGACATGAAATCTCATTTGCTTTTATCTTCTGTTATACTTTCTAATTTAATTTTGTCATCTATTGGCCCCTTTCCCTTATTTGTGGGTAGTTACTTCATTAAAAATTGTGTCATTTCTACATAAATTAAGCCCTCGCAAATTTGTTGTATGTTAACACCCTTTAGCAGTGGTATATTTACTCACAATGTTCTCTCACATATTTTGAGAGATTTATAAAGTATTTTGGTCCCAAAGACATCACTTCGGAGCATTATTGTTTTTTCTTTATTTCTGTTAAAGGCATATGTGAATAAATATCAAAAGCCATTAAACGCCTTCTCTTTGGGGACTAGAGAGTGTCTTTAAATCACTTTTACAATAGTATTTACTGCCCTGTTTTTTTCAGGTGTAGAGTTTCCAGTTCACTCATACAACTTCTCTGTTGAGCTGTCTAGGGGCCTATAACCCTGTTCTGTCTTTGGCACTGCCCAACAAGTTATTTGCCTTGCAGTGCAACAAAACGTTTTAAACAAACCTCCTCTGTTCATCCAGACTCACTTTAAAAGAGCTCTGAAACTGATCCAGGTGCAGATGGCCGGGTGTCACCAGTGTTCCCAGCCGGCTGTAACTTCCACCACTGCCACCATTTTCCGCAGTGAGATAGATGGAGTGGAAAATAATACTCATCTTCAAGAGGACGGTTCTTTCATGCATTCTTGGTTTCAGAGAACCAATCATTTACAAACAATTTACCACCGCAAACTGGATGCCATTTTAGAGAAACATGAAATAGAACAGAAGAAATCTGTTTTCTAATGATTGAACTGGCTGATTCCAACAAAGGCATTGTATTGGGTTATCAAGTGGCTTGTGTTTTACAAACATCGCCGAACTGTACTGTGCCTGCGCACACAGAGAAGCCAGGAGAAAACCAGTATCAAGATCCTTTTCCCTTTAGATGGTTGTCATTCCTTGCTTAAATCTCAGCTTTCTTTACTAAAGCAGGTTACTATTACTGAAGTGTATACTTCAATAAAAATAAAAACTGGGAGAAAATTATTAAATTGATTCTATGAACAAATTCTAAATTTCCTACAGCAAATGATAGAAGCTGTGCCCAGCAGACTTAAACCTGAATGCAAGTTTTTGGTAAATTAACTAAAAGAATCCTTCTGGGCCAAAGTAGGTACATATGTCCAGTATCTTTTCAACAAGAGGCTTCAGTCTCTACAGTAGAAAAGGCACCGTGGGATTGCTAAAAAAAATCCATCATCTCATTTTTGTTTTCTATTGCCAGGGGTTTATCACATCATTTTCCCCAAGTTTATTCCATAAAACTATTGAGTGGAGTATATTTAGGAGTTAACTTTAACAGAATCTTTAGTGATTTTTCCAAGAAGACAGATAACTAAGCCAGAGGAATTTCCCCCTCCTAGGCACGCTGTCTATTCTTTTGAATACAAATGAATTATGGACCTATCAAGAGGAGTTTGAGTAGGGTTTTATTACACATACCTTTTCTTTTTTCCACTTGTAGCTTCTTAGATCACCGTAGCTAGGGTATTTTACCAGAGTTCCAACTTGTCCCAGGGAGTCTAAAGTCCACTTCATTGAGGGGCTCATGAGTATCCTGGGATGCTGAAAGTGAGGCTGCCCTAAGGGGTTATTTAGGTTTGAACTAAGCAAAGTCTCAGGGCACTTTATGACAGTCTTGCCAGAAGTCAGTGGGTAGGCTATTTTATAGGTCAACTGAGAAAAGAACCAGCAGGACCACAGCTCTCACTGGTGAGACTTAAATAAAAAGAGACTTTGAATTAGAAGATGGATGCTCATTTATCTGCAAGACTGAAACTCTCTTCTAAGATCTTGGGAGGTGAGATGCATAACCATCTCCTAGGTAGAAGGTACTCAAGACTATGAAGCCCTGACTTGGGACATTGTAAGGGGAGACAGAAGAAGAACTAGGATATGAGAATTCTTCCAGTGGGAAGGAAGATTTTTGGAATGAAGAGGCTTGAGGAAACATCGACACCAGCTGGATGGTAATGTCTCTCCTCCCAAGAAGTGATCCCTTTCTGAAAAGTGTCTGAACATGCCTGTACTGCCTGGTGAGCTAGTCCTGGGTCACTTAATAGTGGTAAAGGAGAAGGGAAGCCTGTTCTTCCAACTCCTCCCAGTCTCCAGGGGAGAGAAGGCTGCAATCTTTCAAGGGGATTGTGTCAGAGTTTTGTTGGGGGGGTGATGGTGGTGGGGGGAATTAAAAGAGCCAGGGAGAGCCCACCCCAAAGCCATAGCAGGCAATAGCAGACCCTCCCATGATGCTGGAGGAGCAGTCTGGAGAAGATGACGAGAGATGTCATTAACAAGGAACTTTTTGGTAACCCTGGTGACATCTAGAGGGGCAAAGGGGCAGTGCAAGCTCCTGTATGCCTTTAGTAACGGAAGAAGAGGGGGAGGCAATACAAAAGAGACTAGGAGTATGCACAGTCATAGTCTTCCCAAAATCTTTATAAAGATCAAAATTTCGTCTGCTACTGATGATCAAGGACTGTTAGTATTTTATAAATGGAAACAAAGGATTCTTAAAGGAAATGGTGATAAGTGTTTTTCAATTTAGATTTTACAGTCTTCTTTTCATGGGCTGCAGTCACATAGGACTTTTGTCAGTTCCTACAACTTTCCTGACTGAAGATCTTTGCTTAGGCTGTATGCTCTGCTAGGAACACTCTTCCTCTGGCTTTTTGTGGAACTGGCTCTTTTTCACACATTATGATCATTTTAAAAAATTGAGGTATAGTAGATTTACAAAATTATATTAGTTTCAGGTATATAACAGTGATTCAAAATTTTTATATAATAGATTATACTCCCTTTATAGTTATCATAAAGTATTAGTTATATTCCCTGTGCTGTATGATATATCCTTGTAGTTTATTTATTTTATGCATAGTAGTTTTTACCTCTTAATTACCTACCTTTATCTTGCCCCTCTCTCCTTCCTTCTCCCCACTGGTAATTACTAGTTTGTTCTCCATAACTGTGAGTCTGTTTCTTTTTGTTAAATTAACTGGTTTGTTTTATTTTTTAGATTCCACATGTAAGTGATAACACACAGTATTTGTCTTTCTCTGTCTTACTTCACTAAACATAATGCCCTCCATGTCCATTCATGTTGTTGCATAATCTCATATTTTTTATGGCTGAGTAATATTCCAGTGTGTGTGTGTGTGTGTGTGTGTGTGTGTGTGTGTGTGTTTGTGTGTGTGTGTGTGTGTGTGTGTATACACACCACATCTTCTTTATCCATTCATCTGCTGATGGATACTTAGGTTTCTTCCATATCTTGGCAATTGTAAATAATGCTGCTATGAACATTGGGGTGCATGGTATCTTTTTGAATTAGTGTTTTCATTTTCTTTGAATATATACAAAGGAGTGGAACTGCTGGGTCATATGGTACTTTTATTTTTAGTTTTTTGAGGCACCTCTATACTATTTTCCACAGTGAATGCACCCATTTTTCTCACCAACAGTATACAAGGTTTCCTGTTTTTCCACATCCTTGCCAACGTTTGTAATTTGTGGTCTTTTTGATGATAGCCATTCTGACAAGTGTGAGGTGATATCTTGTTGTTTTGATTTGTATTTCTCTGATGATTAGCGATGCTGAAAATCTTTTCATGTGCCTGTTGGCCATCTATATATCTTCTTTGGAAAAATTTCTATTCAGGTCTCCTGCCCATTTTTTAATGGGGTTTTAAATTTTTTTCATATTAAATTGTATGAGCTGTTTATATATTTGGATATTAACTCCTCGTCGGTCTATAATTTGCAAATATTTTCTCCCATTCAGTAGGTTGTCTTTTTGTTTTGTCAGTGGTTTCCTTTGCTGTGCAAAAGTTTTTCAGTTTCATTGGGTCCCATTTGTTTTTTTTTGTTTGTTTTTTTTTTTTTTTTTTTTGTGGTACGTGGGCCTCTCACTGTTGTGGCCTCTCCAGTTGCATAGCACAGGCTCCGGACGCACAGGCTCAGTGGCCATGGCTCATGGGCCTAGCCGCTCCACGTCATATGGGATCTTCCTGGACCGGGGCACGAACCCATGTCCCCTGCATCAGCAGGCGGATTCTCAACCACTGTGCCACCAGGGAAGCCCCCCATTTGTTTATTTTTGCTTTTGTTTCCTTTGCCTTAGGAGACAGATCCAAAAAATATTGCTACAGTTTATTGCCTATGTTTTCTTCTAGGAGCTTTATGGTTTCCAGTCTTAAATTTAGGTTTTTAATCCATTTGGAGTTTATTTTTGTATGTGATGTGAGAAAATATTCTAATTTCATTTTTTACGTGTAGTTGTCCAGTTTTCCCAGCACCATTTTTTTAAGAGACCATCTTTTCTCCACTGTATATTTTTGCCTCTTTTGTTGTAGACTGATTGACAATAAGCACATGGGTTTATTTCTGGGCTGTCTATTCTGTTCCATTGGTCTATGTGTCAGTTTTTATACCAGTACAATTCTGTTTTAATTACTGTAGCTTTGCAGTATAGTCTGAAGTCAGGGAGTATGATACATCCAACTCTGTTCTTCTTTCTCAAGGTTGTTTTGGCTATTAGGGATCTTTTGTGCTTCTATACACTTTAAAAAATTATTTGTTCTAAATAGTTCTGTGAAAAATTCCATTGATATTTTGATAGGAATTGCATCAAATCTGTAGATTGCCTTGGGTAGTTTCGTCATTTTAACATTATTAATTTTTCCAATCAATGAACACGGACTGGATTCCATCTGTGTCACCTTCCATTTCTTTCATCAGTGTCTTACAGTTTTCTGAGTACAGGGCTTTTACCTCCTAGGTTTGTTTTTTTTTTTTTTTTTTGATGCAATGGTGAATAGGTTTGTTTCCTTAATTTCTCTTTCTGATGGTTCATTGTTAGTGTATAGAAATGCAACAGATTTCTCATATGAATTTTATATCCTGAATCTTTACTGAATTCATTGATGAGCTCTAGTAGCTTTTGGTGGCATCTTTAGGATTTTCTGTGTATAGTGTCATGCAATCTGCCAACAGTGACAGTTTTACTTCTTCCTTTTCAATTTGGATTCTTTTTATTTCTTGTCTGATTGCTGTGGCTAGGGGTTTCAAAACTGTGTTGAATAGAAGTGGTAAGAGTGGGCAGCCTTGTCTTGTTCCTGATCTAAGAAGAAATTCTTTCAGTTTTTCACCTTTGAGTATGATGTTAGCTGTGGGACTGTCATATATGGCTTTTATTACATTGAGGTATGTTCTCTCTAATGCACTTTCTACAGAGTTTTTATCATAAATGGATGTTGAATTTTGTCAAATGTTTTTCTGCCTATATTGAGGGGATCATATGGTTTTTATTCTTCAGTGTGTTAATGTGGTGTATCACATTGATCAATTTGTGGATATTGAACCATCCTTTCATCCCTGAGATAAATCCAACTTGATTGTGGTGTATGGTCTTTTAAATATATTGTTGAATTTGGTTTGCTAATATTTTATTGAGGATTTTTGCATCTATGTTTATCAGTGATATTGGCCTGTAAGTTTCTTTTTCTGTGATATCTTTGTCTGTTTTTGGTATCAAGGTGATGCTGTCCTCTTAGAACAAGTTCAGAAGCATTCCTTCCTCTGCAATTTTTTGGAATAATTTGAAAAGGATAGGTGTTAACTTTTTTCTAAATGTTTGGTAGAATTCATCTGTGAAGCCATCTTGTCCCGGCTTTTTGTTTGTTGTTATTGTGTTTGTTGTTTTTTAATTACTGATTAAATTTCAGTACTTATAATTGGTCTGTTCATATTTTCTGTTTCTTCCTGGTTCAATCTTGGGAGATGGTACATTTCTAGGAATTTGTCCGTTTCTTCTAAGTTGTCTACTTTATTGGCATATAGTTGTTCATAGTTATCTCTTATGATCCTTTGTATCTGGGTTGTCAGTTGTAACCTCTCCTTTTTCTTTTCTGATTTGGGCCTCCTCTCTTTTTTTCTTGGTAAGTCTGGCTAAAGTTTTATCAGTTTTATTTTATCTTTTCAAAGAATCAGCTCTTAGTTTCATTGATCTTTTCTTTTGTATTTTAGTTTCTATTTAATTTTTTTCTTCTCTGATATTTATGATCTCTTTCCTTCTACCATTTGTGGGTTTTGTTTGTTCTTCTTCCTCTAGTTCCTTTACGTGTAAGATTAGGTTGTTTATTTGACATTTTTCTTGTTTCCTGAGGTAAGCTTGTATTGCTATAAACTTCCCTCTTAGGACTCCTTTTGCTGTGTCTCATAGATTTTGGGTTGTTGTGTTTTCATTTTCATTTGTCTCCAGATATTATTTGATTTCTTCTTTGATTTCTTTAGTGATCCATTGGTTAATATCATATTGTTTAGCCTCCACATGTTTGAGTTCTTTGCAATTTTTTTTTCTTGTAGTTGATTTCTAGTCTCATGGCGTTGTGTCTGCAGAAGGTGCTTGATATGATTTCTATTTTCTTAAATTTACGAAGGCTTGTTTTGTAGCTTAGCATGAGACCTATCCTAGAGAATGTTCTATGTCCACTTGAAAAGAATGTGTATTCTGCTGCTTTTGGATGGAATGTTCTCTATCTGTCTATTATGTCTATCTGTACATGTGGCCATTGAAGGCCAGTGTTTTGTTATTAATTTTTCTGTCAGAATGACCTGTCCATTGGTGTCAGTGGGGTGTTAAAGTCCCCTACTACTATTGTGTTACTGTCAATTTCTCCCTTTATGTCTGTTAATATTTGCTTTATGTATTTAGGTGATCCTATGCTGGGTGCATATATATTTACAATTGTTTATCTTCTTGGATTGATCCCTTGATCATTATGTAGTGTCCTTCTTTGTCTCTTGGAACAGTCTTTGTTTTAAGGTATATTTTGTCTGGTATAAGTATCGCTACCCCAGCTTTCTTTGGCTTTCCATTTGCATTAAATACTTTTTTCCATCTTCTCATTTTCAGTTTGTATGTGTCTTTAGATCTGAAGTGAGTCTCTTGTAGGCAGCATATACACAGGTCTTATATTTGTTTCCATTCAGCCCCTCTGTCTTTTGATTGAAGCATTTAGTCTATTTACATTTAAAGTAATTATTTATGGGTATTACTTATTGCCATTTTGTTACTTGTTTTGTAGTTCTTTTTTATTCTCTTCTCTTTTGATTTGATGACTCTCTTTAGTGTTATGTTTGGAATCCTTTCTCTTTTTTTGTGTGTGTATCTATTATAGATTTTTGGTTTGTGGTTACCATGAAGTTTATATATAGCAATCTATCTGTCTATCTATCTATCTACACATGATTATTTTAAGTGGCTGATCACTTAAATTCAAATGGATTTTCACAACCCTGCAATTTTACTCTCCTCCCCTCACAATTACTGTTTTTGACATCATATTTTACATCTATTTGTTTTGTGTATCCCTTAACTGCTTATTGTGGATATAGATAATTTTACTACTTTTGTCTTTTAACCTTCCTACCAGCTTAGTAACTGGTTGATTAACTACATTTACTGTATATTTGCCTTTACTGGTGAGCTTTTTCCTTTCATAATTTTCATGTTTTAGTTGTGGCCTTTTCTTTTTCTATTAGGGAAGTCCCTTTGACATTTCTTGTAAAGTTGGTTTGGTGGTGCTGAACTCTTTTAGCTTTTGCTTGTCTGTAAAACTTGATCTCTCCATCAAATCTGAATGAGAGTCTTACTAGGTAGAATATTCTTTGTTGTAAGTTTTTCCCTTTCATCATTTGAAATATATTGTGCCAGTCCATTCTGGCCTGCAGCATTTCTGCTGAAAATTCAGCTGATAGCATTTGCGAGTTCCCTGTATGTAATTTGCTGTTTTTCCCTTGCTGCTTTCAGTATTCTCTCTTTATTTTTAATTTTTACCATTTAAACTACAGTGTGTCTTGGTGTGGTCCTCTTTGAGTTGATCCTGTTGAGGACTCTCTGTGCTTCCTGGACTTGGATGTCTGTTTTCTTTACCAGAGAAGTTAGGGAAGTTTTCAGCTATCATATTTTCAAATATCTTCTCTGCTCCTTTCTCTCTCTTCTCCTTCTGGGACCCCTATAATGTGAATGTTAGTATGCTTGATGTTGTCCCAGAGGTCTCTTAAACTGTCCTCATTTCTTTTTATTCTTTTTTCTGTTCATCTTCAGTAATTTCCATTACTCTGTCTTCCAGCCTATTGATCTATTCCTCTGTATCATTCAGTCTACTGTTGATGCCTTCTAGTGTATTTTTCATTTCAGTTATTGTATTCTTCATCTCTGTTTTTTTTTAATATTTTTAACTCTTTGTTAAAACTTCTAACTCCTCACTCTGTTCATCCATTCTTCTGTCTTCTAAATTCTTTGATCATCTTTATGATTATTACCTTGAACTCTTCCTCAGGTAGATTGTCTATCTCCACTTCACTTAGTTCTTTATCTTGCTCCTTCATTTGGAATGTATTCCTCTATCACCTCATTTTGCCTAACTTGGTGTTTTTATTTTTATGTATCTGGTAGGTTGGTTACATTTCCTGACCTTGGAGAAGTAGCCTTTTGTAGGAGACATCCTGTGCATCCCAGCAATGCTTTCCCCTCTGGTCACCAGAGTTATATGCTCTAGGGTTGTCCAATATGTGGGCTTCATGGGTCCTTCTGTTTTGGTCAGCTGACTATTGTGGGCAGTCTGGTAGGCATGGCTGGCTCTGGTCTGGTTGGTTGCCAGGCCTGGCCTTGTGTGGAGGTTGTAAGCCTCTGGTTGGTGGGGCTGGGTCATGGGGCAGCTGGCTGCAGAACCCCAGAGGGTCCTGGGGCTAGTACTGGCTCACTGTGGACAGAGTGGGGTCCAGGAGATCCTGGGGCTGGTGCCTGTCCCCTGGTGGGTGAGGCTAGGACCTAGGGCTAGTGCTGGCCTACTGGTGGGCAGAGCTGTGTTCTGGGATCTGGCTGTATGGTCCAGGGATCCCAGAGCTGGTGTCAGACTGCTGGTAGGTTGGGCCAGTTTCTGACACAGGACTGTGGGGTTTGGGTTGTCCTGAAGCTTATATTGGCCTGCTGGTAGACAGGGCTGTGGCCCAGCCAGTCCCCAAACTGCTGCTAGCCATGGCAGGCTGTGGGGCTACATTTGTCCTGGGTTTGGTGTCTGCCCGCTGGTGGGTCAGGCTGGTCCTGAGGCTACAGCAGGCTCACTGGTGGGTGAGGTCTGAGCCCAGGGGATTCTGGGTCTGGTGCTTGCTCACTTGTGGATGAAGCTCGGCCCTGGGGTCTGTGGCTGCAGGTCTCTGCTGGGGGTTTTGGGTCTAGTGCCTGTGCACAGGTGTGTGGGGCTGGGTGCTAGGCCCTCTGGTGGGCATGGCTGTGTCCAGGGGCAGCTGTGGGCTCAGGGGTTCTTAATGCAGCCTGTCTGCTTGTGGATGGGGCTGTGTCGCTGCCCAGTTAGTTGCTTGGCCAGAGTCATCCCAGTACTAGTGCCTGCAGGCTGGTGGGTAGGGGCAGGGCTGGGTCCTGAGGCTAATAAGCTAGAGGGAGAATTCCAAAATGGTGATTGCCAGCACCAGTGTCCATGTGGTAGAATGAGCTCCCCAAAATGGTTGCCACCACTGTCTATGTCCCCAGGGTAAGCTCCCGTTTCCTCCTGTCTCTCTGGAAGTCCCTCCAAGATCAGCAGGTGGGTCTGACCCAGGATCCTTTCAAATGACTGCTTCTGCCTTGGGTTCTGGAGCATGTGAGAGTTTGTGTGTACCCTTTAAGAGTAGAGTCTCTATTTTCTTCAGGCCTCTGGGACTCCTGAAAGCCCCACTGGCCTTCAAAGCCAAACGTTCCTAGCCCAAGACTGGGTTGGGGAGCCCCGCGTGGGGTGCAGATCCTTTGCTCCTTGGAGAGAACTTCTGCAATTGTAATTATCTCCTGTTTGTGGGCTGCCTACCCAAAAGTGTAGGTTTGACTATACTATGACTCTGCCCCTCTTACTCATCTCTTTGTGGTTCCATATTTATATTTTTAGTTGAAGAAGATTTTTTCTGGTAGGTTCTGATCTTTTTCATTGATGGTTGTTCTGTAAATTGTTGTGATTTTTGTGTGCTTGTGAGAGGAGGTGAGCTCAGGGTCTTTTTACTCCACCATCTTCCCATTACCCTGAATTTAAATGGTGTATCTTCACCTTATGTGATTAAACCTTTGCCTCTCTTGTAGTTCCCTGTTTATCTCCTTTCCAGCATCTCTCAAAACCTGTAATTTTTGTATTTTTATATTTCTTTTCTTGCTTCCTATCTTTCTATCTCATTGGAATATAACCCTTATGAGTGCAGGGATCTTGTCTGTCTTGTTTAACTTTGTCTTTGGTACTTAGCACAGTGTTTGGTACTTGGAATTTATGAAAAGAAAAAGTTGTCAATTGGTGAGCAAATGTAAATCTGGTATGTTTATACATTTAGTTGTGTTGTAAATGTTGGCAAGAAATTCTTGAAAAGTTATCATTGCCTCAGTCATTTCAAGAAACACACCTCTTAATACAAAATTGTTAGAGAGCTTCTCAAGTCATTCTTCTGGTGTACTTCCTTTCCAAATGAATTGATCAACAGAAGAAACCTCATTTATGTCCAGACTTTTTTTTTTTTTTTTTTTTTGGCTGTGTTGGGTCTTCGCCACTGCACGCAGGCTCTCTCTAGCTGTGGTGAGTGGTGGCCACTTTTTGTTGTGGTGCACGGACCTCTCAATGTGGTGACCCCTCCCATTGTGGAGCATGGGCTCTAGGTGCACGGCCTTTAGTAGCTGTGGTACGCGGGCTTCAGTAGTTGTGGCTCGTGGGCTCCAGAGCGTAGGCTCAGTAGTTGTGGTGCATAGGCTTAATTGCTCCACGGCATGTGGGATCCTCCTGGACCAGGGCTCAAACCCCTGTCCCCTGCATTGGCAGGCGGACTCTTAACCACTGCGCCACCAGGGAAGCCCTGTCCAGACATTTTTTCATTGTCCTTCCTCCTTGACTATTTGCTAATGACTTAAAAAAGATGGTAGTCTGTTTTAACGTCTCTCACCCCAGTGAGATTATTCGTGTTGAGCTCTTGATCTGACTGGATGGAGGGTAGATGCTCACTTAGTAAGGGAGCAACTTTCACAGGTGAAGGGAATCCTTTCTTTGGTTACAGGTAGAGGTTTTCTAATACTTTCCCTAGTGTTGCTTCAAAAATATATTGGCTACCTTTGTGGGAGATAATTCTTCATGGGTTTCTTGTATTCCTGCACGATTTGTATCAGAATTCATTCTCAACTATTTTTGGAAGGATGTTTGTATGGCAAATAGTCTTGTAAGATAGCAATAGTGTTTATCTCAGGGTAGAGGGCAGATTTGTTTGCTTTTCAGGATAATAAAGATAATCTCTCCCTCTGGAGCAATGGTTGTGCAGGTTTGCTAGCAGTCCCCTTTAAAAGTTTGGGATTTCCTAAGCCTGGGGCTCCTAAACTGGGATATAAACCTATTGTGTGTGTGGTACCCAATGTTGACCACTGGACCTTGCCCTGCAGAACTTGAGCTGGGCGGTAAGGAGAACAGATGTGAACATGAACTTCACGCTGCCTGCTGTGCTGTGAGTAATAAAGTCCTTTATCTTTGATCCACAAGACTTATTACATCTTATTATCTGGGTGTACTCAGCCGCATACTTGTCCCATTGAGGAGAAAGCCTGGGAGCTACATCTCCCAGCTTGACAGCTGGTTTCCAGTTAGGTTCTTCCATGGAAGGGACTCCCATGTGATACGAAGATGGAAATAAGCAGAAGCCCTTTGACTTCTGGCTCCAGCAGCTGTGGTGACTTGCAGCTGTGAGTGCCTGCAGGGTGTCAGTGGTGGCAGCAGCCACAGAGAATGTGGTCCCACTGCATAAGGAAGACCAGCATGGCTTCTTGTAGGTCCTGATCTCTGGACACCTCCTTCCCCTCTGGTCTCCTCTAGGCTCTCCAGAGATGTTGAAACCTAATCCCCAGCATTCATTTCTTTTCTGTTTTAAATGACAGAGTGCTTTCTGTTTCTCTGACTGAACCCTTGTCTGATCTCCCCCCCTCCCCCGCCCATTTAAGGCTCTTTGGCAAATTTAGTTGGAGGGCAGCATCCCTATCAAGACCAGAAGGCTTCAATAAGCTTTTTTAGAAATTAAGATGGGTGGCTCTGTGGAGAAGATTTTGACCAGACTTATCTTCCCAGCCTCAGGAGGAGCTGCTAGAGCACAAAGAATGTTGTGAACTTGCTCCAAAAAACCAGGACCACATAAATGTACTAATTAGATTAAAGAAACAAAATGGAAGAGAAGCAACTGGAACATGGCTGCAAGGCTTAAATAAAAATCTGCTTCATCTGCTGATAAAATGTGGGCCAATGACCAATCCTTAATTCTCTTCCCTTCCTTATAGGAGGAAGGAGTGAGGGGAGTAGTTGGAGCACCCAAAGTGCATGGGAAGCTGGACATGTCTGCTGCTCTAGCAGCTGTGGTGGAAACCTGCTCCATGACAGAAAATTCAACCCACTCTGTCGGCCAAGCAGGGCCTGTAACTGAGACACTCACACGGGTAAAATGATGAGATGTCTATTTCACTTGCTTCCTTTTTATCTCCAACACAAAAGCTGGTGTGCTTCTTAGTGTGGCTGAGTTCTTGCCAATGAGATTCTAAATCCAGCAAAACCAGCGGACACTTTGTGTCTGTTCATTCTGAAACTCATTGGAACATCTCCAGGAAAATCCTTGATTTGAAAAGGTTAGGATTTTATGAACACTTGGATTTGACCTCAAACAAAAACCTTGAATCCTACTAGAATTCTAGTTGCACCAGAAAGGAAAGAAGCTACATACATCCAGAGAGGACTTGAAACCGTGTGCCCTGAGAATGGTTAAATTGGGAGGAGGTTGGAGCAGGGGAGGGTAATTGAAGTGGCATCTGTCCTAAATTATGTGACTCACTATGTAACTGTTGACATTTCTCCTGATACTTCACAGCTGATCATGGAGCTGCCACCACTAGTTTCTTCAACAAAACGAATGATGTTTTTCAGTGCCCGCAGCTCCTCTTTTCCGTCTGTTATGTGCATGCTGATGCCATCAGAGAAAAAGTCCAACTTCTCTTTTGGAAACTGGAAGGGTTGTCAACAGCTTCAAAATGGTGCAGTGTATCTTAGCCAAGCAAAACTTTGCCTGAAAGAAAAATCGTGATAGCCTGTGTACAGATGGGGTCCCTGGATGCTTGGCACTGCACGAGGCTTTCCTGCCTTGTGACATGTTGCAGTGACTCACTGTCTTTGACACAGGCATGTGTTGGCATCAAAACCCTGTCAGAAGTCCTGAAAGAAGCCATGCTTACTGCTAGGAGAAGGCTTAAATTCACAACTAGCATCTTTTAAGAGGTTTTGTCAAGAAATGGGAGCCAGATACAAAGTTCTTCTCTATTACACAATTTACTGGTTTCCCAAGATCAAACCTTGAAACAAGTGGTTGGATATCAGACGGTAATTTCTTTTTTTCTGAGAGAAAAAGAAAGTAAATTTACTCTCAGTTTTGGCATGGGAGCAGCTCATTCATGGCCTGACTTTCCTGACAAATATTTTTGGTCACATACTTGAGTAAATCTTTTGATTCAAGTTTCTGCAGTGATAATTGTGGGCGCCACTGAAAAATGACAAGCTCTTTGACCAAGCTGCTACTGGAGGTGGCCAAATGTGTGAATTTTCTGGTGCTGGAAGAAGTACTTTTGTAGTCTGGAACTGGGGATACTGAGAAGATAGCATTGTATGTAGACTCCTGGCAATATGGTAGAGTTTGTTTAAAAGTTATTTTGCTCAGATAACCTTGAAATAGGAGTTTGGATTTGAAATTCCTTCCTTGCTGACAAAAATAGCACCAAAGATTCAGACTTTGCTAAAGATACTGTGATGGTTAATTTTGTGTGTCCACTTGATTAGACCATGGTGTGCCCAGATATTTGGTTAAATATTCTGGGTGTTTCTGTAGAGGTGTTTTTGGATGAGCTTGATATTTAAATTGATAGGTTGAGTAAAGGAGGTTGTCTTCCCTAATGTGGGTAGGCCTCATCTAATCAGTTGAAAGTCTGAATAGAACAAAAAGTCTGACCCTCTTCTGAGGGTCCGAGAAGGTAAGACAGAATTCTTCCTGCCTAACTGCCTTTGAACTGGGATATTGATTTTTTTTTTCCTGCCTTTGAACTCAGATTGAAACATTGTTGCTTCCTGAGTCTCCAACCTGCCAGCCTTTGGACTGAAACTAGCTGTTGGACCTCCTGGGACTTGCCGGCCTCCATAATCATGTGAGCCAATTTCTTATTATCTCTATATCTATCTATATCTTTATCTATATCCTCTTGGTACATTTCTCTGGAGAGCCCTGACAATTACAGATACCACCACTGATGTGAAGCCAAAAGAGATAACTTGACTTGTGGTCAGTTCAGAGACCTGGAGAATCCTAGTGTTCCTTGACACAAGATTATTTTAATTTGGCAAATCAAGTGATGGTAGTTTTTTATTTCATTTACTGCAGAGAAATTGTTGTAACATTTAAGAGCTGACCCCAAATTCCTCTTTGAGAGAACTGTCTGTTGGAAATCATATGTTGATAAATGTGTAACAAGGATAGATTTTGTCACTGCTCAGTTGTGCCCAATGCTGGAACTGGTGACTTGCCCCTCCATCTTCCAACTCCCTCTCTGGGGGACTTTTGCAAATCCTGGGCTTTTCAAAAATGAAGTGTCTATAGGACACATTTTGGATGTGGTAGAGTCCAGATAAATGTCCTTCTGGTGGATGACCCATGGGTGACAAGCCCTCCCCCATCAGCAATGAAAAGAAAGTCGCCATAGCCCCTCAGTGTATCAGTAGTAACTGAGCTGTCTGGCTCTCACTGCAATGGCCATGGTTGGTGACTGGGCATTGGCTCAGCTTCCATCAGCCTCCTTGCAGAAGTTGCTTTAGGAATCTGGCTGCCCTTGATGATGACTCTGCTCGTTCACTTGCCATCCCTCCCCCACACCATCTTTGTGATTCAGCTCTTCCTCTTACTTCCTCTCAGGTGCTCTAGTACATGTTCTTTTCCCTGTCAACTCCTTACCCAGGTAATCCTCATTTAGTTCCCTTGAGGGAACTGTCTGCCTCTCCTTCAACTTTCTTTCTAATAAATTATTCTGATTAAATTCCCTCAGGACTTTCCTGTTTTCCACTTAACAGTCCGTTGTAGATGTAAAACAGAAATCAAAAGTTGAACAAAACCCAGAGATCCAACCAAACCCCCAAAACCCTACACTGTGTTTTTTGCTTTTTGTATGTCTGCTTTTATAATTCGAATCCTTTTCAAGGCATCGTGGCTGCCTCTTGCAGATTGGGGAGGGTCAGTACAAAGAAGTGGTACAGAAACAACAAAGACAGGGTACAAGATTATCACTGGGTAAAAGGGGAGCCCTCTTGGTGTCTGGATATTGATGAGTCCCAAAGCTTCAAAGAATGACCACCACTGCTTTGTCTAATAGAAAGAAAAATTTAGAGTCAGTAAAATGATACAACATTACTTGATGTGACCTTTCTGTGCTTTCCCCCAACCAAAAGAAAGGTTCAGTCAAATCTATAAATAACACAAAAGCTTGTGTGTGAAAAGGGGGCTGAGATGGAGTTATTGTTGGATGGATAAGGTAGGATGTAAGGACATCAGAGCTTAGAGGTGAGGCCAGGCAAATGCCAGTTGGTGCAGAACTAGTAGAAACCTTGAGATTGAGCTTTGGATTTCATGAGCCGTGAAATTATTGAGTACAAGAAAATTTTATCTAAAGATCATGGGGGCAGCGAGGCCTCCAGCTCTCTTGAAGGTTATAATAATTCACATCTTTGTGATTAAGCACTTATTAGAAACCAGCAGTGGAAATAAGTTGGATATTAAAGCTGACAAGTGTGTAATGTCAAAGATCACTGTAATTTAACTTCTTATTCTTTCCAGATAACTTCAGGATTCTCATTTCTGAGCAGTCCTCAAGCTAATTTTCATTTCACTGGAACGACTTGATTTATTTCACATTTTCAGGAAGTTGCCGCTAATTTCTGCAAAAAAAAAAAAAAAAAAAATATATCAGTCGGGTTTGAAAAAGCAAAAAAGGGTTTTACTGAAAGAATATGGGGCACCAGCAGTGGAAATAAGTTGGATATTAAAGCTGACAAGTGTGTAATGTCAAAGATCACTGTAATTTAACTTCTTATTCTTTCCAGATAACTTCAGGATTCTCATTTCTGAGCAGTCCTCAAGCTAATTTTCATTTCACTGGAACGACTTGATTTATTTCACATTTTCAGGAAGTTGCCGCTAATTTCTGCAAAAAAAAAAAAAAAGAAATATATCAGTCAGGGTTGATAAAGCAGAAAAGGGTTTTACTGAAAGAATATGGGGCTACTCCCAGAGTTTCTGGGAGGGCTGGCAGATGAGCCTTGTGAAGCCAACAGGAACAGTGGCAGACTAACTAGGCAGCCACAGCCATGGCCAAGATTGCACAACAGAATCAAAGTCAGGGAAGCACGTTGCTGCCTCTAGAGGGCTCTGGATGCCTCAGTTTTCACCGTTGTTGCTAACGGCGCTGAATATCACACCCAGTAGCTGCTGGCCCAGCTACCATAATGGATTTTGTGCTGTTCCTGCTTCTTTGTCCAAATCGAGAATGCCAGGCTGCTGCATTTAACTGGCCAAATCTGTGCCAGTAGTCCATGCCCTAAACGTCAGGGGTGCTGGGGAATAAGCATCTGGGTTTTGTGGCTCCCATGGTAGGAAGTAAGCTTGAGCAGTGAATGAGGTTAATATGGGTATAATATGCCAGGAAATCAAAAGAAAAATAGAAATTACAATATACAATATTGAGAAAATTTTTTAAATAAAGTGTTGTTTTTCTATGTTGCCTATGTGAAAGCAAGAAACATTCAAGGCAATAATATAAATTGTGTATAAAGATGCCCATGGGTATTTTCAGATAAAATTATTTTGGGGAGCAGATCCATAGGTTTCATGAGCTTTTCAAAAAGTCAGTGTCTTTTTATACTTTCCCCAATGCCAAATTTTCTTTCTCACCTCCATCATCTAGAGAGTTTGGACACATTACACTCAAAGCTCAGAATGTCTCTTAAACATATGAAAAAAATGCTTAAATCCTCTCATAATAAGAAAAATACAAATTTAAATTACAGTGATACCATTTATTACCAATTATATTGGCAAAACCAAAAAGTCTGACATCATATTCTGTTAGTGAAGCTGTTGGGAAACCGACTCTTTCTTACATTGCTGATGGAAATGTAAAATTGTCTGACCTCTGTGGAGGAAACTTTGGCAATATAGAGCAACTACATATGCATAATCTTTTTTCTAGGAATCCATCTCAAAGATACACTGGCAAAAAATACAAAATAACAAACACACAGAACTTTTCATTGAGGCATTATTTGTAATTCTAAATGTAGTAGGCAGAATACTAAGATAGGCCCACCCATTCTCTCCCCACAACATATGTCTTGCATAGCTCCCTCCTCTTCAGTGCAAGCAGAATCTGTGAATATCATAGGATATCCCTCTCAGGATTAGGCTATATTATATGGCAAATGTAAAGGAATCTTTCAGATGTAGTTAAGGTCCCTAAACTGTTGACTTTGAGTTAATCAAAAGGAGGATTATACTGAGTGGACCTGACCTAATCAGGTGGGTCCTTGAAACAGATTCTCTCTCTTTTTTTTCCTCAAAGTTTCCTTGTACCCTTTTTTTTAACTTTTTATTTTATATTGAAATATAGCCTATTAACAATGTTGTGATAGTTCCCTTTTTTTTTAACTTTTTATTTTATATTGAAGTATAGCCAATTAACAATGTTGTGATAGTTTCAGGTGCATAGCAAAGCAACTCAGATGTACGTATACGTGTATCCATTCTCCCCCAGATTCCCCTCCCATCCAGGCTGCCACATAACATTGAGCAGAGTTCCCTGTGCTATACAGTAGGTCTTTGTTGGTTATCCTTTTTAAATATAGTAGTGTGTACATGTCAATCTCAAATTCCCTAGCTATCCCTTCCCTCCACCCTTCCCCCCACTGGTAAATGTAAGTCCATTCTCTAAGTCTGTGAGTCCGTTTCTGTTTTGTAAATACATTCATTTGTATCATTTCTTTTTAGATTCTGCATATAAGCGATATCATACGATATTTCTTTCTTGAAACAGAGATTCTCTTGATGGCTTTGGAGAAGTAAGCTCCACATGTGAGAGGACCTCTGGAGGGGGTTCTGTGGTTAGGACCTGAAGGAGGCTTCTAGTTTCTGAAAGTCATCCCAGATGAGAGCTAGTGAAAAAAAAATAGGGATTTCACTTTACAACCATAAGGAACTGAATTCTGCAAATACTAGTGAAGGAGGAAGAGAACTGCAAGCTTCACATGAGATCACAGCCTTGACCAACATTTTGATTTCAGCCTGGTGGGATGCTAAGCAGAGGACCCAGACAATCTGTGTGCAGACTTCTGACTCAGAGAACTGTGAGGTAATAAATTTGTGTTGTTTTAAGTTACTAAATTTGTGGTAATTTGTTATGCAACAGTAGAAAATGAATATGCTGACAAACAAAATACTACCAAATGTCCATCAATAGTGGACAGATTGAATAGACTATGGTATATCCACACAACTGAGTACTTTGTAGTTGTAAAAAGGATAAAAAAAGATCTAGATGGGGAATGGTGTCTTTACGTGCAATCTTTTGTATAAGAAAAGGAGAATAAGAGTACATACACACCAATGCTTACATTTTCAAAAAGAAACAGTGGAATGATTAACCAAAATAAACAAATATGGTTACTTAGAGGGGCAGTCAGGGACCAAGGAGGAGGTGGGACTCATGTGAGCCTTTTGTGATATACCTTATTGTGTTTTGACTTTGGTACTTTGGCTTACATAGTTAAAACAAAATTAAAGAATAAAAAAGAACTATTAAATATTAAAAACTAATGGAAATAAACACATCTAGCTGTATATCAATTGGGTAGCATTAATCACACACATAAATGAATTATTTAAAGTAACTCTAAAGCACAGTGTTTTGACTGTTGCTTCCTGGTGGAGTGTATAGATGTAAGGAATGTAAGCGTAGATTTATATATGTGCCCTGGGAAACTACTCATTTAGTCCAAGCAGGGTAGATGCAAGGGGTCCATACCCAGACATGTCATAGTGAAAAGAGTAAAAGCCAACGACAAAGAGGAAATGTCAAAAGGAGTGAGAGAAAAATTGACTCTTTACATACAAGGGAACTTCCATAAGATTAACAGATGACTTCTCCTCAGAAACAATGAAGGACAGAAGGTAGTGTGATGACATTTTCAAAGAACTGAAAGAAAATAATTGTCAACTAAGAATCTTAAATTCTGCAAAAAAGGTGAAATAAAGACATTCCCAGATAAACAAAAGTGGAGACAATTAGTTTCTAGGAGATCACTTTATCTGAAATACTAAAAACTTCTTCAGGCTAAAAGCAAGTGACACCTGGACTGTAATTCAACTGCACACCAAAAACCAAAAAGTAATGGTAAAGGTAATTATATAATCATAAAAGATGCTTATTTCTTCTCTGAACTACAATTTAAAAGCAATTCTGTGAAATTACATATACAAATGAATTATTGGTCCTATAACACATAGGAATGCAACATATTTGAACAGCACAAAGGAAGTGGATGGGAGCAAGGCTATGTTGGAGTAAGGAAACAATGCCAGATGGCGACGTGAATGTACGGGGACAAAGGAAGAGAACCAAAAATAGTAAGTAAGGAGGTTAATTTAACCAACTCTAGTTATATACTTCCTCTCCTTTATTTTCTCAACTTCTTTAAAATATAAAATTATATAAGATAATAAGTAGAATAACCTATTGTTGGGTTTGTAACATATATACATGTACTATGCATAACAATTATAGCTCAAAAAGGAGAAAAAGGGAATAGAGCTATACCCAACAAAATTGAAAACATATGTCCACACAAAGACTTGTGCACAAATGTTCATAGCAGCATTATATCATAATATCCAAAACTTGGAATCAACTCAAATGTCCATCAGCTAGTGAATGGACAAACAAAATGTCCTATATCTGTACAATGGAATATTATTTAGCCATTAAAAAGAATAAAGTACTGATAAATGCTACAATAAGTGTGAATCTTGAAAACATGCTAAGTGAAAGAAGGTAGACAGAAAAGACTTCATACTGTATGATTCCATTTACATGAAATGTCCTTTATAGGCAAATCTATAGGTTCAGAAAGTAGATTAATAGTTGCCTAGGGCAGGGGATAGATTGGGGGTAGGAGAAATGGGGAGTTACTATTGATGGATATGGGGTTTCTTTGTAGGAGAATGAAATGTTCTAAAATCCATTATGGTGATGATTGTGCAATTCTGTGTACAAACTAAAAACAAGTGAATTGTATACCTTAAATGGGTGAATAGTATGTGAATTATATCTTAATAAAGCTGTTAAAAAAAGTCTAATGAAATCATGCCAACAGTGTATAGCAGCCAACTGGAAAGGAGCTCCCAGTGCACAGGACAATTTGAGCATCAAAAAGACTGCATTGAATTGAAACACAGTACATATATATATATATATATATATATATATAGTTATTTTTGTTATTATTTATATATAGTATATATATATTTTTTGTTGTCTTTACAAACTTGTTGTATTTTTATTATGACTCAGTGCAAAATATTTTCTTCTTGTTCTTGTGATTTCTTCTTTGAAACATGGTTATTTAGAACTATGCTTTTTAATTTCTAAATATGTTGGGGAATATATAACTATCATTTTACTCATATAGCATTTAATTCCATTGTTAATAGAGGTCATACTTTGTAAAATTTGAATTTTTAAAAGTTATTGAGACTTGGTTGAGTACTTGAGTTTGAGTTTGTAAAGACAACAAAATAAAACAAATATCTCACCATTCACCACTGGAGGCTGCCAGACCACCAATCATTTCTGTGAAAAACTGAACGAGGAAAAGAATCAAGCTTTTCCTGCCTTACCTGTATGAATTGTATATTTATGTAACTGAAGAGCTGATGAAAGAAAATTCTTTATAGAAGAAGTTCAGCCTAAAGGTACAGAGAGAATGGTAGAATTAGAAAATCACTGTTTTGCAACTTCTAAGGAAATAATGCTTCTGGGCAACAATCATGTATAAATAATAAAAGTATGAGGTAAAATTTGATGGAAAAATCTTATAATGGAGGGATCAGGGTCATATAATTTGAACCCTCTGACTTCATCCTTTTAAAAAATAACAGCTTTATCGAGAAATAATTCACATACAATAAAAATTCACCCTTTAAAATATACAATTCAGTGGTTTTGAGTATAATCACAGAGTGGTGCAACCATCACCACTATCTAATTCCAGAACATTTTGTTAACACTTCAAAAAGAAACTTGATCCCTATTAGCAGTAAGTCCCCATTCCTCCTTCCCACCAGTTTTTGGCAACAACTAATCTACCTCCTCTCTCTGTGGATTTGCTTATTCTGGACATTTCATTTAAACAGAATCAAATAATATGGCTCCTTTCACTTACCATAATGTTTTTATGGTCATCTGTGTAGTAGCCTGTATCAGTATTTTGTTCCTTTTAATGGCTGAATAATATTCCATTGTATGGATATACCACATTTTGTTTATCCATTCATTAGTTGATGGAAATTATGTTCTTTCTATTTTTGGCTATTGTAACACTGCTAAGAGCATCTGTGTACAAGTCTTTGTGTGGACATATGTTTTTAGTTTTTTTTGTTATATACCTAGGATTGAAATTGGTGGGTCATATGGTCACTTATGTTTAACTTTTTGAGGTGATTCCATCTTATCACTAAAAGTAGGATGGTAAAGTATTATGTGCTTCATAATATGATGTAAAAAAATATACAGCATACATACAAAGTATTGTGGTCTAAACAACTGAATCTGAATATAATCAAGCATGTAGATCAGGAATATGTAAACTTTTCTGTAAAGGGCAAGACAGTAGATATTTTAGGCTTTGTGGACCATACAGTCTCTGTCACAACTTCTCAACTCTACTGAGAAGCATGAAAGGAGGTACAGACAATGTGTAAATAAAAGGCATTGCTTTGCCCCAATAAAACTTTATTTCAGAGCAGGCAGCAGGTCACATTTGGCCCACAAGTCATAATCCTTGTTTGAGATTTTATAGAAAACCTGGTGGAGACAGAAACACATTAAATCAGCCAAACTTGGAAAGTGAGACAAGTGACATGGTTTTTTCAAAAAAACATTACTGGCATGAAAATGGCTTACATTCTATTTTTTCCATAAATGCTCTCTTTTTAAAAATCTCATGCTGTGTGTTTCTTGAGTGAGTAATAAAAAGAAGCTTGGGTGTATCTGAAGGAGCATAGTGGCTTATTATGTATCTTTCAGTGACCTTATTGTGCTGCTACTTCTCCTAATGGTAAAAGACCCCTCTGTTTGGACCAATTAGAATTCTTCATCCCTATGGTGACAATAATCTCACCAAGATGTGAACATTTAATCTAACGCAGACCAATCAGAATTTTCCCCTCAACCTTTATTTTTTCAAGGTGAAGCTGGGATAGAAAAGCTATATTTTCTCTCTGGTTGTGAGAGTATAAGGATGCAAGCCACAAGACAGCTCTAGTCAGTTTCAGGTTTCGGTAGCCATTGATCTTTAGAATGAAGCCAATCTGAAAGGAGAAGGAAAAGTGTGTGTGTGTGTGTGTGTGTGTGTGTGTGTGTGTGAGAGAGAGAGAGAGAGAGAGAGAGAGAGATACAGAGAGACAGGGAGAGAGAGAATGGAGGGGATTGGAGAGATTTATTTGCAACCAAAGAATTCCATTTAATATGGTCATCTTAAAAGATTTTTGAAAGGATTAGACATAATATGTATAAAATTGCTGACATAGCAGACTTTCAATAAATGTTTTTTTCTTTTTAACATATTTATTGGAGTATAATTGCTCTACAATGGTGCGTTAGCCTCTGCCCTACAACAAAGTGAATCAGTTATACATATACATATGTTCCCATATCTCTTCCCTCTTGCGTCTCCCTCCCTCCAACCTTCCCTAGCCCACCCCTCTAGGTGGTCACAAACCACCGAGCTGATCTCCTTGTGCTATGCGGCTGCTTCTCACTAGCTATCCACCCTAAGTTTGGTAGTGTATTTATGTCCATGCCACTCTCTCACTTTGTCACAACTTACCCTTCCCCCTCCCCATATCCTCAAGTCCATGCTCTAGTAGGTCTGTGTTTTATTCCCATCCTACCCCTAGGCTCTTCATGACATTTTTTTTTCTTAGATTCCATATATATGTGTTAGCATACGGTATTTGTTTTTCTCCTTCTGACTTACTTCACTCTGTATGACAGACTCCAGGTCCATCCACCACACTACAAATAACTCAGTTTCATTTCTTTTTATGGCTGAGTAATATTCCATTGTATATATGTGCCACATCTTCTTTATCCATTCATCTGTTGATGGACACCTAGGTTGCTTCCATGTCCTGGCTACTGTAAATA